>NC_081389.1:13592547-13899547 GCF_030684315.1 Stegostoma tigrinum | reverse complement strand
CCAGGGTATATCATCAACCTACTGTCCTAGCTTAAAATGGCGTCACAGATTGTAACTGGTATGTAAACGCTGGCTCATTTTAAATTCTATTGAATTTTGCAGAAATAAAGCTGCAACAACTTATGGAGTACAAAAACAAATATTGGGTCTTTAGGTGCCTATTAAGTCTATAGACAAACCATGCCTGCAGGCAAAATCTATAGTTGCAACCGTTTAAAAAGGCACAATCATTCTTGGATTAAAAAATCAGCTGCAGAGCTGAAACTAAAGTGGTTTTCGAAAATCCACCGACTATAAAAAACTGACAGAAGAGTAGGCTATTCGGTCCTTTGAGTCTTTTGTGATGATACTGTGGCTTTAAGAGGGATTATTTGGTCCTGTTTTTACAAAGAAAGGTTCAGACAGAGGCATCAAGGTGTTTATTTGAATCCAATAAAATAAACAGCTTGTGAGGGCTCAGGTTTTTTAAAAGTTGGAACAGTAGAAGCAGCCTGAATGGGTGTGGTCAAACTTCCCCAGAGTCATTTTTTTTGTTTTAGTTTTAGCTTTGGGGTCCTGAAGCTGGGCTTGGAAGCTGCAGTGCATCTTTCTCTGCTATTGTCTCAGAGTTTTCTCTTGATGTTGTTTCCCCTTCTGGACTAGAGAACTAGAGAGGCAATTTACTGAATATGCCTTTGCCAAGGATGTGTTTATGAGATGTTATTCTTCATCAGTTAAATAATCTATTATTCTTTTAAGCTTTCCAATAGAGTTAAGTTATTTCAATTCTTTATTTTGTCACATTTTAACTACAGTCTATGAGTAATGGGTGTTTTACTGCAAGACAGGTAGTTTGACGAATCAAATTGCAAATGGAATGTAATTTCTGGCACTTGCCTTTAAAATGAGAAAAAGTTAGGGTCTAGGCTTTCTTGCTCAGATATTTTAAGGGGTTTGGTCCGGTCCATAACACTTTCAATGGCTGATCACCTTACTCAGTACCATGTTCCAGCTTTCTCCCTTTAGCACTGAGAACTAAATCTATGTCGTTCTTGAAACCATCCAATGCTTTAGTTTTAACCTCTTTCTGTAGTAGAGAATGTCATAGAATGCCCAGGGCCATAAGAAATTATAGAAGATAGTGTGTACAGCCCAGACCATCACAGAAGCTAACCTTCTATCCATGGACTTCATTTACACAGCTTGCTGCCGTGGAGACGCTGCCAACATCATCAAAGATGTGTTGCATCCTGGCAATGCTCTCCTACAAATTCTTCTGTCGGGCAGAAGATATTAAAGCCTGAGCATCCGCACCGGCAGGTTTAGGAACAGCTTCTTCCCAGCCATTATTAGACTAATGAATGGACTCTTTAGCCTCAAATAATGCTGATCTTGTGAACACTGATCTCACCTAATGCATGACCAGTACAACATAACCTGTATACTTCTGTCTCAGTCTTTTGGATCTGTACATCCATGTTTACTATGATCTGCCTCGTAAACAAAGCTTTTCACCGTATGTCTGTACAAATAACATTAAATCAATGATCAATCAATCATGGGCTCATCAGTTTCTGGGTGAGAAAATTTTCCCTCCTCTAAGTCCTAAATAACTGACCCTCTATCCCTAGACTATGACCCCTAGCTCTGGACTTCCTGATCATCAGGGACATCTTCCCACATTTATTCTGTAGAATCCTGTTAGAATTTTATAGGTATCAATGTGATGAGTTTGCAGATGACACTAAAGTCAGTGAAGTGGTGGACAGTGTGGAAGAATGTTGCAGGTTAAAGGGAGACTTGGATAAACTGCAGAATTGGGCCGAAAGGTGGCAAATGGAGTTTAATACGGATAAATGTGTGGTGATTCACTTTGGGAGGAATAATAAGAAGGCAGAATACTGGGTCAATGGAAAGATTCTTGGTGGATATGCAGTGGGATCATGGTGTCCATGGACATAGATCCCGAAAGTTGCCACCCAGGTTGATAGTGCTGTTAAGAAAGCTTACGGTGTGTTAGGTTTTATTGGTAGAGGGATTGAGTTTCGGAGCCGTGATGTCATGATGCAACTGTACAAAACGCTAGTGCGGCCTCATTTGGAGTATTGTGTGCAGTTCTGTTCGCATTACAGGAAGGATGTGGAAGCATTGGAAAAGATGCAGAGGAGATTTACCAGGATGTTGCCTGGTCTGGAGTGCAGGCCCTATGAAGAACGGCTGAGGGACTTGGGTCTGTTCTCATTGGAGAGAAGGAGGCTAAGAGGGGATTTAATAGAGACATACAAGATGACCAGAGGATTAGATAGGGTGGACAGTGAGAGTCTTTTTCCGAGGATGATGACTTCAGCTTGTACAAGGGGACATAGCTACAAATTGAGGGGTGATAGATTTAAGACAGATGTCAGAGGCAGGTTCTTTACTCAGAGAGTGGTAAGGGCGTGGAACGCCCTGCCTGCCAATGTAGTTAACTCAGCCACATGAGGGGCATTTAAACAGTCCTTGGATAAGCATATGGATAATGATGGGATAGTGTAGGGGGAGGGGCTTAGATTAGTTCACAGGTCAGCACAACATCGAGGGCCGAAGGGCCTGTTCTGCGCTGTATTATTCTATGTTCTATGTTCTATGATCCCTCCTTATTCCTCCGAGCTCCAGTGAATATAGCTTGACCAATCCAGTTTCTGTTCATACATTAATCCTACCAATGACTATAACTGCCACAAGAAAAATCTAAGCCACGTTGTCTGAAACTGATAGGACACCATTTTAAAGCAAAGTTCCTATCATCAATAGAGATGAGCAGGTACAGAGTTTCTTTTTAGATCTTTCAAAAGTAGTTTAATTTGTTTAAACACCCAGAATTGACAGTTGACTTAAATAACAGCACAACATATTGCGGCAGAGACTGTTAGATTTTTAAAAGAATTTTATTGCATTGTGGCACTTTCTTCAGGGGAAAAAGTATTATAACACATGACAACACTTATAAAATGGTGTTCAATGCCACAAATAGTCTCAGTTATGAGGTAAGACTGGATAGACTGGGTTTGTTTTCTTTGGAGCATAGGATACTGAGCGAGGATCTGATTGAAATATGCAAAATTAAGAGAGTCTTAGACAGGGTAATTGTGAGAATATTTTCCCCATGGCAGAGGGTCTCTTTCCATGCTGTGTGATTCTATGTACCTAAAGCCAGACGTCCCATGTTTAAGGTGAGGAGTAGGTTGTTTCGAAAAGATCTGCGAATCTTTTCTTCGCCCAGATGGTGGTAGAAATTTGGAACAAGCTGTCTGAGAGGGTCTTGGACACGGGTACTCTCACAACATTGAAGAAGCATCTAGATGAGAACTTATAATGTCACGGTATTGTCAGTTACGGTCCAAGTGCAGGCAAATGGGATTAGTGTAGTTTGGTTTTTATGGTCAGCATAGACATAGTGGGCAACAGGGCCTGTTTCTATGATGTATGGCTCTATGACAAAGGTCAGTCTACTTTTGTGAGGCAGATCCCCACAATATATAATTGCTTGAAAAACACACCCAATCCACAACACCGTACCCAAAAATGATAACGTAAATGTATCAAACATTTTACATTTATTCCCTAAGTCCTCAAGCTTCTCTCAGAGATCATAAACTCTACAAGGCAGCACTTTTCTTTTGGAGGGGCAGTGTGGTCATTCCAAAATCCATTCCAGAACATTAAAAATGTGTGCTGGAACAAATACAATTTTAGTTGCTGTTCCTGTTGTGGGCAGTTACAGTGTGAAAGGTCCAGCAAAAAAAAATCTATGTTCAGCTCCTTGCATTTAGATTCACACCTCTATTGAAAGATGAATTTCCAACTCCAGGAATTCGATGTGACCATCGCAACAGGGGGATATAAATGCACCTAATTGAATAAATGTAGCTGGCATTAGTTTCATAGTTGTCATGTCAATCTGGTTATCATGAAATCTCATCGGATTTGCTTCCTTCCCCTTTAGGGAAGGAAGTCTGTCATCTTCACCGAGTCTAGTCTAAGTGATCCGCAGGAATGTGTTTGACTCTTAATAATAAACTTTAGCCAGTCACTCAGCTGCCTTCAGTGCCGCAGTGCTTGGATTCCTGTCCAGGAATAGAATCTTTTGAAAATTGATAATCATGCTCATGTCTTCTTGTGGAATATTTAACATGGTTGAAGAATTTAATGTTTGACCAGCACTAAAAATGTAAACACATTCAGCATCATTTCCAAAAATGTGAACACATTTAGTATCATTTCCTTAATGCAGCACTAATCGACAGGAGGATCAGCTCACTGCACACACACTGAAAAATTAACAATATTAAGCGTTTTTTAGGGTTGTACATGAAAAAAAAACATGAATGTTGCATTTAGAAACCTGTGTAGTTTATAACTAGGGATTATTAAAAAGACATAACACATGTTTAATATTACTCCAGTTTAAACTAGGACTCTTGATTTTGTATTTTCTCAGGAAGAAAGTCTTTGTTATAATCTTTGAGCTCAGAAAATGGTATTATGTTATATATTTACTGCACTGGATCATTTGTGTATCGCTTTATGCTGTAATATTAACGCAAACCTTATGCAACTCTTCCCAATCAAGTTTTTGTATTGAATAGTCTAAAAGCAATTTGCAAAAAGAAAACTTCACACTCCACTTTCCCAAAAGTGCCAGTTTGCACTTTGTATTTATGGGGAATGCTTCCCCTTTTGTAACTTCACCTAGTTCAGGAAAGACATGATGGTTTCAGCCAGAGCGCAGAGAAGATGATTTATGAGAATGACTCCAGGATGGGAAACTTCAGTTACAAGGATAGATTGACAAAGGTAGGACTGTTCTCTCCAAAGAAGAAAATAGAGGCATTCCAAATAATGTTCACATTATTGGCAAGATTGAGAACCAGAGAACATCTATTTGAGGTGACTGGCAAAAGGAGCAAAGTCAACATGAGGAAAACCATTTCTCCGCAGCAAGAGTTTAGAAGTTGGGAATGTGCTTCCAACGGGTATGATGGAGGCAGATTCATTCATTGCTTTCAAGACGGAATTGGAAGTGAAAATAAATTGCAGGACCAAGACGCATAAAGTCAGGAAGTGGGGCAGGGAATTGCTGTTACAAGGAGCCAGCAGAGAGATAGAGCCATAGAGTCATATAGCATGTAACCAGAACCTTCAGTCCAACCAGTCCATGCCAAACATAATCCCAAACTAAACTACTCTCACTTACCTGCTCCTGGCCCATATTCCCTTCTTCATAAAATAGAAGGGCCCAGACACGAAACGTCAGTTTTCCTGCTCCTCTGATGATGCCTGTCCTGCTGTGTTCATCCAGCTCTTCATCTTGTTATCTCTTGGCCTCCTATTCTATTGTTCTTTGAATCCCTAGAAGTCTTGGATCACTTATGAATATATTAAAAAGGTAATTTTAGGAGATTGCACTCACTTGGGAGCTGAGCACAAAATCAGGGATCACTGTCCACAATCTTCTGAATACATTCACTCAGTAAAATCAAATTATATATTCAAATTTCTGAAAGGATAAACCCACGGCAAAGGTGGGTTGTATACACAAGGCTCACCACTGAGGGCGCAGGCCCCTGAAATCACCATTGAGTGTTATAAGTCCATTTTATAAGCTAGGATGCCATAAGCAGCAAATCCTCACACATTTCCAAGATTACATTTTCCCTGCAAGAGGTTGCTTAATTTTTAACCAGTTTTTCATAATCAACCTGATTCAGTGATGTTATTACATGTCTCTGGAGCAGGTGGGACTTGAACCCAGGCCCACTGGTCCAGGGGTAAGAACACGAACAGCGCCCCACAGTTGAAATGTATAAGCTTTTTGAGGGCTTCACGACTTTAGATGCTGAGAGGCTTTCCCTATGACTATAAAGTCATGTACCAGGAGTTACAGCCTCAGGATAAAATTTCACCATATCTGAGAAAATCCCCTACTCAAGCACATTGCAAGTCCTTGGGCTTTGTTGCCCTAGTTGCATTGTGTAGAGTACATTCAAGGCAGAAGTATTTGACCACAGTAAGTGATATAGGGATAGAAAAGGAAAGGATATCAAAAATCAGCCATGATCTTATTAAATTCAGGAGTTGTATGACCAGCTTGTGTCTACATTTCTTACATGATATGCTTGTAACACCATGGAGACAGAATGTTGGTTGATTTTTGCTTTCACTGTCTACGCCAAGAATTTTAGGAGAAATCATAGAATCCCTACAGTGTGGATATAGTCCAATCAGCCAGTTGAGTCCACTCTGACCCTCC
This sequence comes from Stegostoma tigrinum, assembly GCF_030684315.1. Taxonomy (NCBI): domain Eukaryota; kingdom Metazoa; phylum Chordata; class Chondrichthyes; order Orectolobiformes; family Stegostomatidae; genus Stegostoma; species Stegostoma tigrinum. Next base: position 13,893,276 of record NC_081389.1, on the reverse strand, counting down.
AAGCAGCATTTCACCCAGACCCACTCCCTTACATTATCCCTGTAACTCTTCATTCACTTTGGCTAATCCCCCCAGCCTGCACATCCCTGGACACCATGGGTAATTTAGCTTGGCCAATCCACCAAACTTACACATCTTTGGACGGTGGGCAGAAACTGGAGCACCCGGAGGAAACCTGCTCAGAAAGGGAGAATGTGCAAACTCCACACAGACGGTCACCCGAGGCTTGAATCAAACTTGGGTCACCAGCGCAGTGAGGCAACAGTGCTAACCACTGATCCACCACGCCGCCCCCACATCCGGTGATATCACATCTACAGCCAGAGGAGCTGAAAGAAGAAAACCCATCAGCACACAATTGTTTAATGGTGTTTGAAGTACAGCAATAGGCTTCCTCCAATTTTTTTTAGCTGCCCACTTTTGAATGCCTGTGCAGAGTTAATGAAAGGTTTCTCGATTAAATGACAGTGTTTGGACCATAAATGTTTGTTCCTAGGGAGTTTAATGATTATGTTTGGCCTGTTATTCCTCTACAAGCTTTCAAATCCACCTACTTATCTTTGAGAGGCCACAAAGCTCAAACTGCATGATGTGTACTACCTGTAATTGTATCTGAATAATGCTAGCAATCTGTGTCCAAAATTGTCACACATCAATTAAATATTTGCAAAGCAATCATTTTTTTCAGATGTAGCATTTGCTAACTGTTTATTTTCCTTCACCTTATAAATTATGATGGTCTACTGTCAAATCTTTTGTATTATTGCTTTAAAAAGGCTGTGTTCCTATTTTGGATGGCTACTGGAGTCTAGTCATTATAGAACTGAACAACATGGGCATTGTTAATTCAGGTAAGAGATTTCAGTCCTAAATCTGGTTATGAGAGATCCAACTCCAAAGAGAAGAAAAGACAATGACAAGGCAATCACTATCAAAAAAAGCCTGTCAGTCCACATTAGCATGGAAGAAAAGCGATGCACCCAACTCATCTCACTAGGATATATATGAGTCCAATCTCATAACACATGGCTTCAAAACAACAAGATTATTACAGCTATGATTTCTCCCAAAACTCTTGGCGTAGAGACAGGAAGCAAAAATTGACCAGTGATCTGTCTCCAAGTTGTTACAAGCATATAATGGACATAAGCACAGCTCCTTAATTCAATAATGTCATGGTCAATCTTTGATCTCCAATCTGCCTTCCTTTGCTATCCCTACATCCCCTTCTGTGGTCAAACATCTCTGCCTTGAATGTACTCCACACAACGTATCTAGGATAGAGAAGCCCAAAGACTTGCCATGCTCTTGAGTGGAGAATTTTCTCTGAAATGGCAAGTTTTTATCCTGATACTATGACCCTGGCTCATGCCACGGGAAAAGCCCCTCAGCACTTAAAGTCGTCAAATCTTTTAAGAATTGATACATTTCAATTGTAGAGCAGTGTGGGGTCTGTAATGCACACACAGTTAGACTGGCATTGTACAATACTTTCAATTATCCAAAAGCAAAGATGTAAATCTTCTGTGAGGCTGAAGACATAAGAAATGCACTCTTTCTACACAGATGCTAGCAGACCTGCTGAGTTTCGTGAGGATTTTCTGTTTTTATTTCAGATTTCCAGAATCTACAGTATTTCGCATTCATTTAATGTGGTTTAATTTCTGGTAAACTGGTTCCATTGAAGTCTCCATGTTACCCTTTCGCTGAAAGATAAATCCCCTTTCTTTTCCATTCGGCATCATTCAAAGCAAAGGGCTAATGTTATCTGCAACACATTGGGTTGACCTGGGATAGCAAACACATTGTGAAATGGATTTCCAGCTCTTCATCCTGCAATCTATCAGTGCCAGATTGGAGGGGGATGGTGGTTGAGGAATATAAAGGGGCTGTGACAGTGCACAGGAGGATAGAGCACAGGCAGGCCTCACTCCAGTCTGTCACCTGTAAATTGCATCTGGCTATGGTTTACACCTTTTATTTGCAATCTGCTTCTGTTGTCAGCAATCTTTTTCACCTGATAAGTTATTCAATGCTTGTGGGCAGATACCATTCCCCTGTCCCTCACTTCCTGCAATGAAAACAGGACAATGCCAGCATCAGCCACCAGATGTCAATTTTTTAGACCTTCCATCTCCAGCCAGAAATCAAAAATTCTGGATATGAAGTATCAGTACTGTCACCCCCAACTCAGAAGGTTGTGGGTTCAAGCCCCACTTTGGAACAAAATCAAAGGAGAATACTACAACATTATTGAGGGAGTGCTGCTTTGTTGAGATCACTACCTTTCATACGTGATATTTAAATGACATCTTATTCAATCTTTTCAGATGGACGGAATGGATCCTGGAGCATTATTTTGAAGAAGAGAAGCAGAGTTATCCCTGATGTCCCAGCCAATATTTATCCTCAATTAACATCGTGAAAACAGATGGTCTGGTCATTATAACATTGCTGTTAGTCAAACCTTGCTGCATACAAATTGTCTGCTGTGTCCCCTATGTGACAACTATGACTACAGTTCAAAAATTACTTCATTGGCTGTAAAGATATTTTGAAACCTCCTTTCGTCATGATAGAAGCTGCATAAATACAGGTCTACCTTTCCGTTGTCGAGAGCTCAATTACAACAGAGTATTCCTCGAAGGCATCATCTTCGGCATAAAGGCCCTGTTGAATTATTTAACTTTTCCACTGCCTATGCCACATCCAACGACAGAATCTTTCCATTATGCTGTATTTTCTGTGCTGGACTGAAAAGGATAAAGGACTTTTTTTTTAAAGACAAGATTTACTCTAACGGGCTCCAGCTCTCACAGTACTCTCCTACTCTACTCAGTTCTCACTCGCAGGTTGGCAATTTTCAAGCTCTGGTGAAGAGTATTCTAGACTCGAAACATTAGTTCACTCTGTCTCTCCAGGGATGCTGCCTGAACACGCTATGATATCCAACTTTTTTTCTTTGCAGTGTCAACTTTCAAGGCTTGATTTGGGGTAACAGTGGGAGAAAGTTCTAGGAAGAGCTGTTCTAAACCTTTTACCATTCAGAGCACCTCAGTTAAATAGATCATACATCATAGAGTCCCTACAGTATGGAAACAGGCCCTTTGATCCAACAAGTCTACACTGACCCACAGAACATCCCACCCAGACCCATCCCCCTATAACCCACCTCTACATATCCCTGGACACTACGGGTAATTTAGCATGGCCAATCCACCTAACCTGCACATCTTTGGACTGTGGGAGCAAACCAGAGCACCTGGAGGAAACCCACACAGACACGGGGACAATGTGCAAACTCCACACAGACAGTTGCCTGAGGGTGGAATCAAACCCAGGTCCCTGGCACTGTGAGGCAGCAGTGCTAACCACTGAGCCACCACATCCTAAAATCTGCTCCCAATCTTTTTTTTACATACAAGAGCAACTTAAATTCTTTAAAAAAAATTAATAAAAAATAATCTTTTGATAAACATTTATTTCCACAAAACAAATGCATAAACAAAACTGACTTTAATCTGGCTTAGATCTTAACAACGGTAAGCATTCAGAAAGCAATTCACTCACTGGCTTATTTTTACAAACACAAGGTTAGCACAATAGTATCAGCATCTGGATGTGTCATTAAATATAGCATCTGGTGCTTTGTCAAAGTGTTGTTTGAATCTAACATTTATGGCACGCTGCTCCAGAAGATAACACAAACTCTCTCAGGAAAAAAACATTTGCATGTCTCTTTCTATCTCTGTCATTTTGTTTTAAAGCCTCTCTTCATTTGATGATGTTGAATAATGGCCTGATAACCTTTCTGTGCTCCACTTGTTTTGTACGCTCACTCTCGAGATTATCATGTGACCAGTTATAAAATTTAAAGTTTCTGTTCTTTGGTCACAGGGATGGGATCTCATGGGATATGGTCCCCCAGCCAGAAGGAAGAGGGAGATTTTACATTTAAGTCAGCTTTACCACCCCACATGAGAAAGCACTGCTCAGTCCCTGTACTGCTGCCGAAAAGCATCTTCGTCCCAACACAGGAATCCAATGGCCTTCATGCATTTGTCATCCATGTACAGATTCCCCCCACCTCCCCCCACTCCCCGCTAATGTCTCACACCCTCCACCCAGCCCACCCTCTCGCATCACCTTCACCCCCCCCCAACCGCCTGTCCCATGATGTTTGCACCTCCCACGAACTCCAGCCCTTTCTGTACCCCACCCCATTCCCCCTCAGGCTGATGTCACCCCCTATCTAATGCAATGGGTAACTTTAAGGTCATCTCCTTTACTGTCTGGTTCTATGGCCAACAGCCAGGCAGAGTCCCAACATTGTATACGCACAACACATGGGAGTTGTTAAAGGTGAACCCTGTTAAAAAGCAATATATACTTAGGAGGGAGGAAGTTTGAGGACTTGGGGCAGGTGGAAGGAATGATGTGAAGGACCTCCTGAAGGGTTTAGGCATGGGTTACATCCAGCAGATAAGCGGAAAGGCACTTGTCTCCTGACCTCAATAATCATTATCATTGCCATTGCTCTGAGGAAGGGCCACTGGACCCAAAACATTAACTCCCTTTCTCTATCAACAGATGCTGCTAGACCTGCTCTGCTTTTCTAGCAATTTCTGCTTTGGTTTCTGATTTCCAGCATCCATACGTCTTTAGGCTTTTAATTATTGTCATGATTTCCAAATTCAGAAATCCAAATACCCAGAGTCAAATTTAAAGTGATTCGTTAAAAAAAATGTAGTCTCAATATACAATATTTCAAGAGGTGAACCAGCATTGCAGACTGAATTAGGTAACCTTCATCCTATCTCTCAATAAACCTGACAAGTTAAAGGATAGTTGGGGGCTAGGTTCAGTTTTAGCACATTAACCTCTCCCACTGAACCCAAGCACATCTGTATTCTATGTCGTTAAATTTTTCCACCAGGTTCAAGGTTCAAGGTTGGGAAAGATGCATGTTTGAAGAGACAAGAACATAGGAAAAAGGAGCACAATTAGGTCAGATAGCCCCTCAAGCTTACTCTAACAACAGGATATGTTCTCTACCACTGAAGCCGTCAGCAAACAAGATCTGTTATCGTGATGTATAGGTGAGGACATGGCATTCAAAACATTCATGCGGCAGTGATAGGATGTGCCCTTTGCTAGGTCAGATGGAGAAAGCTAAATGTGCTTAAATGCCTCCTTTATTCGAACGTATCTTGTCAATGTTGGAAGTCTATTGAACTGAGGGAGTAGTAAAGATGATACAAATGCTGCCTTTTTCACCATTAACCCATTCTTTCACGCATGCCCTGCAATGTTTTATTCTGTAGGAAGAACTGTACCCGCGTTAGACCATAAGGAATTGGATGCAGCAGTGTGCCATTTGCCTCCTCAAGCTGGCTCCACCAATTTATAGAATCATGGCTGAGTTCTGAAGACTGGGCCCGAAACATTAACTCTGTTTTTTCTCTCCACAGATGCTGTCTGACCTGCTGAGTTTTCCCAGCATCCGCAGCTCTCTGGGGTTTTTTTTATGTTTTATCTGACAGCTTCAATCCGCTTTTCTGCCTGTCCCCTATAACCCTCAACTTGCTGGGAGACAGAATTCAAAGTTCTCACGACCAAGTGAGAAAATAATTCCTCGCCATCTTGGTCTTAAGCATGAGATCTCTTGTTATGAAACTGTTCTGGAAACTAGCTCTAGATTTCTCCAATGACAGGCAACACCCCCTCAGCACTTACCTGTCAAACATCCTAAATGTTCCAATAAGATCACCTCTCATTCCTTTAAACTCCAACGAGTATAGAGTTATCCTGCTTAAACGTCTCAAAGACAAATCCTCCATCCCAGAAAGCAATGTAGTGCAGTTCCTCTGAACTGCCTCCACTGCAATTATTTCCCTGTCTTACAGAGAACACTTCAACCCGCAAGTTCCCTTCCAAAACGCACATCATTCCATCTTGGAAATATATTGTCTCTCATCTGGTGTAATTGAGTCAAAATACGGAAATCCCTCCCTAATGGCATTGTGGGTCTACCCATACTAAATGGACTGCAGCAGTTCAAGACGGCAGCTCACCATCACCTTCTCAAGGGCAATCAGGAATGCTGGCCCAGCCTGTGATGTCCATGCCCTATGGATGCATGAGAATAGAGTAGGGTGACTACAATTGCAATGTCCCATACAGTTGCAGCAAGATTTTGAGTTCTGAAGAAGGGTCACTGGACCCGAAACGTTAACTCTGCTTTTTTTACCCCACAGCTGCTGCCAGACCTGCTGAGTTTTTCCAGCAATTTCTGTTTTTGTTTCTGATTTCCAGAATCAGCAGTTCTTTGTTTTACTGTAGTTGTTTACAGATGGAGGATTACTGCTCAATGGAGCGCTCCAGCAGAGGGAAGATTGAATTTACTAATGGAGTCATTGAAAAGTGTAACGCAGGTCCCCTTGTTTGCCAGACAGCATTTTATATCACAGAGACAAGTGAAGACATATTCCCCGTCACAAGGCAACATCGTGAAAGGTCTTAATTTACCTTACATTCCCACCAAAGTGATGCCATGTAATCATTTAGACAATTGTTTTCAAATTTCTTAAAGTGGCGAATGACATTCTGGGGAAGAAACACAATTGTGGAATTCTCAAATTATCCTAATTCAAAGATCAAATGCAGACTACATGTCACGACTTTTATTATATTACACATTCTCTGCTGCATTTTTGGCTCTGAATGTATCAACTGTGTGCAATATTATTTTCACATCATACTTTTGAATTCAGCGCTTCAAACACTTTGATGTGACATATATTTCAAAGGGCTGTGATTTTTTTTCTTTTAAGCATTTGCATGTGTTTCATGATGCTAATGGGGAAGGCCATTGAAAGTATATTTTTAAAAGAAACACACACACACACACCAACAGCTGTTGCGCTGAAATTTCATTACTTGTTCCACATCTCGGACTGACCTAATTTTCTTCTGGAATGAAGCCAAAGCAGATGGAAAATGTTTTGTAACATTGTGCTGGATTCTAAATGATTACAAAAGGAGAGCTGTGCTCAAGGTGGGCAAGTAAATAGAGGCTGGTAAGTTCCTGCAAAGAAGGTCATGTGACCCAGTGGCCTCCCTGCCTTTGAATCAGAAACTCTAGTTTAGAGCCCCACCTCAGAAATTGACAGGCAAAGAAAATGTGCTCACGAGGGCAGGCAACCTACAAAACCTTCCAACATATGTCAATGGCAGGAAGAAAATGGCTTATTGCTCACCCATGATTCGGCATGAGATTCCTGTTGCCTGCATCTTCAACACACCAGTGTTCTCTGGCCAATATCTCTGTTTCAGTCTTGCTGCCGTGCTCCAGGGAAGCTCAACATAAGCTGCAAGACAGCACCTCATTTTCCACTTGGGAACTCCACCGCCTTCTGGACTCAAAATCAAGTTCAACAATTTCAGGGCTTGAGGCATCTTCTACCATGTCCTTACCTCAACTCAACACACCAGGCTTTGTTATCACATGGCCTGCTTTTACACGATAACCATTGTTAGCCACCAAGAGTCCTTATTGGACTCTTATAGGCTGGTTGTTATCCAACTGTATGTTCAACTGTTCTTCTCTCTTTGGGCAATAACTCCACCTACTGTTTATTCCTTAATCCGTATCTTTTGCATACAAATCAATAATTTCTTAGCTACCATCAGTTTTGAAGAAGGGTCACTGTACCCGAAACATTACCTCTGATCTTTCTCCATAGATCTGCTGAACTTTTCCAGCAACTTCTGTTTCTGACTTCCTGCATCTACAGTTCACAGTTCAACCTGCAAGTTTGCTTCCAAAACACACATTATCCCATCTTGGAATTATATTGTCATTCATTTGGTGTCATTGAGTCAAAATCCTGGAATTCCCTCCCTAATGGTATTGTGGGTCTATCCATACTAAATGGGCTGCAACAGTTAAAGAGGTAACTCACCATCACCTTCTCAGGGGCAACCAGGAATGGGTAATAAATGCTGGCCCAGCCTGTGATGTTCAAGTCCTATGGATGCATGAGAATAGCATAGGGTGACGACAACTGCAATGTCCCGTACAGTTGAGCAAGATTCTGAGTTCTGAAGAAGGGCCACTGGACCCGAAACATTAACTCTGTTTTTACTCTCCATAGATGCTGCCAGACCTGCTGAGTTTTTCCAGCAAGTTCTGTTTTTGTTCTGATTTCCAGAATCAGCAGTTCTTTTTTTCATGATTAGGCACTCCTACCAAAACTGTAATCAATGGGTATCAGGGAGCAAACTCTCCAGTGGTAGGAGCTATTACCTGATACATAGGAAGATGGTCGTGGTTGTGGGAGGTCAATAATCTCAGCTCTGGGACATCTCTGCAGGAGTTCCTCGGGGTAGTGCCCTGTGCCCAACCATCTTCAGCTGTTTCATCAATGATCTTCCTTCCATAATAAGATCAGAAATGGAGATGCTTGTCAATGATTGCACAATGGTCAGCACCACTTTGACTCCTCAGACACTGAAGCAGTCCTTGTCCAAATGCAAGAAGATCTGGAGAATATCCAGGCTTGGGCTAACAAGTAGCAAGTGACATTTGTGCCACACAAATGCCAGGCTATGACCATCACCAAAAAGAGACAATCTAACCGCCGCCCCTTAGCATTCAATGATATTACCATCAGTGAATCACACACTAGCAACATCCTGGGAGTTATTACTGGTCAGAAACTCAACTGAACTCACCACATCAAAGCAGCAGCTGCAAGAGCAGGTCAGAGGCTAAGAATGCTTCGGCGATTAACTCAGTTCCTCACTCCTCAAAGCCTGTCCACCATCTACAAAGCACAAGTCAGGAGAGTGATGGAATACTCTCCACTTGCCTGGATGAGTTCAGCCCCAGCAACACTCATGAAGCTTGGCACCATCCAGGAAAAAGCAGCACACTTGATTGGCACCACATCCGTTAGCATCTATTGCTTCCACCACCAACACTCTGTAACAGCAATATGCACTACTTACAAGATGCACTGGAGTAATTCATTAAAGATTCTGAGACAGCACCTTCCAAACCCACAACCACTTCCATCTCGAAGGATAAGAGCAGCACGTACATAGGAACACCACCACCTTCAAGCTCCCCCCCAAGCCACTTACCATTCTGACTTGCAAATATATTGCCGTTCCTTCACTGTCACTGTGTCAAAATCCTGGAATTCTCTCCCTGATGGCATTGTGGTTCAACCCACAGCAGGTCGACTGCAGAGGTTCAAGAAGGCAGCTCACCACGACCTTCTCAAGGGCAACTAAGGGCTGGCAATAATTGCTGACCTAGCCAGCGATGCCCACATCCCACAAAATCAGTAAACAAAAAAAAACCTCCAGCACACTGGGAAGTTAGAGGCAATGGGAAAATATTGACTCATTGATAACACTTGCTATGCAATCTTCTTCAGTCTTTGAGATCACTGCACTACTCCAATCATGGCCTCTTGTGTGTTCCTGATTTTTGCTGTTATATCCCTGCACACAGTATTGGCTTCAGCCTCAAAGAATTGGAATTTCCCCTTGAACCCTTCCAACTGGCTTCAATATGGCAGCATGTTGTCTCAGTGGTTAGCACTGCTGCTTCACAGAATCAGGGGCCTGGGTTTGATTTCACCCATGGGCTACCATCTGTGTGGAGTTTGCACATTGAGTGAGTTTACTTTGTTTGCTCTGGTTTACTCCCACAGTCCAAAGATGTGCAGATGAGGTGGATTGGCCATGCTAAATTGCCCATGTTCTGGGATGGGCAGGCTAGGTGAGTTAGCCATGGGAAATGCAGGGATACAGGGGTGGGTCAGGTTGGGATTCTCTTTAGTAGGTTGGTATGGGCTGAATGGCCTGCTTCACACTGAAGGGATTTTATGATAAACATTCAAGCTCAGATGTTTTATGCTTGGGGAATGAACGTAGACATTGCCTCATCAGGTACAACAAACTGCTGGGGATTTCTTTCATTCGTTTGTGACATGTAGGCATCGCTGTCTGGCCAGCATTTTTTACCCATCACTAATTGCCATTGAGAAGGTGGTAGTAAGGGGCCTTCTTGAACAGCTGCAGTCCATCTGTTGTGGGTAGACCCACAATGCCAATAAGGACGGAATTCCAGGATTTTGTCCCAAAACTTTGCATTATTTATTTCTCTCTACTCTTTTAACATGGTCCTTAAAACCTAACTTTCGACCAAGCCATTCTTCTCCTCTGTTAATATTCACATTTTGCTTGGTCACACACCCGTGAAGCATCTTGAGTTATTTTGTTTTGTTATGTTAAAGGGTTCAATATAATTGAAAGTTGTTGATGCAAACTTTGGAAGGAGCATGTCACTTATATGCCCAATGCCAAAACTACTGGAAGCAAGTCTAGTTGGAGATCAGTCATTGTTGGAAAATCCAAGGATACAGTGCAAACACTTTAGAGATGGTCCTCAAAGCATTCCAGAAGTAGTCAAACTCAGTGGATACCCAGTGTTGTGGCTGACAAAATTTGGTCAGTCCATTGAGTATAGGAGTTGAGAGATCATATTGCGGCTGTATAGAACATTAGTTAGGCCATTTTTGAAATAACATATGCAGTTCTGGTCTCCCTGCTATAGGAAGGACGTTCTGAAACTTGAAAGGGTTCAGAAAAGATGTACAAGAATGTTACCAGGGTTGGAGAGTTTGAGCTATAGGGAGCGGCTGAATTGGCTGGAGTGTGAAAGGCTGAGGGATGACCTTAGAGAGGTTTATAACATCATAAGAGGGATGGATAGGGTAAATAGACAATGTCTTTTCACCAGGGTGGAGGAGCCCAAAACCAGAGGGCATGCCTTTAAGGTGAAAGGGGAAAGATTTAAAAGGGACTTAAGGGGCAATGTTTTCAAACAGAGAGTGGAACATGTATGGAATGAGCTTCCAGAGGAAGTGGTGAAACCTGGTACAATTACAACATTTAAAAAAACATCTGGATGGATACATAAATAGAAAGGGTTTAGAGGGATATGGGCCAAATGGTGGCAAATGGAGCTAGATTAATTTAGGATATCTGGTCAGCATGGACAATTTAGACCAAAGGGGCTGTTTCCATGCTGCGTATCTCGATGACTCTATGACTCTATCCAGGGAATATTCAGAGTCCAAGTCAGGGCATCAGGGACCTCTGATGCCTTGATCAGCCAATCTGTTAAGCATCAGCTGTCCTGGAGGTGGCAGAGTCTGCTGATGACACAGTGGGTGTTTCAATCATAGAGCCATAGAGGTCTACAGCATGGAAACAAGCCCTTTGGCCCAACTTGTCCATGCTGCCCAGTTTTCACAAATTAAACTAGTCCCACCTGTTTGCATTTGGTCCATCTCAGAACCATCCCAGAACCTAGTGAGATGAGGGAACATCTCACTCTTGACCCTGAGGGGATAAGAAGAAGAAGAAGAATGCCTCATGTAAAGTGATTCTGAACAATGACTTTGGAATTATCCTGTTTAGCCTTGCCCAGCATTTCATACCATCAGATTTTGAAATAGGGATGAGCTGGTTAAATCCCTGTATGTTTCCTACGTCATAACAGTGACTATACACCAAAAGTATTCTATTTGCCATAAAGTGCTTTGGGAAGCTGAGTAGTCATGAAAGGTGCAATGTAAATGCAAGTCTTCATTTCTTTCTTTTCATACAGTGTGACTCATCATTCTACCTTTACCCTTAAAGATCAGTGCACTAATTAATCTTGTACGCACAATTAAAACCAAATAAAACTGTCTTACTGGATTAATGGCTTTGTTAAAACAGTTCGCAAGCACATTAACCAGCATGCTAAAAATAATATCGTACTCAGAATTTCCTCTGAAGACATTAATTTTATTTAACCTAATAAACAAGAGTACCTTAAACCAGGAACACGTTCCATGCCTGTCACTAGTTGGCTTTGAGACAAAATTACAGTCAGCAGACCTTCACATCACTTGCTCACTCTGCCCCAGTTCTATATTTGAAAATTATAATTGTATGTCTGGATTTTTGTACTATGCTCCATCCTCAAGAGATGTATCAGAAAGGAAGCACTCTCAGCTATGGTTAGGAAGGCCCAAGAACAAGAACACAAATTCTAGACTGACATTTCAATGCAACACAGGGGAACTGCTGCATGGTCAGACTTTCTGCCTTTCTGGATAACAAAGAATCCTCCTGCATTGCATAACATCTACATGAATGCGAAGGACACTGTTGGAAGATGCACAAAGGAATTATTCCCAGCATTCTTGTGTCATATTCATCACTCAAACAACAGCTGGAAAACAGATTATCTGATCATTGTACAGATATTGTTTGTAGGATCCTCCTGTGCAGTAACAAATTCAACAGCGCTTCCAAGAAAAAAATACATCACCAGCTGTAATGTGCTTTGAGTCATTCAGAGATTCTGAAACGTGCCATGTGAAGGCAAATCTGTCTTGCTTCAGCTACCTCTGAATATTGACCCAAAGGAGATGCTATAGCAATGGTTCAAAGTCTGTATTGATGGCTTTACAATCCTGGGTACCTCAACAAAAAATCAAGCCCATGTGCAAATGGTTGGGGTCTTTATAGGTGGAGTACAGTTGGCCATTACCCTGTGTGGTCTCAGATCATAAGGACATACTCATCAAGAGATGGTAAGAACTGCTGATGCTGGAGTCAGAGATCACACGGTGTAGAGCTGGAGGAACACAGCAGGCCAGGCAGCTTCAGAGGAGCAGGAAAGTTGACTTTTTGGGTCAGGACCCTTCTTCAGAAAATCATTTTCTGATGCTGCCTGGCCTGCTGTGTTCCTCCAGCTCCACACTGACGTATTAATCAAGGCTGTTCCTAAACTTTCCAGGGCCCAGTATCACTTTCTTCACTACAATTGAAAAGAGACAATAACAGAATTGGTATAGGAACCATCGAGTGGGAATCTCAACTTCACCAATAATTAGTATGTAAAGATAGGACAGAGATCAGGAAATCCATGGGGAAATCTGTGTGACCTTAATTTCCACTCATTTCTTTGCTTTGACCATGAAAGCGAATCCCAGTGTGTATTTCATAGAACAGACTAATTTTCTGATTCAGTACCATTTGCAGTCACTTTCTGTTGTTAAGGTAAAAGGCCAGACTCCAGAGAGTCAAAAGAAAACATTGGAGCTAAATAAAGTGGGGACTTACCTCTTCCCATTGATGGATGTAACGAATTAATCGGGATAACCGCAGCAACCGAAGGAGACTGAGGATTTTGGTAAATCTTACAATCCGCAGCGCCCTGGCCGTCTTGTAAACCTCTGAGTCAATCCTTGTTTCAACTATTAGAAAAATATAGTCCACTGGAATGGAGGATATGAAATCGACAACGAACCAGCTTTTTAAGTACTTCATTTTGATCCTCTGCGGATCCAAAATAATCTCTGTGTTGTCCTCCACAACAATCCCAGTTCTGAAATTCAGCACTAGATCGACAAGAAAGAAAGTGTCTGACACAACGTTGAAGACTATCCAAGGAGTGGTGTTCTCATCCTTGAAGAATGTAATTCCCACAGGAATGATGATCAGGTTTCCCACCATGAGAAGCAGCATTGTCAGGTCCCAGTAGAACCTGTAAGGAGAAATATTGCTGTTTTATTCATCATCCTTACTCTATGAAAACTAAACATTGCACAGCACTGAGACAGATTTTTCATCCAAGCTAGTCATGCAAGTTCTTATTTTCACTCACACCTCATAAAATGATATCAACAAAGTTCTCATAATCCTCTTCGACAACGGCCCCCCAGGACAGAACTGGAGCCTAAGATTCACATCCATTGATACTTTGTGTAATGAACTCCTGTAAAGTATCCGAAGATGTTTTATCTACACCTTGCCTTTAAGGAAATCTTGTGATGAGTGTAAACATTGATGCAACTCTCCCTGCTGGTTAGTTTGCAAGCTCCACTTACAGACATCGGGTGGTTTGTTGTAATTGGAGATAGCAAGAATGGAAGATGCTGGAGTCAGTTTCGGTGCAGTGTGGAGCTGGAGGAACACAGCAGGTCAGGCAGCATCAGAAACATCATTCTCCCCACGACCCCAGCCTCATCCCATGTCTAACCTTTCTTCTCATCCCCACCTCCCTGAACTGACACAACCTGTCCATCTTCTTCCCCACCTACCCACCCTACCCTTCCCACTAACCAATCCCCACTACTCCTACCTGCATCCACCTATTGCCATCCCACCTACCTTCCCCTAGACCCACCCAACTTTCCTCTTTTTTTCCCCAGGTCCCTCCCCCTCCCAAGTATTGATAAAACATCGAATCTTCTCTCCTCTGGTGCTGTCTGACCTGCTGTGTTCTTCCAGTTTCACACTGTATCGACTGGTTTGCTGTAATATCTGTTTCATGACTCATAAAGTGTTTTACAGTTTTAAATAAACCAAACCATAGAATTAATCAATCCCTGATGTAGAATTGATTATTAGATCATCAACATGACATGAGATACGCAATCAAATCAAAGACCTCCAAACCTCAGCAATCACAAGTTCTATTTGCTTTTAGATAAAGGAGCACAAGTGAATCCCCTGTTATTGCCCATCACATCAGTTACGTCTAACTAACAAGGCACTTCTATGCCATTTCATCAAATGTGTGTCTAATGATTGAGAATCTGTTGAATCCAACCTGACAATGTGTGATTTATGGAGTTTAGTACAAATGGATATACAGTAGACATTTCACCAGGTTAAGCAGACCTTAATCTTACAATGAGCTATAATAATTTGTTCATGGAAATGTTCAAAATTTTTCCATCCTTCTAGTATTTTATAATTTTTTAAAAAATTATAGTCTATAATTGTTATAAATTATAACTACTTGTATTTGTATCAACACTACAATTTGTCACTTTGTGGCCATGATAATTTTTCAATAAGCTAATTATCTATACACCTTACAAACCTTAAAGTGCTAATGCTGGTCACCTCAATTAATCCACATGGCAGCAAAATCTTCATTCTAAAATGTTTTTCATATAATCACTACATGCCACCCAACATTAATTTGAATTTCTCAAAAATTTTTGCTGATGAGTAGCTCATCTCCTCTCTCTATAATTTTTCCAGTTTTAAAATTTCATTCTTTCTCATGCTTCAATTTTTTCAACAATGTCCTTACTCCTTTTAATTTTTCCATTTTTTAAAATCTCCTCGCTTTTTTATATCTCCCCACCCTTCGTGACAACATCCAGTTCATCAACCCTCATTCACAATCAACTTAAATAACCTTTGTCCATTCACCATAATAAAACCCTTAATCATTTATAAACCTGAAATGAAGCTTTAGTAGCAACGGCTTGATTATTTCTAAGTCCTGGTGTCCAATTCTAGTAATGTCAAATGTGCTTGAATATAGCAACATGAAGGGAAAAAAAAGACCATCTACATAAGAGATGAGAACTGGCTTTGCTTGCACAGCAGTTTGAAACTGATTTTATCATATTTCAGTCATTCATTTGCAAATGATTTTTTATTCGCTTGTGAAATATTTGTATCACTATCTGGGCCAATATTTATGGCTAATGTTGTTGTCCAGAAACCAATAAGTTTGGTGACTTTCTCTAATGTAGCCATTGTGAGTAATACTGGGTTAAACATAATTTAAAGCTAAACTTATATTTCTGCCAGATTTCAGATATTCCTTTATAGATGCCTGTGAACCTTATCAATCTGCCTTAAGCCAGGCAATTTGCCACATTTTTAGGGCCTTCCCAATTTATATCATTTATAATTTTTGCAAGTAAATGTTTCTTCACTGGCTTGTGTGCTACATTGGTAATATCCCTACCCTGAGCCAGAAGGCCCATTTTAAATCTCATTTGCTTCAGAGGCATGTTATTATATTGGTGAACGCAGGAGTAGCAAGGTGGCTCAGGGGTTAGCACTGCTGCCTCACGGTGCCCAGGGACCTGGGTTTAGTTCTGCCCTCGGGTGGCTGTCCATGTGGAATTTGTACATTCTCCCTGTTTCTGCATGGGGTCCCTTTGGGAGCTTTGGTTTCCTCCCACAATCCAAAGATGTGCAGGTTGGGTGGATTGGCAGTGCTAAATTTCCCACAGTGAGCAGGGATGTACAGGCTAGGTGAATTAGCCATTGGAAATGTAGGGTGCGAGAGAGGGGGGAGGTCTTGTTGTGATGATTTTCAGAGGGCTGTTGTGGAGCTGATGGGTTGGCTAGTCTGCCTCCACACTGTAGGCTTCCAAGAATTTATTGATAAAAGTTTCTACAATCCTTGCATCCTGCAGACAGGTTCAGATTGTTTATACTTAGAATGCAGTGCTATCTGAGGTTAGCAACAAAAGGTAGTAGCCTGAAACATCTTAGGATTCCTAATAACATCTCAAATCAGTTTTATGTTTTCTAATCAACCTGTTGAGTGATGTTATTACACAACTGTGGAACAGATCGGACTTGAAATCTGGGCCTCCTGATACTGAGGCAAGGACACTACTATTAAACTCAAATTATACAACCCAAGTCAAATCATCTTTACCAGCGGCCAGAATACTGGAGCACTTGTAAAAGGGAAGTCCTCCCAGCTGTCAGCATAATGAACTTCCACAAAAATTCCAGTTCTGGAGAAGAATCATACCAGACTCAAAACTTTAAACTGTTCTGCTCTTTCCACAGATGCTGCCACACCTGCTGAATTTCTCCAGTATTCTCTCTGTCCGTCCACAAAACTATTTCTGGATTGTTAGCGGATTGATTGCTTTCGATCAATTAATGTAACATAAGTAGGGCCACAAATAGTTTTTAGAAGATTCCAAAATCCAAATCTCCACATCTGTAAGATCCACAGCACGCCCTCCACAGTCCAATTTCTCTCTTCTCCAATGAAAATCACAACATAAAAAATTTGCCCATTAAGTATCCTTACAAATTCAAGGATCAGCCATCCTTTGTGCACACACCTCTCAGTCTACATATTTCCTGCAATACAGATGCAAAATTTGAAAGCAGGTGTGCCATTGTTTAGATGAAGCTAATATCTCAGTTTAGCTTTCAATGCCTCACCTTTCCTTACAGCTTCCATTGAATTTTTTTTCCCTTATTCATTCATGGGATAAGGGTGTCACTGGCCAGGCAGTATTTATTGCCCATCCTTAATTGCTCAGAGGGCAGCTGAGAGTCAACCACTTTGCTGTGCGTCTGGAGTCATATGTGGGCCAAACCAGGTAAAGATGGCAGTTTCCTTGCCTGAAGGACATTAACGAACCAGATGGGTTTTCTCCCCCCAAACAATCAGCAATGGATTCACAGTCATCATTAGATTGCTAATTCCAGATATTTTATTGAATTCAAATGCCACCATCTGTTGCGACAGGATTCGAACCTGGGTGTTATCTGGGTCTCTGGATTAATAGTCCAACAATAATACCACTAGGCCATTGCCTCCCCCTTACTGACTTCTTCGTAACATCCTTACCTATAGGCATCTCAAAATGTGATAATAAGAAGGAAGACATTAGGATGTGAGACCAAGTAAATTGATTTTGACAGATCAAAAGGCACTAAAACTTCCCAAGACAAAAAGGAACAGTGAGGCCTAATCACAAAGGCTTGGAAAAGAACCCATGACAACAGTGGTGATAGTCTGCAATAGCACATTTTGAGAACAGTTATACGTAAACAGGTTGCTACATCTATTTATATTTTAATAAATTCCAGCAGTTTCACACATCAAAACCCTCTTCCTTTAACAGTGTGGTTAAACCAGTAACATAACACATTCTCTCAACTTTCATCACCAATGAAAGATTTGCAAGTAATTCATCAGACTGCCTTAAAGTAAACTTGCAGTCTGTTTCAACAGAAAAAGTGACTAAAAATAAGTGAACTTCCTAACAAGGTTACAGGCATCCATCAGGGAAGATCTGAAATCTGGTGGAAATACAAGTTTGGCCTTAAAACACCTTTAAACCAGTATCACTCACAATCGTTAGATTGGAGTACGTCACCAAAAATGGACAACATCACTAGCCATAATTAATAAAATCAGAAGTTGCTGCAAAAGCTCAGCAGATCTGGCAGCATCTATGAGGAAAAATCAAAGTTAACATTTTGGGTTCAGAGACCCTTACTCAGAACTATTCTGAGCACTTGGAATATGGTAAAATCAGTTTAAAACTGCTGTGCGGGAAAAGAGAGGCAAAGCGAATTGTACTTAGCTCTTACTTGGATGTTCTTTTTTTTCTTTCATTTTGCTGTAGTCAAGCACATTTGACATTATTAGAATTGGACACTAGTTATGGTCTTTGAAATAATTAAGCAGTAACTACTAAAGCTTCGATTTAGATTTATAAATTCAGGTTTATAAAAGATTAAGGGTTTTACGATGGTGAATGGACAAAGTCTATTTGAATTGATTGTGGATAAGGGTAGATGAACTTAAGATTGCCAGTAAGAATAAGGAGATATAAAAAATAAGGAGATATTAAAAAAAATTAGGACACTTTAAAAATGGAAAATATAAGAGAAAGGGGTTTTTTTTAAAAATGGTAACAATAAAAAGAGAGGAGAATTATAAAATGGAAAATTAAAAAGAGTGAGAAAATTAACTTGTTCTTTCAACAGTTGAAATAAGTGACTTGTATAGGGTTGTTAAAAAAAAAGAGATTTGACTTCATGATGGGTATTCCAACTAAAAAAAAATGTTGTCGTCTTGGTGAAAGCTGGCTGTTTTTTTTTAATACACATTTATTCAGTTTAAGTATTGTTATGAGCATTTCTTGAGCAATAGATGCTGACTTCTATTTCGATTTTGTCCTTCCCCTTTTTTCCTACTGTTTTCTTTATTTTTGCTTTGTTCCACTGCCTGTGCAGACTGTGCTTGTATTATCTTAAAAACTGAAAGAACGACAGATGCTGTGAGTCAGTAACAAAAGCAGAAGTTGCTGGAAAAGCTCAGCAGGTCTGGCAGCAGCTGTGAAGAAAACATTTCAGGTCTGGTGACCCTTCCTCAGAACTCTGTGTTTTGGACTCGAAACGTTAACTCTGATGAGTTTTTTCTTCACAGATGCTGCCAGACATGCTGAGCTTATACTATGTTCCTTGATTGAAGACTCAGAAGGATGATTTAGTGGGACTTTTTGGAAAGGAAAATGAAGAGACCTATTCCTGTGCAGTGATAGAGTCCCTCGACTCCTGGGCTAGGAGGCCAGGATTCAAGTCCTGCCTGTTCCAGATGTATGTTACAGCATGCCTCAGCAGATTGATTAAACCTATCCTTCTTTTAAAAAAACATGGGGAGATTACACTACTGATGGTAGACAGTGTATGTTTATCTGGTGGTGGGCATTTCACAATAAAAAAAATTTGCAGAGGTTTATTTGATGTATAGCTAGCTGGATGATTTAGTGGTGGCACTTTTCCTTAAAATGTGAGGAACTTGGGTAGGATCAGAATTCTCTGACAATCTACCTTCCTTCTGTGATTACATTCACATCCAGTTGTCCTTGCAGAAGGAGCTAGCAGTGTCCACCAGTAGCCTCAAAGCCTTTGAGAGGATGTGAGGCACAGAACTCACCGCAGGGTCTGGAGTGTACCATCTCCCCCTCTGTAATTGTAATTTGGCCCCCTCCCTTGTTTATCTGCCCTTTTTGATTTTTCTTCGTTATTGTGTTGCTGCCCTTGGTGGGCAATGCTTGAACTTTGTCATTCGTTTAATCAGCTCACTGACTGAATTAGTGGTGAGTTTTTTCAAAATAAGAGAAAAAGGGAGTAGGAAACTTAACCCCAAACACAGTGAGTGGTTTCCTGCCCCTTAGTCAGATGTTCTGTGTTTGGGTCCCATTGATGGCTAAAGCAACTAAATAGGCTGACTCACTCCAGTGGCTCAGGGGCACAGAGGTGCGATCCCTGTCTTAAATAATAAAGTGTGGAGCTAATTCCCCATACAGGAGGTTTTCCAGAGTGTGGGTATCTGCCAGAAAGATTAGTTGTGGTAGAGACAATTTATCTAATTAGATAAATAATTAATGCAAAAGAAGACTTAGGAATAATGGCACAGTTGGATTCATTTCAAGGTTCTCTCGTAAAAATTAAGCACATATAAAATGCTCTGAATGACAACTTTATGTGCTGGAAATTTCTAGAGACGTGTAAATAGGCTGAGAAAGTCTTGCAACACATGGTTTCCTGCCCATTAGTCAGACGTCCTGTGTTTGGCTTCCACTTGATGACTAATGCAACCAAACAGGTAGAGTAACAGCTTGCAAATCCTTCCAACACATTCCATTGGCAGATGGCGTGGGTGGGAGAGAGTCCTATTTAGGAAGAAATTGGAGCCTCTACCAACATTATCCATAGATCTGGGCTACAACATACGTGTAAAGGTTTTATGTTGTCACAGCAACTTGGGCTCCCTTTGTGATCTGTACCACCATCAGCAGTACGGTCAGGTTGACAGTTGCCTGTTAGTTAAGAAAGGCCTGGCTTATGGTTTGGGAGTAACAGTCTGAGAACATATCTGGGCTCATATCTGCTTCCTTCTAAAATTTGGTGGGGAAACAAAAGGGAGAAAGCTGAATTAGTTGCTGACCAGATTGGCATGGGTCTATCTTCATCTCATCACATTCCCTATTAGTGTCATTTCTCAGGGAAATGGAATGCTTGGTGAAGGAGCGAGTCCTCAAAAAGTGGCACTGAAGAATTGCCGCATTGTTGTTCTTGCTTGGTCTGGCCTACAGGTCACTTCAGACCCACCGCAATGTGGTTGACTCTGAAATGTCCTCTGAAATAGCTTAGGAAGTCACTCAGCTCATGGGCAATTCACAATGGGCAACAAATGCTTTCTTTGTCAGTACCACAGAATCCAAAGATATGTCATTTCACATTCTAAACTTTAACACTGTTTCTTTCTCCAAAGATGCTTTTCGACCTACTAAGTTTGTGCTTGATTTCAGATTTCCAGCATCGGCAGTTCTTTGTTTTGTTTTAACACAATAATTTGTGCCAAATGTGATAACATTCTGAATGCTCTGTATTACTTAAGCCTTAATTATTGGAACAATGTTTAATAACAATGTCTAATTCCTGGCACTAATGTAGCAGAGGGTCATGCAACAAAATAGGACCAGGTATGCTGGACGCCTGTCAACAATGGTGGAAAATCACCAAAATGGTGGAGGATATCGGGGAGTCAGTGATCCATCAAGATCTCTGTGAGCTAACCATATTGTTACAACCAGTGATCCATCAAGATCTCTGTGAACTAACCATATTGTTACTACCAGACTTCCATTTTGCCAGAATCTGTACAAGATACTAGAGCTTCCAAATTCCCTTCCATGTCACTATTGATATACAAGATATTTCCCTTTCTGGATACCTATCTAAGACAGCCTGGAAGATAGCTTGAGATCAGAAGTCACCTTCTGGCAAATGTGATAATATTTTATGGCACCACATTTTAATGCATTGACTGGGATGCTGCATACCCGCTAACATCTTAGATGATTAATATGTTTGCTTTCTTTTTCCAACACTTCAGCAGCGTGTGGCAGAAGAACAACAGATGGCTTTCCACTTGTTGTCTACACAAATAATCCAACTTGTGATCGAAACAAATAGATGATAATTCCACTTGGTGGGTTACTATTGCAAGTACAACCACCCTCCGCTGTTTATTTAACACCAATCCAGAACAATTTATAATCATCTATTGAGATCTATAATATTGCCATTATGCCAATTTAACTGAGCTGCATTGCCAGTTCTATGTTGCTTTTAATGTAGATGAAGAAGATCTCTGAGTATAAGCATACAACTCCAAAGGTGTCAAAATGACAATATGAAAACCAACTGTGCTGTCTTTCTTGAAAGGAAGAACGCACATTCATACAGCGCCTTTACTATAAGCTCACAGGACTCCAAAATGCCTCAGTGACTTAATTACTTTTGAAGTGGAGCTGCTAATGATACAGAGCCAAATGCAGCAGGTGAGACTTCAAAACCAGAAGAGTTTGGACTAAGTGGTCAATTAACCAGATGGTTGAGAGAGGGAAGTTGGTTCATTCATTAGATAACTCATTTTTTTTAAATGCTTCATTTTGAGGGGATGGGCAAGGGTTGTATTGAACATCCCAGTTGCCCTTGAGAAGATGATGGTGTGCCTTCGTCTTAAACCAATTGTCGTACATTTGGTGATGTTGCTCCCACTGTGCTGTTAGTTTGGAAGTTTCAGGATTTCAAGCCAGTGAAAATGAAAAACAGTGAATCAGGATCTTCTTCTATCAGTTTGAACAGATGTGGGGTGGGGGGATTGAAATTTTAGTTTAACATTTTGTTGACAAAACTGTCTTTCAGCAAAACAGCACTCTCAGAACTTAAGATTGCACTGAAATGCCAGGCTACATTTTACATTAGGTCTTGGGCTGATGGAGTATTCAATGGTATGATTGTGCTGTGTTTGGTGTGTGACACTGGCAACTAATAGATAGTATCCGTGATGTATTGGTTAAGCAACGCACTACAGCATGAGCAACAAACACCGCAGAAGCTACTATAAGCAGAGCAGGAAGGATGGCGTAGACATTCCATAAAATTCCGTGAATAAAGTCCCTAACAAGCACAGGAAGTAGCATCATCTTTGCATTTCTCTATGCTAAATTAGACATTTAAAGTACGCAGCAGATGGGAATGGTGCTCATAACCTCTTACATGAAGAAATGTGAGTACAATAAAATGAGCCAAGCTAATTAACAGCAAGGGGGCTGCCTTTGCAATACTGAAGGATTGTTGCATTCTTGGAGGTACTGTCCTGAGGATAAAGCATGAAACAATGGCTATGCCTCACTTTCATTCAGGTAAATGGTAAAAGGTTCTGTCCGTCAATTAAAGGGACAGCAAGGAGTCAACCTGGTATATTAACATCACAGCCTGCCCTCAAGTGAAAATACCATAAACAGATTGACTAACCATTAATTACATTGCTGTGTGGTATTTTGTTGTGAGAATATTTGCTATTATAACATCCAAACTACTGGTTAGTGATTATCAAAGTAATTCATTGTTTCTGAAGCACTTTCTGATGTCACGCCATGTCGATGCAAATATTTATTTCTTTGATTTAAAATATGAAGCTCATCAACAATGCTTACATAAAATCTAAACATAAAATTTAACTTACATTCCTACAACAGCGTGAGACCACATACGGAGTTCAGCTAACTACTTACATATTAGCAAACATTGCCACAACACAAAATGAATCATTATCCTTCATCTGAACACTCCTTTACAATGTTACTTTATAACAGTGGTGGCCTGGTGGCTCAGTAGTTAAGTGGTTAGCACTGCTGCCTCACAGCATCAGAAGCCCATGTTCACCAGCCTTGGGTGACTGCCTGTGTGGAATTTATACATACTCCCCATACCTGCATAGGTTTCCTATCAGAGGTCCAGTTTCCTCCCACAGTACAAACATGTGTGGGTTAGATGGATTGGCTGTGCTAAAATGCCCATTGTGTACAGGGATGTGCAGGCTAGGTGGATTAGCCATGGGAAAAGCAGGATTACAGGGATGAGGTGGTCTGGATGGAATGCTGTTTGGAGGGTCAGTGTGGACTTGATGGACCAAATAGCCTGCTTCTACAATGTAGGGATTCTATTCTACGAAAGCTAAAGGTGCCACAAAAATCCACAAGTCATATTTTGTACCATCCCAATAATATTGTTGTTTCCTGTAAAGAGAAATCTGTTGGTCATATACAAAACTAAAAGGTATACATTAAATGGTATGTCTAAATTTTGTGACTCATAATTCCCTAAAGGCAACCAAGTATCTTTTACATGCAGAATCCTGGTGGAAACCAGTTTATTTGAAGATAAGAATGTATTTGTCATACTAGTAATTGAATGCCCTCAAATCTTTAACCTTGAATTAGTGCAAAGACTCACATTAAAATGACTCAGGAAATTCAACCTAATGGCTTCAAGAAGGAAAATAAAGATATGTCTCTTATCATCTTAAGTTTTCAGGTTAATTCCATACAGTAGCCCAGAAATAAAGGTTAAAAATATTAATAGACGGATGCTTCATGTAGTTCTACAATCTCCTTCTGTTCATCACATTAGTAGAAGTGTTAACACATTTTTAAAAATTTCTTCGTGGACCTTGCTGACAAGGTTGACGTTAATTCCCAGACGCCCTGAGACAGTTTGATACAACAGAGTGCCTTATACAACCACCTACGGAGCCATCTGTGGCTCAGCTGCGAATACTCACAACTCTCAGTTTAATGTGTGGTTTCAAATACCATTCCAGAGATTTTACGCACATAACCAAAGGGTGATAGTTCTGTGCAGCATGAATGGCAAGTCTGACTGTTAGTAACGTTGTCTTTCAGATGAAAGATTAGAGGCCAAAGCCTTGAGTGCTCTCTCTTCTGCCGACTTGGCCATTAGTTATCCAACGTCAGGAAAAATGTGATGAGATTTGTTGGGACTTCTTATGCGTAGACTGGATATTCATTTCCCACCTTACAACAACGATTGCATGAAATAACTTCAGATGAGGCCAGTGTCCTGTCACCAAGTCTGGCGCATGGCGCATGGCGGTCTAACCAGCCAGCTCCAAACCAGTCCCTAGACTGAGGAGACCTTCTGAATCTCCTGTTTGTATCTGTCAGCAAGGGCTCCTTGATTGGCCCAGGTTAACAATCACAATCAAGGATCTCATAGTCGACGGATCCAACTAGCCCTGGTTCCAATCATTACATTGAACTTCAAACAAAACTATTAAGTGGCTGTATAGTGTTCTTTAGACATTTTAAGTTTGTGAGAAATGCTGTACAAATGCCGGGCAAAGCCAAAAGAGCAAGATAGGCTCTGCTATGGTCTGGAAAACCAGGGGTGAAAGAACTGGAGCCAATATTAAATCTGTTGCATATTTATTTACAGAGTGAATACATGCTCACACCTCAGATCTTAACCCTGTCATAACTTTATATCTGCTCAAAACTACTCTCCATCTACATATAATTGAAAATAATTGAAATATCTTTAACTATACACTTTAACAACAATCCTGTGCCTATATGTTTGCTTGCAGAAATATATTAAACTTAAATTCCCCCAACATCTCTTGATCCAAGGTGGCAAAATCATAAAGCTAAAGGTATGACAATCCAAGAAGTATGAGTTGTTGTAGAGTATTCAGTGTTATGATCCTATTCCACCACTCAGTAAAGGGATCGAAGGAGTCATCAATAGTGTTGTCAAGTAGCAATTGCAAGCAGTAACCTTCTTATTGGCACTCAGTTTGGGTTCGACTATGGTCACTGAGCTCTTGACCTCATTACAGTCTTAGCTGAGACATGACAATATGTCTTCAGCCCAAACAGCTTCAGCTGCATCATCAATGATCTTCCCTCCATCAAAACATCAGAAGTGAGGATGTTCACTGGTGGCTACACAATGCCCAACACTGTTCATGACTCCTCAGATGCTGAAGCAGTCCATGTTCTAATGCAGAAAAACCTGGGCAATATTCAGATTTGGGCTAACACGTGGAGAGTGATATTCAGAATAAACAAGTGCTATCTCCAACAAGAGAGAATTTTATCATTTGAGGTTCAATTTTTTTTCCCCTTCATTCATGGGAGGACGGCGTAGCTGGCTAGGCAGACTTTATTGCTCATCTCTAATTGCCCAGAAGGCATTTAAGAGTCAACCATATTGCTATGGGTCTGGAGTCACATGTAGGCCAGACCAGGTAAGGATGACAGTTTCCTTCCCTAAAGGACATTAGTGAACCAGACGGGTTTTTCCAACAATCAGCAATGGATTCATGGTCATCATTCAGTTCTTAATTCCAGATATTTATTGAATTCAAATTCTACCATCTACCATGACAAGGTTCAAATCTGAGTCCCCGGAACATTATCTGGTCTAGATTAACAGTCCACTGATAATACCACTGGGCCATTGCCTCAATGATACTACCTTCACTGTATCTCCCACTGTTAACAACCTAGAAGTTATAGTCAACCACAAAGAGAATTGGATTAGCCATATAAATACAGTGACTACAGGAGCAAATTGGAGACTAAGATTCCTACCGCAAATAACTCACTGCCTGACTCCCCAGAATCTCACCAGTATCTACAAGGTACAATTCAGGAATGTGGTGGAATATTCCTTACTCACTTGATGAGTGCAGACCCAACAACACTCAGAAAGCTTGATACCATCGAAGATAAATCAGTCTGGTTCATTGGCACAGCATTCACAAATATTCACTCCTTCCTCTATCACTAATGTTCACTAATAGCAATAGGCACCATCTACAAATACACTACAGGGATTCACTATGTTTCATTAAACAGGACTTTCCAACTCCACAACCACTATCATCTAGAAGGACAAGGGTGGTAGATACATGGGAATACCACCATTTGCAAGATCCCAGTCAAGCCACTCATCATCCTGATTTGGAAATATATAATTGTTCCTTCATTGCCACTTCTTCTCCAATATCTACATCAAATGAACTGCAGCAGTTCAAGAACATAGCTCACCACCACCTTCTCAAGGGCATCTAGGGACAGGCAATAAATGCTGTGCCAGCATTAAAGCTCACATCCCATGAATGAATAAAGAACAAGATAAGATCACAGCCGACCTTTTATATCAAATTCATTATTCTGATATTATGCCCTGAACATTTAATACCATTACTGTTTAAAGAGATGCCAGCATTCAGCAATTAACTGTGTGACAAGGACTCATGGCGTTTTAATAAACACAAACTTTATTGGACCATTAAAACAAAATTAATCAAAGTAAGAGCCACTAACATTAATACTATAGTGTTAATAACAAGTACTTATGCTGTAAACTCCTTTCCAAGATTACACTCATCTCACACCCCAATCCCAAGAATTCCCTCTTTTGAAACTTCTAAGGTTCATTCACTTTTCTTGAATGGAAACATTGCTCCCCAGAGCTTTTTTTAATTCTGCTCAGTACTCAAGCTAGTCCTTAAAGCACATGAGGTTTTTCCATTATAGTGTAGATAAATGATTTGTCAAATCTTTTTAAAGGCTTCAGACAGTGGACTCTTCAGCTCCTTATCCTGGCTTTGAATATACATGGACTGTCTTTTTAACCCCTTCTCAGTCTGCCCGCACAGTTCTTTCCAAATAGTTATTCAAGCTGACTGCTTTCTGGCCAAAACTTTGAACACCATTGTGGATTTGTTCTACCAGGTAGAAGCAAGGGAAAATCCTTCAGCTGCTCTTCCCTCAAAAAGTCAAAACTATTTGCTACTGTCGGAAAATTCACAAAACTAAATTAAATTAAAGATCCTCCAACCAAGGCTTCACCCTGAATTACTATTTCTACAACAATGTGGCATTTTTCAGGATGATTCAAATCAATGATTTTACCTTCAATATAACTCTTTGATCTTGCAATGCAAATGAGTTTTTTTATTGCTTGTGGATGTGATCTCCCTCTCTCTCTAGACCCCCAGCCCCATTACAATGAATAGAGATCATCAAATCATCATTTAAGCTTTCTTCATTATCAGCTCTGACCTTGAAAGACACGCAGGCCACTTGTTAGGTGTGATAAACTCGGGCTTGTTTCAGTCGTATCTACAGCAGAATTGTTTATATTTCATTTCCCAACATTTTCAAACAATTAAAAATTTAGTTCTGAAAGCCAAAACTTATATTCTAAAACATGCAATTAATGAACTAGATATTCACGATGTAACATTATTATAATTATAATTGCCTTAGTACCCAAAAATCTATCAACCCCTGCCTTGAGTAGATGCAGCAACTGACAAGAAGGCATTTCATGTCATCTCTTCCACCTCCTCTAGCTTCTATCTCATACAAAACCCACAACATGACAAACTGCAGCTCCTTTCTGCAAACACACATTTCTCTTTCAGGTTTAGAGGGGAGGCTATAGCCTATCGGTATTATTGCTGGACTGTCAACTTCAAGACCCTGGTAATGCTTTGAGATCCTGTGTTCCAATCTCATCATTGCAGATGGTACAATTTGAATTCAGTTTTTGAAAAATATGCATTAAGTGTCGAATGATCATGAAGCTATTGTTGATTGTCAGGAAACACCCATTTGGTCCGCTAATGCCCTTTGGGGAAGGAAACTGCCATCTTTACCTGGTCTGGCCTACATGTGACTCCAGACCCACAGCAATGTGGCTGACTGTTAACTGCCCTCAGGGTGATTAGGGATGGGCAATAAATGCTGCCCAGTCAGTGACACCCTCATCTCGGGAATGAAATAAAAGCTAATTTTTGTCTCTCCCTTGCTTTCCAGGAGTGCTGAGACCAACGTGCCAATTCAGGAAGAGGATGTGAGACTTTCTGAAGGTGTAGCTTCTCTTGAACTGACCCTCAAAAGTAACAGTCTCTCACTGTATCTACCTCAACGGAAGGCTGGAGGAGGGGAACATTCACATAGTGAGTCACCGGCTACAAGAATGCATAACTTGGAGCAGTGGGGATAAGGCTTACCCAGAAGGCAAGATCAGATACTCACTCTGTTATTGAGGGCTGGGATTCAACATCAGGCTATTAAATAAAGGTTGCTAGGTAAACACCAGGAAATTCTGGAATTGCTTGGGCAGCCTGCCAGTAAGCTTAGTTGATGGTGACAAATATTGCGTTGCTGTCATTGTCAATGGTACCTTACACAGACCAAAGATATTGCTTTTTAATCCCCAATAAGTATCCAATATCCTGTATGTTTGTCACTTAAGTATTAAAGTTATTGAAATGCAACAATGAATAACGAATTGCCAAAGCTTAAGACAAGCGCCGGAAAGAAATATTTTCCCTCCACTGGGCAGCAGATATTGTGGATTCCCAGTAGAAATAGTTAATGCAATTTTAATCAAAAACAATATTTGGGTGTGAAACCTTTTAAGTGCCAATGGGTTAGCTTCTGGTAAATGATTTAGATATATTCTCTCGTTCACTTTATAATGCCACTTGTGGAATATTGCACATAATAATATGATGTTAACTTGACTATGTTCAGAATTGCTATTTAGAATCCGTACATTATGGAAGCAGGCCATTCAGCTCATCAAGTCCACACTGATCCTCTGAAGAGCATCCCACCCAGACCTAACCCCATACTCTAGCCCTGCAACTCCAAGTATCCCATGGCTACTCTACTTAGCCTGCACATCATGGAGCAATTAGCATGGCCAATCCACCTAACCAGCACATCTTTAGTCTGTGGGAGGAAACTAGAGCACCCAGAAGAAACTAACATAAACACAGGAAGAACGTGTAAACTCTACACAGGCAGTCACCTGAGGGTGGAATTGAACACGGGTCCCTAGCTCTTCGAAATAGCGGTGCTGACCACTGAACTACTGTGTCATCCCACTTTAGCTCAATCTTTGAAATTTACTGTATTATGTCTCCTGAAACGAGCCATTTACTTGAACATGTAATCTACGCTAGTGCTATGGCATTTGGTGGAGTACTAACGGAATACTGCACAGCCAGAGGTGCTGTTTTTCAAAGAGGGTTGAAACTGAGACCCCGTTTGTTTCATTGGGCAGACATAGTAGCTGTCAAGTTTAAAATCAAGAGAGTTCTCCCTGATTAGCATCTATCCCGCAACCCATGCCCAAAATAGATTTAAAGGCAAATGTTGGAAATCTGAAGTAAACCAAAACAGAAACTGGAGAAACTCATCAGGTCCGGCATCCTGTCTAGGCATAGAATTGGAGAATATGGCTTTTACAATGGTGGGCAGTAATGGTGTGGGCCAACAGTTGTATCAGTGGATCTGAGGGAAGGGAACAAAGACAGAAAACAGAAATTGCTAGAGAAACTCAGCAGATGTAGCAGCATCTGAGGGGAGACATCAGAGTTAATGTTTCAGGTCTAGTGACTCTTCCTCAGAACAGACAATATGCTGAAATGTGGGAGCAAATTTCACAATGTTGAGGGTTAAGAGGATAAAGTTCAGTTCATGTTATTTAATGCCAATCTCCCACCTGGTCTTCATATCAGAGTAACAATTTTATGTTTCACAATTTACTGTCCAACTCCCTTTCACAAATAAAAATCAACAGACAGGACATTACTTTAAGAACAGTTTGTTGGAGAGAATTCAACATTCTGTCCAAAGTTGTATAACTATGTTATTCACTAATAGTTCTGAAGAAGGGTCACTGGACTTGAAATATTAACGCTGCTTTTTCCCCCACAGATATTGGAAGACCTGCTGAGTTTCTCCAAAAGTTTCTGCTTTATTGTAAAACAAACTTTTTATCATTCTTAACGTCACCTTGATTGTTGTTATCCAAAATAAGTACCTCTTTTTTAATCAAGTTGCCAATGAGGACCAATCGTCTATCAATCATTATTTTTCCATAAATTCTAAGCTTTCTCCATTGAAGTGAGAAAATCTATAATATCTTCAATTTCCCTTCACAACTGAAACTGTTCAACCTTGATAGTATTCCAACTAATCCACACTCCATCTTTTCCATTGACATTATATTCTTCTTGTAATAGTGCTCAAAAACCGTAGACAATACTGCAGTCATAAATTTTTTCAGCATTAATTCCATGCACACCATAATGTGGAAGCAGGCCATTCACCCCATCAGGCCCACACTACAGAATCCCACGCCCGAACCTATCCCCATAATCCTGCAATTCCCATAGTCAATCTACCTAACCTACACAATCTTTAGACTGTGGCAGGAAACCAGAACACCCAGAGGAATCCCATGCAGACATGGGGCCAATGGGCAAGAGCTCACAGGCAATCACCCTAAGGTAGGGTTTAACATGAGTTCCCCAGGGCTGTGAGGCAGCAGTACTAGCCACTGAGCCACTATGCCTTCTATTCCTTTGGATCTCGTTCTCCATTTTAATATCTTATTTACTATACTGCTACCTTCACTGACCTGCGCATGTCCAAACTAAATTTTGTTCGCTTTTCTACTCTTTGCACCCATGATGTCCCCCTTTGCCCCATTCTTACTATGACCTGCATTTGTTCACAATTTTCAGTAATTTTCCCAAATTAATGCGAGCAGCAAGTTTTAATATGCTTTCCCTGAATTGCTAAGTCCAGGCTATTTATAAGCTTGACAGATAATGAATTGAGCTTTCCTTAGCAAGAATTGTTCAGGCTTCTTTTCCCCCCTTTCAAATATCCCACTGTGCATGAGGTCACATTCCTTGCAATGAGTATGCAAGGAGATGATGTCCCATGTGTTTCATCTGTGTAGTAACATTTAATGAGCTAGTCACCTGCTTCAGGAGATTAAAGAGGCCACTGACAGTCCATCATTTGGAAGGAATAGAGATGACCTTTGTCTCAGTGTGCACTTTCATTTTACATTATGTATTAATTCATGATGAAGTTAGCTGCAGGATGCTAAATATTGTGGAGACAACAAATATTACGTCCTCATACACAGATAACGACTTTCTTTTATCCTGACAGTGATTCTGGCTTTTGTCAGTTTGGAAACAGTGTCTTGATTGTTCTGCTAAAACATAGCACATCCTGTCTCTGCAAAATTATGCATAACGTTGAGTACCTTCTCTTCCTGTGTCACCTCACTCCTTTCCACAAATAGGCTGTAATTCTTTCTCAGCCCACTACAATAACACAATCATCACTGTAGTGATTGTAACAGGGTCAGCCAGGAGGACCCCATAGAATATGAGTTCCCTGTTTGAGGGCTGAGAGCCTGGTTCAATGAGGGAGCCCTGGCTGACAGATATAAAGAGGAGTGTCAGTCTTTCTGTTAGCTATGAGAGCTGGCTTTGACGTCAATTACTATGCACTTGTAAATAAAGGGTAACTTGGTGAAGGGATACTGGCCTCGGTGGAGTTATCTCAAACACAATACTCTGTGCAGATGGAAGCAGATGCCAGCCATGGAAGCATACACTGGGTTTCTAGGGACGAGGTAAGACAAGCAGCATTTGAGAACACTGGGTCTCTACTCAATAGAGTCTAGGAGGATAAGTGGGGAATCTCATTGAAACTGACAGAATATTGAGAGGCCTAGATAGATGTAGAGAAGATATTTCCACTAGGAGAGACTAGGGCCTGAGGGCACAGCCTCAGAGTGAAGGATCACCCCTTTAGAACTGAGATGAGAAAAAATTTCTTCAGTTAAAGGTGGTAAATTTGCAGAATTCATTGCCACAGAAGGCTGTGGAGGTCAAGTCATTGAGTGAGTTTAAGACAGAGATAGGTAATTCTTGATTACTAAGGGGATCCAGGGTTACGGGGAGAATGGGGTTCAGAAGCAATTTTTTAAAAATTATCTCATGGGATATGGGCATCTCTGGCTAAGCAGCATTTATTACCCATCACTAATTGCCCTGAAGGTAGTTAAGAGTTAACCAGATTGCTATGGGTCTGGAGTCACATATCGGACAGACCAAGTAAAGATGGGGTGGGGGTGGGTGGTGGGGAACTTTAGATGGTGTCTCTATTCACCAGCTGATCAGGGGCTTCAGCACAGCTTCCCAATTGCCTTGATTCCCTCAGAGATCAAAACCTGGCTATTGCAATGTTAAGATAATAAAATGTGAGGCTGGATGAACACAGCAGGCCAAGCAGCATCTCAGGAACACAAAAGCTGACGTTTCGGGCCTAGACCCTTCATCAGAGAGGGGGATGGGGGGAGGGAACTGGAATAAATAGGGAGAGAGGGGGAGGCGGACCGAAGATGGAGAGTAAAGAAGATAGGCGGAGAGAGTGTAGGTGGGGAGGTAGGGAGGGGATAGGTCAGTCCAGGGAAGACGGACAGGTCAAGGAGGTGGGATGAGGTTAGTAGGTAGCTGGGGGTGCGGCTTGGGGTGGGAGGAAGGGATGGGTGAGAGGAAGAACCGGTTAGGGAGGCAGAGACAGGTTGGACTGGTTTTGGGATGCTGTGGGTGGGGGGGAAGAGCTGGGCTGGTTGTTTGGTGCAGTGGGGGGAGGGGATGAACTGGGCTGGTTTAGGGATGCAGTGGGGGAAGGGGAGATTTTGAAACTGGTGAAGTCCACATTGATACCATATGGCTGCAGGGTTCCCAGGCGGAATATGAGTTGCTGTTCCTGCAACCTTCGGGTGGCATCATTGTGGCAGTGCAGGAGGCCCATGATGGACATGTCATCAAGAGAATGGGAGGGGGAGTGGAAATGGTTTGCGACTGGGAGGTGCAGTTGTTTGTTGCGAACTGAGCGGAGGTGTTCTGCAAAGCGGTCTCCAAGCCTCCGCTTGGTTTCCCCAATGTAGAGGAAGCCGCACCGGGTACAGTGGATGCAGTATACCACATTGGCAGATGTGCAGGTGAACCTCTGCTTAATGTGGAATGTCATCTTGGGGCCTGGGATGGGGGTGAGGGAGGAGGTGTGGGGACAAGTGTAGCATTTCCTGCGGTTGCAGGGGAAGGTGCCGGGTGTGGTGGGGTTGGAGGGCAGTGTGGAGCGAACAAGGGAGTCACGGAGAGAGTGGTCTCTCCGGAAAGCAGACAGGGGAGGGGATGGAAAAATGTCTTGGGTGGTGGGGTCGGATTGTAAATGGCGGAAGTGTCGGAGGATAATGCGTTGTATCCGGAGGTTGGTAGGGTGGTGTGTGAGAACGAGGGGGATCCTCTTGGGGCGGTTGTGGCGGGGGCGGGGTGTGAGGGATGTGTCGCGGGAAATGCGGGAGACGCGGTCAAGGGCGTTCTCGATCACCGTGGGGGGAAAGTTGCGGTCCTTAAAGAACTTGGACATCTGGGATGTGCGGGAGTGGAATGTCTTGTCGTGGGAGCAGATGCGGCGGAGGCGGAGGAATTGGGAATAGGGGATGGAATTTTTGCAGGAGGGTGGGTGGGAGGAGATGTATTCTAGGTAGCTGTGGGAGCCGGTGGGCTTGAAATGGACATCAGTTACAAGCTGGTTGCCTGAGATGGAGACTGAGAGGTCCAGGAAGGTGAGGGATGTGCTGGAGATGGCCCAGGTGAACTGAAGGTTGGGGTGGAAGGTGTTGGTGAAGTGGATGAACTGTTCGAGCTCCTCTGGGGAGCAAGAGACGGCGCCGATACAGTCATCAATGTACCGGAGGAAGAGGTGGGGTTTGGGGCCTGTGTAGGTGCGGAAGAGGGACTGTTCCACGTAACCTACAAAGAGGCAGGCATAGCTGGGGCCCATGCGGGTGCCCATGGCCACCCCCTTAGTCTGTAGGAAGTGGGAGCAGATGCAGCGGAGGCGGAGGAATTGGGAATAGGGGATGGAATTTTTGCAGGAGGGTGGGTGGGAGGAGGTGTATTCTAGGTAGCTGTGGGAGTCGGTGGGCTTGAAATGGACATCAGTTACAAGCTAGTTGCCTGAGATGGAGACTGAGAGGTCTCTGCTCCCACAACAAGACATTCCACTCCCGCACATCCCAGATGTCCAAGTTCTTTAAGGACCGCAACTTTCCCCCCACGGTGATCGAGAACGCCCTTGACCGCGTCTCCCGCATTTCCCGCGACACATCCCTCACACCCCACCCCCGCCACAACCGCCCCAAGAGGATCCCCCTCGTTCTCACACACCACCCTACCAACCTCCGGATACAACGCATTATCCTCCGACACTTCACCCATTTACAATCCGACCCCACCACCCAAGACATTTTTCCATCCCCTCCCCTGTCTGCTTTCCAGAGAGACCACTCTCTCCGTGACTCCCTTGTTCGCTCCACACTGCCCTCCAACCCCACCACACCCGGCACCTTCCCCTGCAACCGCAGGAAATGCTACACTTGTCCCCACACCTCCTCCCTCACCCCCATCCCAGGCCCCAAGATGACATTCCACATTAAGCAGAGGTTCACCTGCACATCTGCCAATGTGGTATACTGCATCCACTGTACCCGGTGCGGCTTCCTCTACATTGGGGAAACCAAGCGGAGGCTTGGGGACCGCTTTGCAGAACACCTCCGCTCAGTTCGCAACAAACAACTGCACCTCCCAGTCGCAAACCATTTCCACTCCCCCTCCCATTCTCTTGATGACATGTCCATCATGGGCCTCCTGCACTGCCACAATGATGCCACCCGAAGGTTGCAGGAACAGCAACTCATATTCCGCCTGGGAACCCTGCAGCCGTATGGTATCAATGTGGACTTCACCAGTTTCAAAATCTCCCCTTCCCCCACTGCATCCCTAAACCAGCCCAGTTCATCCCCTCCCCCCACTGCACCAAACAACCAGCCCAGCTCTTCCCCCCCACCCACAGCATCCCAAAACCAGTCCAACCTGTCTCTGCCTCCCTAACCGGTTCTTCCTCTCACCCATCCCTTCCTCCCACCCCAAGCCGCACCCCCAGCTACCTACTAACCTCATCCCACCTCCTTGACCTGTCCGTCTTCCCTGGACTGACCTATCCCCTCCCTACCTCCCCACCTACACTCTCTCCACCTATCTTCTTTACTCTCCATCTTCGGTCCGCCTCCCCCTCTCTCCCTATTTATTCCAGTTCCCTCCCCCATCCCCCTCTCTGATGAAGGGTCTAGGCCCGAAACGTCAGCTTTTGTGCTCCTGAGATGCTGCTTGGCCTGCTGTGTTCATCCAGCCTCACATTTTATTATCTTGGAATCTCCAGCATCTGCAGTTCCCATTATCTCTATTGCAATGTTAAATCTATGGAATGTACTGCCTGGAAATATGATGGGGCAGTTAGGTGCAAACGAGGCATTCAAGGGGATAGTGGATGATTATTTGGATGGAAATGGTGTGCAGGAATATTAAGCAAAGGCAGGAGATTTGCAGTAGGTAATAGAACCAGTCAGGCACCATGGGCTGAATGGCCTCCTTTTTTTGTTGATGATGATGTTTTCAACAATGGCATCCATAACCTTCTGGGGCAGAGAATTCCATAGATTCACAACCCGTTGAATGAAGACATTTCTTCTCAACTTCATCCTAAATGACTGGCTCCTTAATTTGACCTTATGCCCCTGTTTCAGAATCACCCAACCAGCAGAAAGATCATCTGTGCTGATCAAATCCTTTTAGAAACAATTGTGTTTCAATTAAATCACCTCACATTGTTCTGATGTCCATACAATATTAGCTCAATTTATTCAACCTGCCATCACAACAGCCACTCCCTCCTCCCAGGGACTAATTTCATGAAACTTCACTGGATCACTTCCAGCACAGTTCCTAATACAGTGATCAAAAAAGATAATATTTCAGTAAAGTTCTGAATAATTGGGGCAAAACTTTTTTCTTCTTGTACTCACTTGCAAGAAAAGCCATGGGCTCTAAGCTACAAAATTCCTTCTCTAAACATGTGCCTCTTTCTCTCCTCCTTTAACATGCTCAGTTCAACCCGCCTCTGTACTCAAGTGCTTTGTTCAGTTAAACCCAGCTCTACACTCAGGCCTTTTGCCATCCATCGTTATCCCATCCTTTTTGGTTCTGTGCCATTTTACTCAGTAGCCGATAATGTCCTTGGGGCATTTGCTATTTTGTAGGTGCCGTATATTGTGTTATCTCTCATAGTTAACATGCAGTATACCTTTAAGAGACATGAATGTGACATAATCACTATATGTCATGTGACCTGAAGGTACAAAGGCCTCTGACTCCATCTTAACTGGGGTAATTTGAAGCATGACACACCCATTGAAAGTATGTGACTGTTGATAACTGAATTGCTTAGCATTAGCCTTGAAGTGCCTGTAACTGTAATATATGTATATGCCAGGAGGTGTAACAAATGTGTGTTGAATATTTTAATACCACATTGCCTATGTCTAGTTTTTATATCAGCAGCCACAAACCCTACACTTTGACTGGTCCCTCAATCATGCATAAATTAGCATAGCAGAAAGTTTAGACTTCCCTTACCCGTAACAGAAGATCTGCCCGCACTGGTTAACCAGTTGGGTCAGGGACACTAAGTTTTCTCATTCCACCATGAGCTGAAGTAATCGTACCCTAGCCAAGAATAGCCCTTAGGATGGCATTAGTTGACTATGTATCATTTTAGTAAGAAGGTTCTGTATGTAGTGAGAGCATCTCTAATGCCTCAGCTGAAATTCTAGGTTCAAGTCCCACGCTAGAACTTGTTGACTGTGGAAGTTGCATTCAAAGCCTGGCCAACCAGATTCATTATCAGCCTGCTAATGCTTATAATACTCCCGACGGCAGACAGCAAGAGGGAGAGAGTTTCACGGTCAGCAATCCTACAGAAACTGCTGCAATACTTGGCCCATAAGCATTAATCAATTGAAGGAATTCCATAGTCATACCCTCACAAATGTAGAAAAGTGGCACGGACAGGTCAGGCTGACAAACGAGCACTTACAAACAAATGAAAATAGACTCATAGAACATTAGGAACACCAGCACGGAAGTAGACCATTCAGCCCCTCAAATCTATTGTGTCAATCTGTTAGATCATAACTAATCTGTTTCTTAGGTCCACCCACTCATTCTATATCTCTCTACACTTTTGGCTGACAAAAGTCCAACAGTCTCTGATTTAAATCTAATTGAGTGAATATCGATGATTTTTATTTCTCTTGCAGTATTTGATGAAGTAATATTCCTAACTTCTCCCCTGAATGGCCTGGATTTGAGTTTAGGTTTTTGTCCTGTTTGGCTTCCCATTAGCAAAAAAAAATGTTTTCTGTATGTACCCAACTCTTTTCAAACTGAGGAAATCTTCAGTCACAAAGCTGC
Organism: Stegostoma tigrinum; assembly: GCF_030684315.1. NCBI lineage: Eukaryota > Metazoa > Chordata > Chondrichthyes > Orectolobiformes > Stegostomatidae > Stegostoma > Stegostoma tigrinum. Next base: position 13,855,526 of record NC_081389.1, on the reverse strand, counting down.
ATAATATGCTATGTTCTGAGGAATCAAAGCATTGTTTCCTTGAGCTAATCTTTTTATTCTAACCCCTGAACCCTGGTAACATTTGTTGGATTTTCCCTTTCAGGCGAATACATCCATTATAAAGTGTGGAGCTCCAAATTGTACAATGCATTGCCTAAACAATGCTTTGAGTAGTTTTAATAAAAGTTTTCCTTTTTATACTCCAGCTGTTTAGTTCATGATTATATAATTAATTGCTTGTTCAATTAGGGCACCTCAATGTTGTAAGTAAACACTTCTTTCCTTGTCTTCCATTACCACTTCAGCTGAAGAAGGAGCAATGATCTGAAAACTTGTGATTTCAAATAAACCTGTCAGATATAACCTGGTGTCGTGTCACTGTTGACTTTGGCTACCCCAGTCCAACTCCAACACCTCCACATTTTGCCTTCTTTTGCTGCTCGCCTAAGCTGCAAGGCCTGTGATCGGTCCACCTGCTTTGAAAGCTAACCTGCGGTCCTTAATTGGACAGGAACCTTCTGCCATTCAAGTTAAAGGGGTATCACAGTAAAAGCTCACATGACTGATTGTTTCTCTCGGGGTGTGTGTTCAAAGAGCCAGAAGCAGCCCTGAACTTATTTCCCTCCCCCAGGGAAAATCAAGCTGCCCGTTTACCCAATAAATCTTATGAACAGGTCACTAAATTGAGTTCAATTTCATTAGCTTTAATTTTAGCTAACTGCCTCTTATTCGAAATCATGTGAAATACCTTCAGGAAATCCATGTAAACCACATCCACAGACATTCCACCATCTATCACTTTAGTTATTTCCACAGTCAGGTTCATTAGACATAACCTAAGATTTACAAATCCATGTTGGCTCTTTCTATTAAGCTCATTATTTTTTAAAGTGCTCATTCAACTCTGCCAATAGTTAGAAAGTCTACTGATAGGTCGATAATTTCTTGTTCTCTCCTCCTTCTCTCTTCAATAATGGAGCCGCAGCTGCAATTTTTCAACCTAAATAGATCAAATCCGAATTTAGAGTGTTTTGGAAGATTACGGATTATAAATCGGAAATGTACATGATAGATCATGGGGCATATTTGGTGGGAGGGAATTCAGTAATTCAGAACAGTTCATTGGTGGGCTAGGCAAGCAATCAGCCTACTTTCCCGATTAGCACCAAAAGTCATCATTGGCCCTTAAGGTTTTGTGATTCAGAGAAATTGTTGCCAATTGAAGGGTTTTTTTTATTAACAGTTACAAGACATGAAAAGCTATACGAAGCAAATTCCATTAAAATGTTTTCACAACGTTGTCATTTCTTTTCTTTTGGCATGCAGGCTATTGTCATGGATCAGTTGCTGCTGTAGAGAGTTGCAATTATTTAATGCCTTTCATGTAGAAAGAATGTCCAAAACCATGGCAGTGTTGCGAGGTTAAAGGCAGAATTAAGTTCTATTTGTAACAGCTCAGCTTCAAAGGTAATTCTTTAACTCTTATCACTGATAGGTTCTTGTTGGTAGAGCTCCTCTTAAAGATTTCTTTATTTCTAGACAGGTTCTTCAAGACACCTGCCTTTAAACTTGGAAACTCAGGAACTTAGGTGATGGCCCTTCAGCCACTCAAGCCTGTTCTGGCGTTCATTTAGACTATGGCTTAACTCAATGGCTCACTGTCGTTGTGGACTAGACAGGGAGGATGCTGGCAGGAAGTTTCCCCTGATGGGGAACAGTTTTGAAGTGAAAGGTATCCCATTTAAAATTGAGATGAGAAGAAACTTCTTTTACTGTGGGATTGTGAGTGCGAGGAATTCTCTTCTCCAGACAGCAGTCGGCCATTGAATATATTCAAGGCTTAGCTCGATGGATTTCTGATCATCAAGGGATTCAGGAGCTATAGGAAGCAGATAGGAAAGTGGATTTGAGACTACAGTCAGATCAGCCATAACCTTATCAAATGGTGGGGTAGGCTTGGGAGGACAAGCAGTTTACTCTGACTCCAACTTCTCGTGTTCGCTTTTGGGATCCTTGCCCGACAAAAATCCTTCAATCTCAATTTTGACACTTTCAATTGTTCTTCAGCCTTAATAGCTTTTATGAGAAGAAAGTTCCAAATTTTCAGAATTCTCTGTTTGAAAAAGAGTTTATTTTCATCTCCCTGAATGGTTTAGTCTTTTATTTATGTCCCCTCATTCTAGACTCTTGCACACAAGGAAACTTTCTTTCTATCTATTCCACCAAACCATTCATTTATAGCTATGATGATACCACTGACTGACCAATTCTAAAAGGATGCCATTTGGGGGAGGCAATGGCCTGGTGGCATTATCACTAGACTATTAACCCAGAGACCCAGGTAATGTCTTGAGGACCCAGGTTCAAATCCTACCACAGCAGACGGTGGAATTTGAATTCAATGTATGTCTGGAATTAAGACTCTAATGATGACTTTTTTCAGCGGAAAAGCCCATTTGGTTCATTAATGCCCTTTAGGGAAGGAGACTGATATCCTCACTCGGTCTTACCTACATGTGACTCCTGACCCACAGCAATGTGGTTGACTCTTAACTGCCCTCTGGGCAATTAGGGATGGGCAATAAATGCTGCCTGGCCAGCTACACCCTACAGCCATGCAGGCTTAAAAAAAACTATTTGCAATGCACCCATGTACAGAGGAATTGAGGCTTTTTTTACTTTCTGCACCTGGAAGAGGGTATTAAAGGCCTTACTACCCTGTTTGACACTGGCAATAGGTATCCAAGATACCTGCCTATCTCAGGGGTTCACTTAGCTCTGTTGGTTTACAATACAGAGTGAGGCTAACACATGGGTTCAATTCCTGCTCTACCTGAGGTTGCCTTAAAGGTCCCTCCTTCTCAACCTCTCCCTCTGCCTGAGGTGTGATTACCCCTGGGGTTCAAACAACCACCACTTTTCTCTCCAAAGAGAGAGTAGGCCCATGAAGACTCTACTGTTTCAGATATCAGAAGATATTTAACATGGAAAAGGTGAAGAAATACAGCCCTGATAGCTGGCTTGACACAGCAGTAGGTGGTGAATGTGTGCTGCTCCATCAGAGAGATAGAGATAGGAGCTTGGGAAGAGAAATGATCAGCCAATTCACCTCTGCCAGTTTTACACCCACAACTCAATTCATGATTTGTCTAGCTTCCTCGCTGTGGGGTTTGCCCTGTTGGTGGTATGAAGTAGGGGTGGGGAGCAGTAAACTGTTTTGTAGAGATAAGCATGAAGCCATTGCCTAATCAAATGGTAGTCATGTTCACGTTATTTATGATTCCATGTCAGAGGAAGATAAAAGTGGCCAAAAGGCAAAAGTCAGGGTATAAGACACACGATTCTGGGGAACACCCAAAACTGAGCAGGTTTGTGAGATCAAGTTCCTCACATAAAATGTGACACTGAGGCTGGCAAGTAAGAGCCAAACATGTTGTTGCTTGTTTCCTTTAAATGGGATAAATGAGAAGAACAATTTGCATTTAATCACTGAAATTCTCTAAAGGTTCTGAAAGCTCTTCATTTACAACAATGTATAGAGTGACAGCTGTTAAGTAAAACGCAGGCGACCTTTTTGTTTTACACAACATGGTACCACTGAACAATCTACAGGCTGATCTCTTGTTGCTTCGGGTGTCTTGCTCACTAGGACTTTGTTTGAACTTGCTGCTTTTCTGAAAACATTGTCAGACAACCTTCAATGTTCACCTGAGAGAGTTTTCCTTCAACACTATACCACTGCGCTGATATGTCAGCATGGTCCAAGCTGTTGGGCTGGTGCATTACCTTCCAATGCAGTAGGTGTGTCTTGATAACCTCCGTGTACAGGCTGACACTCAAGTGCAATGTAGTACTGATGGTAAAGCACCAACCCAAGAGCTTAGAACATGCTGACATATCAGCACAGTGATATAGTGTCTCAGGTGGACATTGAAGGTTGTATGACACTGTTTGCAGAAAAGCAGCAAGTTAAATCAATGTCCTAGTGAGCAAGACACCTGAAACAACAAGAGATCATCCTATAAATCATTCAGTGGTACCATGCTGTTTGAAACAAAAAGGTTGCTATCACTCTATACTTCATTTGCATACAAAGTGCTTTTGGAACCTTTGGAAATTTTATAAGTACCAGATTGTAGATAATGGCCTAAACACCCTCTCAGGTCAAGGACTCAAAATTTCAGCTGAAGAAAAGCAGGGGAGTTATTCGCAATGTCCTGGTCAATGGTTATCCCAGAGCATGAAATACAGATTACCGGCCAAGAATCCCATTGCTGTTTCTGAGATCTTGCTATCCACAGGTTGGCTGCTGTGTTACCTACAACTGCTACAGGGACCACACGTGAAAAGGGCTTGATTGGCCAGGGGGCATTTTGGGATATCCTGCGGCCATGACAGATGCTATATAAATGCAAGTCTATCTTTGCAACGTGCAGACAATTTTGCCCATTTAGTGCTTTCACACAAAGCTGAAGTTAAAATTCTGACCACTGTCTAATGTGAGTACTCGGTGAGCATCTAAGCTGAGGGGGAAGGGGGCAGACATTACAGTTTATAGTGAGGGAAAGAAAGATGGAATGGGGATGGGATGGTGATGGGTGGAAAAGTGGGTGCCACATGACAGCTGAAAAAAGCAGGAAGGATCAAAGTGACTCTGAACTAGTGGCATGTGAGAAGAGGCTGGTATTAACTGTGGGGCAAGCAGAGAGGAAAGGAGCAGGCAAGTACTTGGAAGGGGAGTATGTGTATGCTATGGCTCATTTGATGAAGGATGGAGGCGACAAAGTTGATGAGACTGGTGTGGAAGCATATATTGCTGAGACATAAAGTCTTCCTCGTTGCTTTTGTGTGGATATTGTACATCTTCCAGCATTTATCCCAGATACTAGAGGGTGGCTCTGTTGGCATTGAGTCCTCCCAGCCACTTACTCTTATCTGACATTATTTCATACGATGTTTCAGCTTCATTTCCCTGTTTGTAAACTTTGGAGCCTGCTTAGATCCTAGCACTAATCCAAAGATACAGCACACACACTCACAACAAAAAAGGGGCATAACTCCTTCCAAAATGCAACACAACACACCCCTCCCAAAAGCACTGTTGCCAAAATACAGCCTATCCTCCAATTCAGCATGACCCCCTGTAAGGACACCACAGCATATGGAAATACAGCACCTCTACTTGTAAACATAGCACCTCTGTAAATACAGCATTTCCCACCAGGAATATAGCATAGTTCCTGTAAATACAGCATACCCTACTGTGAATGTAACATAGCCCCTGCAAATACAGCATATCCCACTGAGAATATAGTGTAGTCCCTGTAAATACAGTATACCCCACTGTGAAAGTAGCATTACCTTGTAAATACAGCACATCCCACTATAAACGTAGTACAACCCCTGCAAATACAGCATAGTCCCTGTACGTAAAGCACACCACACTCATAATGCAGCACCTCACCTGTAAAAACAGCACAGCTCACTGTAATCATAACATAACTCCTGCAAAAATGGCGCACCCTCTGTAAAGATAGCACACCCTCTGAAACTACAGCATCTCTGTTAATATAGAACACTCCACCATGGAGACAGTACACGCAGACTTATCTGAAGTAAATTCAGCACACCCCTGTAGGTACAGTACAACCCCTGACAATACAGTATGTCTACTTATATCCATTATTAAAGTAGTGCATCCCACAGATAATACAGCATAGCCACTGGTAAATACAGCACACCTCACTGAAAGTACGTCATCTCGACCTGGAAATACAGCACATCTGCTGTAAATACAAGATACATACTTTAGATATTGCATACTCCCTGTAAGTACAGCAAACCGCACTAAAAATGTAGCATCCCACCTCTATATACAGCACACCCTTTGTAAATACAGCGCACCCACTAAAAATCCGGCATCCCACCTGTATCAGCACACCCCCTGTAAATTCAGCATCTCTATTTGCATATATAACAGCCCCACCTTAAGTAGAACACAGCCCCTGTAAAATCAACATATGCTGTATAAAATAGAATGCATTACTGAACCATCAGTTAAGTGAACCATCAAGTGAATCTCAGTTCACATAATGAAATTGCAAAATAACAGAGGACAGGGAAAAATAATTGAGTTTGTTTGAGCACTGAAAACATTAAGCAGGCACTATGATTTCATCTGGAAATATTGGCGTTCGTGTGCATAGAAATTGTCAAACCAATGCAAGCTAAACCTGCAATAATGAGAGATTGGTGAGTATGCAGAATCAGTCAAAGATGCTCATGACTAAGGGATTCCCCTGGGTTTATGGTTCATATCGACTGATCGTTATTCATAAAGCCGTAGACATGTTAGCTGCACTTCAGCTAAAGAGTAGAAGCAAAAGGCATTATGTTTTTTCAGATGACTGAAACATTTAAGTGGCATTTTTGTCCCCTAACATATTCATTAGAATGGAGTTCTGAACAATAGCCATATTCGTAACATTGTCAACTTTCCATCTCCTCTGAGATGTTAGCTATCCTATTGTGTATTTCCAAAATTTCTATGTTTCTGAATCCCAGAACTTACAGCTTCCCTTCCTTCTTGTCTTCACTAATGAGTCTATATTTGGGTTGGTATTATTACAGCTTCCCAGAAATAAAACTAAATGAATGAAAGTATGAATAGAATGGACACAATTCACAAGTTTATGCCAATAACAACAAAAATAGCAAAATCCATTCTGAACCTAACACCAAGCAAGGCTAATTGTTGAGCACAGCATGTGCATGTATGATGGGCTGACAATTACAAAACAAAATGCAGACAATCCTTGAGATGGCAATTACAATGATTGAAAAGGGACATATCTGTACAGAGCCTTTCATAATCTCAGGAAATATCAGAAGACTTTACAGCTAGTGCAATGTTTTCGAAGAATAATCATTATCATACCATGGGAAATGAGGGAGTCAATTTATACACAGCAAGTTCCAACAATCAGCAATGTGATAACAAGAAGGTAATTCATCAAATGGCAGCATCCATCTTTAATTTATTGAAGCTTTTCATATTGTACTCATCAGAAAGAATGCCAAATTTCCAAGGGAGCAACTGTTTGAGAAAAGGGTGCTTTTGGCCCGCAAGTTGACCAAAATTGATCAAAGTGTTGTCATGGAAAATACAGCAGGAACTATTATCACCTCATGGTTTTGTTTAATTCAGGAAAGACACAATACCCAAAGATGTCCATTTCTCCTTCACAGGACTGCTGCATGAGTATGAATACATGTTTATATCATCAATCAGAATCAAAATGCCAACCAATTTGCCCCCTTCTTTCATGCAACATAAATTACCTCTCCCTTTGAAATTTGGTATTCTTTTCTCTGTCCTGTGAAGTGCAAGATGAAAAGTGTCAAAAGCATGGCCCGTTTCTCATCAATGTTCAAATTTTCTACTACCAAGCGACAATTTGTAATCTGTTTATATTAACATCCCAATCTGCTCAAGACTTTGCCATGCTCATTTACACCTTTCTCTGTGACTCAGCAAGTGCTGAAAGCTGTCATTACTGCTTAGTGACAAGTACAGCTTTCTGTGCAACTGACAAGTCAGCTGATTTTGCTAGCCTGAAAATCTTACATTCTGCTCGAGCTCCTTTAGAGGTGCTGTTTCATGTTATCATGTCCCAAAGTAAATTGGATAGTAGGGAGTTATACTCGTTTCTGCTTTGAGCTGGAATATTGCAGCTTAAGTTATTGGTTCCAAAATCTGGCAGATAATAAATATTAAATAAAAACAGAAATTTCTGGAAAAATTCGGCAGATCTGGCAGCAACTGTGGAGGCAGAAACAGAGCTAACATTTTGGGTCCAATATGACTGTTCTACAGAACAGGGCAATACATCTTTTTCTGCTATTTCCTGTCGCCAGAATATTTGAACTGTAAAATTCCAAATGAATTTTTCTTAAAGTTTCTTTATTTGCAACATTATGTTATTTAAAATTGTACTTCAAAAGTGGCACAAGCAAAGTGTTCAGTTGTAATTTTATCGAAAATCGTATTTTCTACGCGTTTTTCTTTCTTTTTGCCTCTACTTCTTTGTGATTTTAGATGGATAAAGCAGACCTGACATTTTATAAAAAGGATTTCAGTCTTGATGTGTTAGGAATTCCTTGTCCTGTGGCTATATGCCAATCTTATATCGTCTACTTCACAGCTGGCTAACTCATTTTGTCCAATTGAAAATATAACTCATCCCCCACGAAGTGAGGTAAAATGTAGTCTTCACCTCCAGCAGGTGTTAAGGCCTATTGCAAGTTAGAAGTTGTAAAAAGGGCTCAAACAATATTGCTTTGCTGGGCTACTAATGTGGGGCTTACTTTTGTTTAAACATAGAACTAAAACGGTACAGGCCGTTCGACCCTCAATGATTTGTCAAACTTTTACCCTAAACCTAAGGTCTATTTAACCTCCACCCCTACCTCACCCCTATCATCCATATGCCAATCGAATAACTTCTTAAATGGCCCTAATGAGGCCGACTCCACTACCCTCTCCAGCAATGCATTCCACGACTCTACCACTCTCTAAATAAAGAACCTACCTCTGATGTCTCCCCTATATATATACCTCCACTCACTTTAAAACTATGCCCCCTCATAATAGCTACCTCCACCCTAGGAAAAAGTCTCTGGTTGTTTCTCTGATCATTCTGTACACCTTTGTTAAGAACATAAGAAATAGGAGCAGCTGGAAGAATTTTGTCCCTCCAACCCAATGCCATCAATTACTAAGATGATGTGTGATTAGCACAAGGCTCAACTCCATTTTTATATTAACTCCTCATAACCCTTAATTCCTCAGTATTTTAAAAATCTACCTCCTGTTTTTATACTTGCAATGATTTAGTGTCTACAATTCTCTGGGGTAAAAAAATTCCAGACATTCTCTACTCTCTGGGAGAAAAAAATGTGAACATATCTCTGTTTTAAATGATTGTCTCCTTATTCTGTAACTATGTCTCCTGGTTCAAAACCTCCCTCTACTGGCAACATCTTCTCAACAGTCAAACAGTTAAGTCCCCTTAAAATGTACATGTTTCAATATGTTCACCCCTCATTTTTTTAACTCAAATTAATAAAATGCAACTTGTTTAGTCATTCTTTATAGGTCAACATCTTTAATGCAGGAATCAACTTCATTGATCTCTTTTGAACTTCTCCAATTTCTGATTGTACTTCCTTAAATACAAAACTGTACACAGTACTCCAGGCATGGCCTCACCAACGCCTCGCACAGTCGCAACAAAATTTCCCTAATTTTACATTACAAACCCCTCGTAATAAAGGTCAAAATTCCATTTACCTTTGTAATTACTTGCTGTATTTCCATGCTAACTGTTTGTGTTTCATATGCAACATCCAGATCCCTGGGCACTGCACCTCTTTCGGAGTCTCTTCTCATTTAAAAAGCAGCTGATTGATTGATTCTGCCTACCAACGTGCATGACCTTGCACTTTTCTATGTTAAACTCCATCACCCAGTTTTTATGCTGAGTCACTCAACCTAACTATATCTGTTGAAGTTTTCTTATGTCTTCAGCAAATGTCCCCAACACCAGATACTAGGTTTCTTACTTTTTGTTTCTTTCCCTTCTTGAATCATTAACAGTTTTCCAATCCACGAGGACCCTTCCAAAATTCAGTGAATTCTGGAATATTTCAACCAATGCCTCCACTATTTCTGCAGCTACCTCCTCGACATCCTTTGGAAGTAGGCTACCAGGTTCAGGTTGACTTGTTTGCCTTCAGTCTCAGCTGTTTGTCAAATATTCTGCTTCTTGTGATAGAGACTCACACAAGACCACTTCTCCCATGACGGAATTGGAACTCATGACCCCAGAACATTAGGCTGAGCATCTGGATCAATGACTTTATCACAATACCATCATCAACCCCTAATAATTTTAAGAATATTTCTTGATAAGAATGATCATCAGCAGATTTACAATCATCTAAAGGCTATTGACATCATTTTACCTTCCTGGTGGTGATGAGGAAAAAGGTGAGAATAGAAAATAATTAGGCAAGTTGCCCCTAAAGAATATGCAGCTAATGTCTCCTTGCTACCTCAATCACTAAGTGCTACACATGAATGCCTATTAGGACCCTTCAGAGCTTGCCAATCATTTAGGCCCTTACATGGTTAATTAGCAATTATTTTGGGTCTCAGCACTCTACCAGCTCAAATACCTGTCGTTCTAGCAGGTGTGAAAATTGGATGGGGGGTTTCCTGACTGGGAAGCCATGGTGACTTGCCCTGCTTGTCTTGTTGGGTGAGGGGCAGTGTCTCAATGGAACAATCCGGGGAAGTGGTTGTTACTGGAAAGGCCAGCATCTGTCATCCATGCCGAATTGGACTTGACCTGAATAGCTTGCTAGGCCATTTCAGAGAGTTAATTGTCAACCACATTGCTGTGGGTCTGGTGTCACATATATATATCAAACCAGGTAAGGGTGACAAATTTTCTTTCCCAAAGGATATCAGTGAACCAGATGGAGATTTTTTTTACCATAATTAATTAATGTTGTAATGATCCACATTACTGAGACTAGTTTTCAATTTCACATTTATTAGTTGGATTGGCAATCATGTCCCGATAACATTGGCCTGTTCCTCTACATTCCTTGTCCAGTGATGTCATCACCATACCACCACTCCAGCTCGTGGTTTTGTTCGATGCACTGCCCTTTGCCAGAGTTCAAATAGAAAATGTGGGCAACATCTCTTGTCATGATTACCATTATTACGAAGACACTTTCCTAAAAGAAACACAAAGGCCTTCGATGTTTATGTTCTGCTTGCTTAAAAGCCAATGCAGTTTGCTTTTAATGCGCAATTGATAAGATCTTTGTTTTTACTTCCTATTGCACTAACTAAAAGCCCTTAGTAGATTGATGTGACCCGTGTCTATTGTTCACATGGGGCTTATTTTGTGTTCAAAAGGGATGAGAGCATTAAGTGAGCGCAACATGTCCTCTCTAATGAGTGATACACAGTGAGTGATGAGGTTAAGTAAAATGTTACACACCTTACCAGACCTAATTCATTTGAAAGAGATGGTAGTATCTTAACCTGAGGATCAACCTGCCTTAGGCAAGGGGAAGAGACTGAGAAAGAGAATTCTTCAAGGCATCTTTAGCCCGTGTGGGAATTGCAAACATATTCTTAGCATCACCCAACGTTACAAGCCACCCAACTGAGTTAAATCAGCCATCTTGAATTAAGCAGTTAGCTATGTGTTAAATGAAAGATGCTGATCCGAACAGTCAATAAAGATTCACAAGAGAGCTGGTCTGCCTGTGAAAACTAAAGTCAGACTGAAAATTTCAGGGGGAGGACTGGAAGGAAAGTCAAAACTGTAAATGTGCCCTATTCAGTTGATCAGCCCCCTTTCACCAGTGTGGTAACTACTGTCCTAACATTTAATCCTTGGTTGCATTCAGACTCTAAAAAATATGCATTAGATGTGTTTTGCATTTCTCCTATTGATCTATATGACTTCTGCCATCAAATTTTAGTTGTGATGTAAAATATAATGCTTGAAAATACAGAGACCTTATTCAATAATTTCAGCGGGCCTGCAAAGTATTTCATTCAAGCCAAGACCTACAGGATTATTTTTATATCATAAATGAACACAGCACAATATATGGTCTGATTATCAGAACACGAATCCATTTCAGGTCGGTTCTCTGCATTCATCTACTGCAAGCAGACATTCATATTTCAGCTAAATATCTTTTCAATGTTCTATTTAGATTTGCATTAATGAATGAATAATTGCAGTGAGGAATTTAAGGGAATTCACAAAGATACTGCAAGAGAGAGCAGGAAATCTCGAGAGATAGTGTGTTAATATTACCTGGGGAAGGAGATTTCTACACCTTTCTGTTCACAGTGATAATTCATGAAAGAATGAATACTCTTGACAAATGGAGGAACTGCAGTCCCTAACTGAATTCTTGAAAACATCTAAATGTTTTTTTAATTTGTCTTGGTGCACTATTCTTGCATGAACTGTATATTACTGGGGCACAGTAGTGGAGTGTTTTTGTTACTGGGCTTATAATCTCGAGACCTGCACTAATGATCTAGGTTTAAACCTCCCATGGCAGCAGGGGAATTTAAATCAATTAACGCAATAAATCCATGATAAAAAGCTAGTATTACTGATCATGAAACTACTGATTTGTCATTAAAAAAAATCAATTTGGTTCATTAATCTCCTTCATGAAATGAAATCTGCCATACTTACACAGTCTGACCTATATTCAACTGCAGATCTACAGCAATGACATTGATGCATAGTTGCATTCTGGAATGACCTGTCAAGAATGCAGCTCATTACCATCATCTCAAAGGCAGTTAGGAATGGGCAGTAAATGCTGGCCTTACTAGTGATGCCCATCACCCTGCAAATGAATAAAATAGTTTTTTTTACGATGCATAATAATCAAAGTCTCCCAATATGAAAAGAAGCCATGGACAATATATGGAGGTCAGGGTTCCAACATGAAAATTAAATTTTATTATCTTGCTAAGGTGAAAAGTTCCTAAATATGATGAATACATGCAGAATATTGAGGTAAAATGACAGTTTCATAATTTAAGAACAGTTTTTTATTATCCCATATGTTAGTGGCTGCTACAATTTAAAATATTATCATTCATTGTAATTTGAATGATTTTCATTGCTAAAATATAAATGGGAGAGAAAGAGGAAGAAAAAGAATTGGGAAAATAGATTAGATCAACATTGAAAAATTGTGACACTTTAAAACAATTTAGAATAAGTAGAATACAGCAAAGTATTCAGATGGACGACAGTTAAAATAAAGGCTACATTTTAAGGCAGATAAGATGTAGCAAAGCAAATTATAGAATAAGTAACTGGATTCAAGTTACGTTTTAATATAATAAAATGTGAGGCTGGATGAACACAGCAGGCCAAGCAGCATCTCAGGAGCACAAAAGCTGACGTTTCGGGCCCAGACCCTTCATCAGAGAGGGGGATGGGGAGAGGGAACTGGAATAAATAGGGAGAGAGGGGGAGGCGGACCGAAGATGGAGAGTAAAGAAGATAGGTGGAGAGAGTGTAGGTGGGCAGGTAGGGAGGGGATAGATCAGTCCAGGGAAGATGGACAGGTCAAGGAGGTGGGATGAGGTTAGTAGGTAGATGGGGGTGCGGCTTGGGGTGGGAGGAAGGGATGGGTGAGAGGAAGAACCGGTTAGGGAGGCAGAGACAGGTTGGACTGGTTTTGGGATGCAGTGGGTGGGGGGGGGAAGAGCTGGGCTGGTTGTGTGGTGCAGTGGGGGGAGGGGATGAACTGGGTTGGTTTAGGGATGCAGTAGGGGAAGGGGAGATTTTGAAACTGGTGAAGTCCACATTGATACCATTAGGCTGCAGGGTTCCCAGGCGGAATATGAGTTGCTGTTCCTGCAACCTTCGGGTGGCATCATTGTGGCACTGCAGGAGGCCCATGATGGACATGTCATCTCCAAGATGAATTTCCATATTAAGCAGAGGTTCACCTGCACATCTGCCAATGTGGTATACTGTATCCATTGTACCCAGTGTGGCCTCCTCTACATTGGGGAAACCAAGCGGAGGCTTGGGGACCGCTTTGCAGAACACCTCCGCTCAGTTCGCAACAAACAACTGCACCTCCCAGTCGCGAACGATTTCAACTCCCCCTCCCATTCTTTAGACGACATGTCCATCATGGGCTTCCTGCAGTGCCACAATGATGCCACACAAAGGTTGCAGGAACAGCAACTCGTATTCCGCTTGGGAACCCTGCAGCCCAATGGTATCAATGTGGACTTCACCAGCTTCAAAATCTCCCCTTCCCCCACTGCATCCCAAAACCAGCCCAGTTCATCCCCTCCCCCCACTGCATCACACAACCAGCCCAGCTCATCCCCTCCCCCCACTGCATCCCAAAACCAGCCCAGCCTGTCTCTGCCTCCCTAACCTGTTCTTCCTCTCACCCATCCCTTCCTCCCACCCCAAGCCGCACCTCCATTTCCTACCTACTAACCTCATCCCACCTCCTTGACCTGTCCATCTTCCCTGGACTGACCTATCCCCTCCCTACCTCCGCGCCTATACTCTCCTGTCCACCTATCTTCTTTTCTCTCCATCTTCGGTCCGCCTCCCCCTCTCTCCTTATTTATTCAAGAACCCTCACCCCATCCCCCTCTCTGATGAAGGGTCTAGGCCCGAAACGTCAGCTTTTGTGCTCCTGAGATGCTGCTTGGCCTGCTGTGTTCATCCAGCTCCACACTTTATTATCTTATGTTGGAAATCATCTGAACACTGTAATGCTCAGGGTGCAAATGTGCTGATCAGGGAGCTTGTGTGTATATATAAATTTTCATCTGCAGATGGATCAGATCATATGTGAAAGCAGAAGTCACAAAATTTTCGTTCTCCACCAACTCACAAGGCCTTGGCCCTGCGTTCTCATTCTGTTAATCTGGTGTGTGCAATAATTTCCTCCACCTGAATACTGAGAAGGCTGAGATTATTATCAGTTGTTGCAAACTCAGAACCTATACCACCAGTTTCAACATCTTCTCTGGATGCCTGTCTCAGCCTAAACATCTCTCATTTACAAGCCTATGGTCCTACACAGTCCTGAGATGAGCATGTGACCCTATATCCATACCCACACCACACAAAATGGTTCAGTTTCCATATCCACAAGATGGGCCTCATTGGCTGCTGAAGTTTTGTCAACTATAAACAGGAGATTCCAAGGGTCTCCTGACTATCTTTATGTCATAGTAGCCCCACAGTATGGAAGCAGGCCTTCAGCCCATTGAGTCCATACTCACTCTCTGAAGATCATTTCACCTAAACCCACCTAACTATTGTATCCCTGCAACTCTATATTTCCATGACTAATCCACCTAGTCTACACATTCCTAGACACTATGGGCAATTCGAGCATGGCTAATCCACATAGCCTACACATCGATTTTTGACGATGGGAGGAAGCCCACACAGACAAAGGGAGACATTATAAACTCCACACAGATGATCACTTGAGGCTGAAATTGAACCCAGGTCCCTGGCATTATGAGACAGCAGTGCTAACCACTATGCCACCATGCCACCTCAAGTCTTGCACCTGTACACCAGTTTGTCTAAAACCCAGTTGACCCATGGAAAAATGAAATCAGCAATTATTTGACTCAAAAGCATGACAAATTCTTGATCTGAACTGGAATAGGTGTCTTAAAAGACCTGTCATTGCCTTTGCAATGACAGCAACAGAACCCAAATGGCAAATGTGAGAGATCACTTGCAGAATTCTCACCAGAGCTTGGTTGCTCGACATCACAATGATTGATCAGATAATCAAGATACTGAGAATAAAATAATTCACAAAATGTGTTGGGGGTTGGCGGGGATTGGCAGCATTAGTAGCATGGGAAACAGTCTTTGAACTAACTTTATAAATTTCAAGCATCATTTTAATACATTTTTTGTTGTGGTTATAGTCCTCATGAATTTCCACTGCTTTAATAATAGGTTGTGGCTGAGAAAGGGATGTCTCTGCTTGACATTGGGAGAAATACTAAGTGAAAGCTACTTATAACCAAACACCATCAATCTAACTTTCCATTTCCACAGAAAACAGCGATTAGATTAGTCACCATTCATGGTCTGTAATTCATTCAGTGTCACAAGTTATAACCTAAGGTCCACATTCTCAATTTCCTCACTCCCACAGGTTATAGACTACAAATGGACTGAAACGCCATCATAACACATCTGTTCCAATAACTTTCAGGTCCTAATAACTGATATTTCTCTTAGTCGGCAATGTTTTGAAATGATCGAATTTGTTTTGTTCATCACAATTTCACTGTGGCCCTGCATTGCCCTTTGTATTCTAAAAAGTCACCAGAGCTTGCCGAACTATCAATTTAAAGGACAGAAGACAGCTTTGAGCAGATAAAACGTGAAGGATGTATTGATGGAAGGAAACAGCTGATTGCCAACTGATAGAGTTTGTGTGTCTCTATATCACATTGAATAAAGATTTTTCCCTGCATTTTTGAAGCACAGATCCCTCCTGGTCAAAGGTTATATGCTAATATTTGAATTAACAGGGAATGGGCTCATTTCTCACATTTTCTAAGACTGACTTTCTAATTGCAGACATGTCGTTAGAAGGAAGACATGCCCTAGGAATTTCTTGCAGATCTCTTACTGACCAGTTTCAAAGGAACAGTGACAGATATTCACTATGAAGAGGATGCCCTTTGACAGAAGAAAACCTACATTTGGAAATCTGAACAAAAGTGCAGTTGTCATCCGGTAGAGTTCTATTCCTTTCTTTTGGAATATTACTTTAGGAAAATGTAAACTGCCAGCATTGATGGCATGAAAGGTAATAAAAACTGAATCATTCCTGTTTTTGAGGATGAGAATAAGTAGAATCTGTATTGTTTCACATTTTGTAAGTGTGATGTTCTGTATTTTACACTAAAGAAAAAGATTGTGGATGCTGGAAATCAGAAACACAAACAGAAATTGCTGAAAAAACTCAGCAGGTCTGTCAGCATCTGTGGAAATAAAGCAGAATTAATCTTTCAGTCTGGGGACACTTCTTCAGAATGGTTCTCCACAGTCGTTGCCAGACCTGCTGAATTTCTCCACCAATTTCTGAGTGTGTTTTGTGTTTTATTCTTCTTTAGCACTTTAAAACTGAAAACTGGGGATAGCTATTTTTAAATACTTTACTATGCTCAAACAAAATGTATATATGCTGAAAAATACTTTGGAAACTGAATGAATTAGTTGCACCTTGTTAAAAGACAGTGCATTTCCACTTTTGTAATAAGGACATGTGCAATAAGATCATCCTTATAATTTGCAGCCAGCAGCAGAAATAATGAGTTAGTGGACTACAACAATCAAGTTCGTTGTGTAATGACTTTGGTGTACACTGACCTCAACCAGCTATAAAAAAAAAGCAGTGCTATAATTGCTCCAGGTACCTTGTGGTCGATAGAAGAAGCTGATCAGAGCTCCCACTTCAAAGCCTCATTCAGGGGAGTCTGTACATATTGTGCAAGGATAGTGTACCCGTGATTGAAATTCACAAGTAAGTCAAATTATTAAATTGCATCTATTAGGTCAATAATGGCGCAGTTGGTTATCTCTGAACCACAAGACTCACTCAAGGCCTTGGAGCTCCAGGCGAAAGCTAACACAGCTGACACTCCAGAGGATAGTTGAGAGAGTACTACACTGTTTACAGTGTTGTCTCTATGTTTAAAAAAATCTAAACCAATACTCCATCTGCCTGCTTGAGAGAATGTAAAAGTTCCCAAGGCAGTGCTGTCCTCATCAATAATTATCTTACAATCAACATTACAAAAAACAAATTATCTCAGCAACTGCCACAATGTCATCTTTGAGAATTTACTGAGTGCAAAGTCACTGTTGCATTTCCTAGTTAACAACAGTCTCTGACTTTCAAAATGTGCGTCATTAGTTTTAATGTTGAGATATTCAAAGTGCATAAAAAGTGTGGTATAAATGGAAGTCTTTCTTCCTTTTTATATAAATTGCTATTTGAGATGTGCTAATGGAGAGTGACTGGTGCCTATGGAACATTACCCTAGCAAGAAATCTGTTGACATATTTAGGAAGGGAAGGGAAGAGAATTGGTGATAAAGTAAATAAAGATGCTAACAGAAATATTATTCTTGTAATAAAGTTAGGAAGACCATGTTAAATCTAAGGATTTAACCTTTTTTGTCACAGTTTTGTTAATTGATGCTATAACATCACTTACTGTTTGGCATTCAGTTTACTGTGTAATTATCTACAGAAATACTTTTTAAAAGTTATTTATTTAAACTGTATTTAATTCAACATTGGCAACCTCAGATTTACAAACTATGGCACTAATATTCTGTCAATTATTCCAAACCTAATATCTTCACATTTACATTTAACATTTTATCCATGTTTCATTTTTACCTCAATGGGCTTAGCTGGCCTTAGCTCACTGACCTCAGACCTGGAGACAGGTAAAGAGTCAGCAACCCCAACACAGGATTGAGGAGCTCCTGGACTCTTTCACATCATAAAATCACATCTCCACAGATTCTTAATTTCAGAGATGTTGTTTTAATTAATTTATGATACTCGTCATTCTTTATTGCTGTTCATTAAATTTATTGCCATATTTTCTAATCAACCTGTTTAGGAATGTTGTTGCACATTTCTGGATGAGGTGGGACTTGAAGCTCGATTTCCTGGACAGAGGTAAGGAAACTGCAATTGCACCACAAATTTATTGTTACACATCATATCAGTTGCAAGACCAGGTGTCCCAATACCAGGCCTCTTCTACTACTGCTCAGTTTCACACCATGACGGGTGGGCCTCCAAAATGAATCCTTTGTCTCATTTACAATTTCTCTATTGCAGCACATAGAACCACACACCATGGAAACAGACCATTTGGTCCAACTAGTCAATGCTGACCATGTTCCCTGTACTAAACTGATCCCACCTGGCTGTGTTTGGCCTCTGTCCCTCCAAATCTTTTCCATTCATGTATGTATCCAAAAGTATTTTTGAATGTCTCAATGTTGTGCATTTACCACTTCCTCTGGCTACAGGTTGCCCCTTGTGTCCTTTTTAATCCTTTCTCCTCTTACCTTAAACCCCCCAGGTTTGAATTCTACCACCGTAAGGAATAGACTTTTACTGTTCACCCTATCTATGCCCCTCATGAGTTTATTAGCCTCTATAACGTCACCCCTCAACCTTTCCCTAGTGAACAAAGTCCCAGCTTATTTAAACAGAGCAGGCCCTGAAATGCAGTATTTCTTCAGTGTGAATTAATTTTTATATGACCTGTCCCTGTGTGGATGTTTTGAAATTAACAAGCTAAAATCATGAACATCAGTCAATGCTGTTTCAAGAATTTTTAGGTGCAACGCTCTAGTAAGGAAAAGAATGAACCCTTTGGCATCGACGTAATGCAATGCACAAATTTAGGATGTCTCGAGATTTTTTACTGCCAGTAAAGTACTTTTGAAATGTTGTCGCTGTTAAATAGATCAGCCAATTTTCACACTACGAAGTTCCATAAACAGCAACGAGACCATATTCAGATTTTTGTTTTTCAGTGATTTATAACTGAGGAGCAGTGAGCGAACTTTTAGCTCTTTAGCATCCACGTTACCGAGCACACGGCGTGTTATTGTATCGCGCCTTCGCAAAGCCGGTATCTCCAGCAGTACAGCATTTCCCGGATACAGCACTGAGGTGACAGGATGGATAGTATACACAGGCCCCGCATTTAATTCACTTCCTTCAAATTAAACTGGGCTCATTACCGAAGCATTCCCATTCACAGGTTCACGACAAGTGAAGCAAAGTTGCCTCTCACTTACATCAATGAAACGGCGGTGTTTCCTACGTACTCCACCCTGCAGTTTATTAAACATGAAGAGGAGGTGATGAAATGTATCGCACTCAAATTGTCTGTGACTCATTAAACTACAGCCTAGCTTTACAATCAATGTTGCTCGGAACATTTTATGTTTAATCAGCTGGGACAACGCGTGGTTGAAAGAACAATATTTTTTTTAAGCTGAGAGCTGTCACAACAGATTTAAAACTTGCATCCTCAGTTGTTTGCACATACAGCATGGTTTCAACTTTAGGAAGCGTTTGTAATAAGTGTTAAAACTAAATCAGATTTAAACGATGACATCTTCAATATCAAATTATGTAATTATGTAAATTATGTAGGTCAAATGTGAACAAAGCTGTGGATACAAACTCATTTAGCTGACCATGAGTTCAACTTTGGCATGTTTAAGAGCACGTTGATGACGCTCTTACAATCCCATGCATGCCGCCTTATTGCTTAATTTAAACTGGATTTATATTCTACATGTTACATAATACATAGGAAAAACTGCTTGAAGAAGACGGCTAGAGGTATCTCCTGGCTGGCTGTGAGACCATGAATATCTCCATAGGCGAAAATGACGACAACACGTGGTCACAAAGTGAACAGTAGCTATACTCACTAGAAATGCCCAGCAATGTGTTTTATTTTCTGGGGGAATTAGATCATTTTAAGATTTCAATTCAAGTAAAGTTGATGAGGTTGTTTTTAAACTGTTCAATTTTTCACTATCAAGTTCCAAAAACGCCACGGTGTTCCTCCCTGTAATGTCGCTAATGCACATTAGATGGGAAGCATGTTGCGCCTTGGTGGTTCACGTGTTTTGACGTGGCCAGTCTATAAAGGAGATAAGGAGAGAGATTTAACAAAGACATGAGGTGCATTTTATTTTACACAGAGGGTGGTTCGTGTGGAATGAACCTCCTGAGGAAGTAGTGGAGGCGGGCATAGTTACAGCATTTAAAAGACATTTGGATAAGTACATGAATAGGAGAGGGTTTGGATGATATGGGACAGGAGCAGGCAGATGGGACTAGTTTAGTTTGGGATTATGTTGGGCATGGAATAGTTTAGCCGAAGGGTCTGTTTCCCTGCTGTATGACTCGATGACTCAGAGGAGAAAGTCGAACAGAATCGCGGATGAACGAGTCAATACTTCCGGTAATATAAGAGGCGCGTCAATTTAATCACTGGTCTGTAAGCCCAAAATGACACAATATGTCATTTTCCGGACCTTATGTGGTTATGGGAGCGATCTCAAGCATTGGCTCTTCGGGTTCAGCTAACAGTTGGAAAATATAGCTACTTCGTTTTGCCTTGCCAGCCGAACACCGGGATAAGATATAGTCTAGTCATCGCCGCTATAGGCTGGTCTGTAAAAGAAAAACAAACAGAACACAGGACAGACTGTGGCAAGGTCGTGAGATGTCCTCTTCAGCATTGGAATGTGTAAAAAATGAAAAGAGCTCACGGCTGAGCGTAAGTTTCAAGGTCATGGACAATTTAATCGCCCAAGAAATAACAATACCCATGTAGTTAGAGGCACCATTGTCTCATTAGAGAGAAACCACTGGAGGTGAGTTTCAAACTATGGGTCACCACGCCCGGGGTAGGGGCAAGACAGATCCTTTTATGCTGAGTACAGTGAACCCACGCTGTTGGTGTTGCTCTGTATGGCACATCAGCCGTCTAACCAACTGAGCTAACCAAACCCCAGGGGCCATCTGGCCAGAAACCGACAAAAGATGCATCACGTATTGGAATCAGATACCCATGTTAATGTTCTACCGTGCTAAGTTTCCAAAAACCTTCAAATCCACAACGAAATCACTTCGCGAGATTTAAAGTATCCCCCGATTCCTCCCCAGCCCCAGTTCTTGTTTCGTTCAGCCTCCAGGACGCGAAACTTGGTTCAGTTGCTGGTGGCGCTCTTCATTGTGGAGCGCACTTCTTGAAACCGCCCGTTCCGAAGGGAATCCGAGTTATTTCGGGAATGAACTCGGTTCTACTGACTCTGTCGCGGTGCAAGTTGCATTGAGCCCCGAGACCCGAGGGGGATCCGCGGGGGCAGAGGCCGCAGAGATATGGAGAGAACGACATGCTTTCAGCACCGCGGACAGCAACCACGACACCAATGCCGCTTTTCCTTATTGGGAGCGCGCCCTGCCTATCCTATTGGCCTTAACGCGCAGTTTTTTTTAGATATACCCCAAACACCTTCCTTAACCACCCGCCCCCACCCCCCCACAACACCCTATTGCACTTTCTAACACATAACCAGCCCGAAGCATTTGGAATGTGTCAGGTTTTGTCTAACTGTCGGGCATCATAACGTCTCAGTTGTCTCTCTTCTATCAGCCAAAAATGACAGCCATGTGTGTGGTTTTGCCCGTGAATGGGTAAAGGAGGGAACATTGTGCAGAGAGGGTGGGCGAGATGGATAGTGACTGGTGAAACCAAAGAACGAGATCATACCAATCAATGTACGTAAATGTAAGCGTACGTGGATCGGAACAGCAATCCCCAGTGGAGGTGTGTTGACATAAACAAGCAAGGACACATGCAGTGGTGACCCCTGCCAAATTCTGGGCAAACTTTAAAAATGACCAGAACGAATTGGCAAACCTTAGAAGGGCATGGTTTGCCAAAAGTTTAACAGAACGTTTGCCCATAAAGAACGGCGTAGAACGGTATCCCTCTCGTTAGGAACTCGCACAAGATGCACATTTATTTACCGTTTTCAAAAGTAACATATGTTGCATTAACAATATTGAAACGGACATCCCCCAAGCTCTCCAGGCCCCTAGCCAAATCCTCACGCTTGGTTTATCTTTTTTACCGGGCAGCTTTTATACAATAAAACTCTCAACGTTGCACAGAAATGGACTATTTGAGATCTATTTCTCGCGTCAACTCCCTTCTTTGGAATTTTAGTTCCCTCCTGTTCTTGCACTTTTTGTGGGATCTAATTGATATTTCCTTTTCGCTTATGGAAAGAGACGGGAATTAACTTTTTTTTAAGTGATTTGAAGGTATAGGGAAGGCGGGTTACCTGAAGTCGCTGTATGGGTGAATGATCCAGAACCCGGCCGACTTGACTCGCTCCTGCTCCCTCTCCACCGCTTTCTGGCTCCCAAACATCCTGAGAGAGAATTTGTTGACTCCCGGCTGGAGCATGGCCCCGAATTGTTTTTGCATGAAGCCGGCTTGGCTAGCCCGGAGCTCGTCCTCCAGCAGGATCTGATCGGCTGTGTCCACTTTTAAGAAAGCCAGACCCGGCTCGGGCTCGGAGCTGGGCTCGGCTTGGGGACTCGCCTCGGATCCCTCGCTACCGGCGTTGGTGTCCTCGCTAGGGCTGGAGTCCCCTTCTACGATCAGGCGCTTGTCATCCGCCAGCCCGGCTCCCTGGAGCGTGCGGCCGGTCACTGAGGCCAAGCTGCCCCGGAACCTGCGGCAGTCCCCATTTGTACTGCTGCTGCTCTTGGCCGTCCTCCCTAGCTCGGTTTCCAAGAGGTTGCTATCCTGTCCTCCAGCTCCAGCCAGAGGCTCCCCCGCCAGCCTTGTCAAGCCTCCGGAGGGAGAAGGCAGGGGTCTCATTTTGAAACTCCTCCTGGCTGCCTCGCTGTCTCCGTCTTTATCCTCCTCCACCTCTGCTCCAGCTTTGGCCCCAGTCGGCGGCGGAAGGCTGTAGAGTCTCTTGCGCATGGAAGGAGCCAGTTTGTCCATGTCCCCTCGGCTAGGAGCCTCCCCGTGCCCCTGCTATGTGGATGCAGCTCCGCCGTCAGATATGCACAGTATCCACGGGCTCTCAGGTCCCTGCCACATCTCTAGCTCCTGATGCACTGAGCGGAGACAAGCTTTCTCACCCCTCTGCCTCCCCACCCACCTCCCCCTCTCCTCCCCCTCCCCTTCCCTTTATGGACGCGCTGGAAATCCGGACGCTTACCCCCCCTCCTCTTCTGAGCCCTCGCCCACCCACCCACCACGGCCATGAGGTTCAGAAGGCACCAGGAGTTCACAGGCTACAAATCCAAAAACGCGTGCAAGTCCCCAAAATATAGAGGGAGAATCCGTGCACTTGAAAGCAAAGAATAAAAGGCAGAAATTTAACGACAAAAAATCAAGAAGGCTTCATCCTTTTGATACAAAGCGGTACTCGAACCCTTTCCCTCAGCAGAGATGCCATTGTAAATTAGAGGAGAAAAGCTGCTGACTGTCGAGAGCACTCTGCTTTTCTCATGCGCTCTGAATAGGGGAATATGATCCATTGGGTTGCCATAGGAGCTGCCGCCGATCTTTGTTTTGTGTTCTATGTGTCCCCTCCTCCTGTCTTTTAAACTGGGATTCGCCATCGCCCAGGACGAAAGCTGGCAGGCTGCAGAGTTCAGCTCCACGCCGCACACTCGGCCCCAAACTGGGTGAGCAAGTTTGGGGAGTCCCCTAGGGAAGGGGACAGGAGAACATTGCAAATCCATTGCAGCCAAAACCCCACTTCAGGTCTCTCATCACTGCTGTTAGAAAGTCCAACTGGGGAAAAGATAGGGGCCCGAAAACTGAGACGTGTGAGACCTCCTGAAGCAGTAAAATAACATGAAAACATAGGATGGTGGAAAATACCTGGCAATAGATAAAAGACAGAATACAGCTTGCATCTTCGCTGAAATGCTTAGGAAACAATTCAAGTTAATTGGTAATACAGTGTGGAGCTGGAGGAACAGAACAGGCCAGGCAACATAAGAGGAGCAGGAATGCTGACATTTCATATTCCTGCTCATCAGCTTTCCTGCTCCTCTGCTGCTGCCTGGCCTGCTGTGTTCCTCCAGCTCCACACCTTGTTTTCTCAGACTCTAGCATCTGCAGTTCTTACTATCACCAAATGAATTGCTTGTCTTTTCTGTTCACTCATGGGATGTGTGAGTTGTTGACTGAGCCCAGCATTTATTGCCCTTGGGAAGGTGATGGTGAGTTTCTTGAAACCACTGCAGTCCATGTATTGTATGTGGACCCACAATCTCCCTCAGGAGAGAATTCCAGGATTTTGACCCAGTGATACTGAGGAAATGGTAATATATTTCAAAGTCAGAATGGTGAGTGGCTTGGAAGGGAACTTGCAGGGAATGGTGTTCCCACATACTTGCTGCCCTTGTCCTTCAAAATTGAAGAGATTATGGGTTTGTAAGGTGCTGTCTAAGGATGTTTGGTGTATTTCTGCAGTGCATCTTGTAGATTGTACACACTGCTGCTATTGAACATCAGTGGCGGAGGGAGTGGATGCTTGTGGATGTGATGCAAATCAAGCTGTCCAACTGTAGCTTTCTCTTTCCAACACACTCAGAGAATCCTGGAGAAACTCAGCAAGTCTAGCAGCAATAGAGAGAGAAACAGTCGTAATGGTCTCAAAATTTAACTCTGTTTTTCTCTCATCGTAGATGCTGTCAGACCTGCTGAATTTCTCCTGCATTCTTGACATTTGCTTCAGATTTCAGCATCTGCAGTACTTTCATTTGAGTCCTTTTTTATAGATAACTAGATCCCAAAAGCAGGAATGCGACAGTTTCTCTTTTTTTTGATGACAATTAACCAGTGATAATTAAGCAAGCACTGCCCACTAGGAGCAGTGTAACAAAGATCAGGAAAGAAGGAGGGGAGTAAAATTGAGATGGGATTAGAGGTCTGAAATATTACAATCCAACACCTGTGGGGCAGACCTCTCTCTCTAAATACTTGGAGGTGCTGGGTCTTCTTTTATATTTGCGAGCGAAGAGTACTTGTGACATTGGAATTGTTCAGAGCTTATTGCACCCTTCCGACAGTACCTCAGTTTCAATGTTTTAATGTGAGGGCACAGCTGTGTAATGGTCATGAACCTACCTCTGAGTCAGGAGGCCTGGGTTCAAGTCTCATCAATTCCAGAGTGTGGTAATAACATCTCTGAACAAGCTGAAGAGAAAAATAACTTCAAAAAAATACAGCAGAATAGGTCTCCTCTCTCACTTGAGATGGACAACTAGTGACGTTTTAACCTGGGCACTTTGGCTAAGCTAAGTATCAAATAATAACAATGAGATTTAAAGGGTCATTGCTGCTTTGGAGCATGTGACTTCCAGCTGCCAAATACAGTGGGGTTCATAGCCCACAGCTTCAGAAGCAATGACTTAAGGGCCTCAGCAGACTGCTCCAGATAGGTTGGTGAACATGCAGGATGACCAACAGGCTGTGGATTATGGTTGAGGTTGTTGAATGTGAATCATCTCAGCTCCAGGATATCTCTAAAGTAGTTTATCAGTGGAGTGTCCATGGCCCAACCATGCACAGGTACTTCATTATTGACCTTCCCTATTGACTTTCCCTCCATTGTAAGGTCAGAGTTGGGGATGTTTGCCGATAATTGGACAATGACCAGCACCATTTATGATGCCACACACAGTGAAGTAGTCCATGACCAAATGCTGCAAGACCTACACAATATCCTGGCTTGGTTTGCATGTGGCATATGACATTTGTGACATGCTAGAGCCAGACAATAACAGTCTCCAACCAGAGAGAAGTGATTATCACTCCTCGGCATGGCTTTCCATAAGTAAATCCATGACTGTCAACATCCTGGGAATTATCATTGACCGTGTACTGAACTGGTCTTGTCATATAAATCCTGTGGCTACAAGAGCAAGTCCAGAGACTAAGAATCTTGCAGCAAGCTACTTACCTCCAGAATTTCCAAAGCCAACCTGTCATCTACGAGATACGGTCAGATGTTTAACAGAATACTCCCCTAGTTTCTTGGATGGGTGCTTGACACCAACTCCCACTCCATGGGCCTCCTCTGCAATATTACTGAGCTGAATCACTCTGTATTCGAGGGACTCTTGGGATATGTCCTTGCTGCAGCAACCATGGATTCCACAGTGGTGGTCCTGCACAAGAAATGCGAGCCTCTAATTGGTAGAAGGAGATACTGGTGTAATGTTGCTTTGTTAGTAATCCAGAGGCCTAGGTTAACTCTTTGGGACATAGATTCAAGTCTCACTATGGAAGCTAAATGGATTTAAAAGCAATGAACAAATGTGGAATTGAATGCTTGTGTCAGTAACAGTAACCATGACACTATCATCAATCATTGTAAAAACCCATCTGGATCACAAACTTCCTTCAGAGAAGGAGATATGCCATCCTTAGCTAGCCTGATCTGTATTTAACTCCACACTACTGCGAGTAATTTTGCACAGCCCTCTGAAATGTCCTCCCGGGCCATTAAATTCAGCATGATCAAGAAATGGGCTGCAAATGTAGACATTGCCATTGATATCCATATTCATGACAGAATCAAGAGAAAAAAATAGTTCTTGTGAGGCAAGACCTCCACGGAAAGCACAATACCCTTAAACATCACAAAAGGGAAGGCACTGACTTAAGGGCCTCAGAAGACTGCTCCAGATAGGTTTGTGAACATGCTGGATGACCAACAGGTTGTGGATTCTGGTTGAGGTTGTTGAATGTAAGTCATCTCAGCTCCAGGACATTGTTGTTTAAGGGTATAGAATTAAAATTGGATCCGATAAGAATGCTGTAGGGCTATTCCCAGCACATCAGCACTAAACACATGCAAGCTGTTACACACAGTTTAGAACACAAAACTTGGTGGTACTAACCAAGTCATTGGCATGGAAATTTCGTCAATCGGTAAATTCAACAACTCACAGTATGGGTCTTTGTGTGAACACTATAGTATGTTGATGTAGCCATGTAAAAAATAATTCGACATCTAATTGGCTGCTTTGTGTTTGTTCTGGGTTTTATTGTCTCGGGGGGCATCAGTATTTTGTAATTATTGCTCTTTGATTGTGCAAGGTAGAATAATTACAACTGCCTATACATTTGTTTACATTAACAAAGTGATATTTTAAAATACCATTCACTTTTGTTCTTAAAGTTGCTGGAAGGTGTATAAAATTTCCTCTCAGAATCATAGAATTGTTACAATGCAGAAAGACTATTTGGCCCATTGTGGAAGCATTGGCCCTCCGAGCAATTTAACCAAATGTCAGTCTCTTTTCATTTTTCCGGCACATTGATTTTACTTAAATAATCATCCAATGAAAAATGGTTAGACCTCAGCTGTGGTGATATGCATAGTGCAGAAGAGGTTGACAAAAAATAGTTCCCTTCTCCTTAAATAATCATCCAATTCCTTCTTGAATGCCTCACTTGAACCCATCTCCAATACATTTACAGGCAATGCATTCCATGCTCTAACTTCTCTCCGTGTGAGTTTCTTTTCAATGTTGTGGCTGTGCAGAACATTGGTTTGGCCATTTTTGGAATCGTGCATTCAGTTCTGGTCTCCTTTCTGTAGGAAAGGGGTTGTTAAATTTTAAAAGATTTACAAGATTTTACCAGATTTGGAGGGCTTGAACTACAGGGAGTGGCTGAATGAGCTGGGGAGATGTACCCTGGAGCATCAGAGGCTGAGAGACGATCTTATAGAGGATTGTAAAATCAAGAGTGGCATGGATAGGGTGAATAGCCAAGGTCTTTCCCCCTACTTCCCAAGGTAGGGGAGTTCAAAACAGGAGGGTATTGGTTTAAGGTGAGAGGGGAAAGATTTAAAAGGGGCCTAAGGAGCAATGTTTGGTGCGTGGATGGAATGAGCTGCCAGAGGAAGTGGTGGAGGCTGGTACAATCACATTATTTAAAAGGCATCTGGATGGGTATATGAATTGGAAGGGTTGAGAGGGATGTGGGCCAAATGCTGGCAAATGGGACAAGATTTAATTTAGGATATCTGGTTGGCATGGATGAGTTGGACTGAAAGGTCTGTTTCCGTGCTGTACATTTCTATGACTCTATGACTCTAATTGAAAATCGTGGCTTCTAATTCTCAATTCATTTACAAATGGGAGCAGTTTCTCCCTTCCACATATCACTCACAATTTGGAAAACTTGTTCTCAAATCTCATCTTAACCTTCTCCTACAAAAGAAAACAGTTTCAACTTCTCCAATCTTCCATCTGAACTGAAGTGTCTCATCTCAGGAACTATTTTTTGCCAACCTCTTCTGCACTGTACATACCACCACAGCTGATGTCTAACCATTTTTTATGTTTATCATAACTTCCTAGCTTTTATACACAATGCCTAATTTTGTGAAGCCCAGAATAATGTACACTTTATTAGCCACTCTCTATAATTGTCCTGCCGCCTTCAATGATTTATGTTCAAATATACACAGGTGCCTCTGTTCCTGCACACTCTTTAAAATAGTATCGCTTTCCTGTGCATCTTCTGAGCTGATTGGTTTTACTTTTAGCTCTAACAGTAATAAGTTGACTCAAGGAGGAAGAACACTTTGCATACTAAGGGCACTATTTGCATATGAGCTGTCATCGCAATATTAACCACAAGCTAAAAACAAACTTGTTTTCAAAGAACCAAATGCATCAACTCTAAGCATGATGCTCCTGTTTCCTGCTTTCTCCACCATGAATCACCAACAAACTTTATTTTATTTCTATCCAGCATTTACTGCCTATCCCTAATTGACTTGAGTGAAGCATGTTGTTGTGAGTCTGGAGTCATATGTAAACAAAACCAGGCAGGTCTTTGATGAAAGAACTAAATTTTAACAATTGACCATTGCTGCAGTTAGGCTAGCTATAATGGACCTGACCAAACACCTTCAAAATATGAAGAAGACAGTCTAGCCCCTAACTTTTTCTTATTTTAAAGACAAGTGCCATCTGTTGTGTGCTGGATGCAATTCGTTTGTTCAAACTACCAGTCTTGAAGCAAAACACCGTAGTATAGTTAAAAGACAACAAAAGAATAACAACCCTATTGTAAAACTCAGCAGAATCATAAATTATCTAACTAGTAGACAGTAACTGTCCCTACATAGTTACATGCCATAAACACACCCTTGGCAAAGGCAAATTCAGTGAAATAGATTGCCTCATATGCAATACTAGCATCAGGAAGAGAGCCCCAGCTTTTAGCAGTAACAGAGAGAGGAAAAACAGCTTCCACATCCAGTTTCAAGAGCCCAGCGGTGATTGCTACTGAAAAACTGAAATTGAAAATCCTGTTTCTATGAGAGCTTGAACCCATCCATTCAAGTTGCTTCTATTGTTCCATCTTTTAAAAAATTGGCGTGTCAAGCTGCTTCTTTGTTCTGAGCATACTGCTCGATACTTCTGTCTCAACCTTTCTTCACAGAAAGAACCAGGACGAAATAAGACCATAAGACATAGGAGTGGAAGTAAGGCCATTCAGCCCATCAAGTCCACTCCGCCATTTAAATCATGGCTGATGGGTATTTCAACTCCACTTCCCTGCACTGTCCCTGTAACCCTTGATTCCTTGTGAGATCAAGAATGTGTCAATCTCTGCCTTGAAGGCATCTAATGTCCCGACCTCCACTGCACTCCGTGGCAATGAATTCCACAAGCCCACCACTCTCTGGCTAAAGAAATGTCAACTCATTTCCGTTTTAAATTTACCACCTCTAATTTTAAGCTGTGCCCACAGGTCCTAGTCTCCTGGCCTAATGGAAACAACTTCCTAGCGTCCACCCTTTCTAAGCCATGCATTATCTTGTAAGTTTCAATTAGATCTCCCCTCAACCTTCTAAACTCTAATGATTACAATCCCAGGACCCTTAGCCGTTCATCATACATTCAACCTACCATTCCATGGATCATCCGTGTGAATCTCTGCTGGACACGCTCCAGGGCTAGTATGTCTTTCCTGAGGTGTGGGGCCCAAAATTGGACACAGAAATACACCTCTTAAAGCCACAGTGTTGCCACATTAGCTTTTTAATTAAATACAAATTTTGTGATGCCAAATTTTGTCAGCCAAGGTAGGGTTTGAACCCATGTCCACAGAACATGAGCCTGCTATTCTGGATTATTGGTCTTGGGCCTTTGCCTCCCATCATGGTGTTTTCCACTGTTTGCAATCCTGTTTTGGAACTAACAGCAAAAGCTGAAGAGTTGTTGGCAGATAAGTCACAGATGCTTACAGCACAGAAAAAGGCCCTTCAGCCCGCTGAGTCTGTGCCAATCAAGTACAAGGATCTCACTAAATTTCTCCTTATTTAAAAAAAAATGGGAAAGTTGTTGGATTTTCAGAGGTTTTCATGGTGCCAGTCAAATGTCATTTTGCAGTGGCTAACTTTAAACAACAGATTTTAGCTGAGTAAAACAATGAAATATCAACCAACCACCACAGGCTCATACCAACACTGCTTTGCATTTGAATTAGCTGCTCAATCAGTGGAAAAAATGTTTAGCCCAACTTTTGAATGTGAGAAGTTCAGAGGTGTAAAATAATGTCAAAATCTAATCTTTAAGGTTTGTGGATAGAGAAAGGGGAGGACATTTTCATTCTGTCTGTACTGCCCATCAGTTTGCCATTAGTTTAAAAATCACTTGTCTTGTTCAATTGGTTCCAAGT
The DNA here is from genome assembly GCF_030684315.1 of Stegostoma tigrinum. NCBI lineage: Eukaryota > Metazoa > Chordata > Chondrichthyes > Orectolobiformes > Stegostomatidae > Stegostoma > Stegostoma tigrinum. Next base: position 13,824,566 of record NC_081389.1, on the reverse strand, counting down.
CTCTCGATTGTTCCGAACACATTCTCACAGTCATTATCTCTACTCCTGCCTCCTTAAGTCTATTTAAAATGGGAATACGACAACATCATCCTTTGCTGTCCCAATGTCAACTCACCTGTGACTTCATCAATTCCTTTGTCACATCCAGGTTCAAGAATTCAACGTTGTCCTGGCTCGCCTCCTAAATTCAACCATCCATAAATCTGAACTCACCAAAATCTCTACATATCCTAATACACACAAACTCTAGCTCTCACCCATCATCTCTGTGTTTCTTGACCTATTTGGCTTCCAGTCCAACTAAATTTTGTTCCGTGGTCCAATCCCTTCCTAACCTCTCCCCTTGCTGTCTCTGTATTCTTCCCCATCCCTGCAACCCGCAACATATCTGCACACCTTCAATTCTGGCCTCCACATACATTCTCAATTTCCTTAGCTCTGTGCTATGAGGAAATATTGGACAAGCTGGGTTGTTTTCTCCATAGAATCCCTACACTGTGGAAGCATGCTATTTGACCTATCAAGTTCATGTTAACCCTCCAAAGAGCATCCCATTCCCTCCAGCCAATCCTTGTAACCCTGCATTCCCCATGATTAATCTACATAGCCTGCACATTCCTGGACACTATGGGCAATTTAGCATGATCATTCCAGGTTGGACTGTGGAAGGATAGCCACACAGACACAGGGAGTATGTGTAAACTCCAGACAGTCACCTGAAGGTGGAATGGAACCCAGGCTCTTAGTGAGGCAGTTGTACTAACAACTAAGCCACCAGGCTGCTTGTGTATCCCTCCTTAAACATTTCCACCTCGCCACATCTCTCCCCTCTATTAAGCCACAGCTTAAAACCATTCTTTGCCCAAGCTTTGGTTACATGCTCTAATATGTTTTCAGGTGATTTGGGGTGAAAATTGTTTGATATTTCTTCTGCAATGTACTTTGAGCCATTTGTGCAGCATTCAACGTATGACCATATAAGTTTGGAGAAGGACCAGACTATTCATTCCCTCAAGCCTGCTCTGCTGTTCAATAAAATCTGACTGTAGTCTTATCTCCACTTCCTCGTTTATGCCCCCATTTTGTGGCCCTTGTTGGGCAAGAATCTACCCAACTCAGCTTAAAAATATTCAATCACTCTGCCCTCCATGGCTCTCTGGGAAGAGAATTTCACAGACCTATGAGAAAAGCCCTTAAACTTAGATGTATCTGAAACAGGGAGACCTGTTTTCTAAAGGATGTAGTGGTGACATATAAATAGAACTTTCCAATTTGTTCTGTCTCTGTGGGACACTTTTTCATTTTAGACAGGCAAATATAGAAATGATGGGGGTCTAGGCCCGAAGCGTTGGCTTTTGTGCTCCCGGGATGCTGCTTGGCCTGCTGTGTTCATCCAGCTTCACACTTTGTTATCTTGGATTCTCCAGCATCTGCAGTTCCCATTATATTTGATCACAAATATGGAAAGACTTCCATCTTTTAATCCAATAAGATTTGTTTCCCTCCTACCAGCCACCCCAGTACCAGCCTACATTTGTACCTAAAACAATTTCCATCGAAGAGCGTCAGTACCTTGAAAAGTTGTGTTATCACAACATAATGGATGTGTTTTTAATTTAGCAACAAGCACTTAAGAGCTTCTACCATTTCCAATCAAACTTTTAGCCATTCTGCCCTCTTGTACTCATGGAGTTGTTAAGAAGTGTCATGGGATCCTCACCTTTATTAGCTGAGGCATTGAATACAATAGCAGAGAGGTTACGCTGGAGTACTGCATGCATTTCTTGCTGCCACATTTTGGGAAGTATGTGCTTGCACAAGCAAGGGTGCAGAATAGATTTACAAGAATGTTTCCTTTGCTGGAGGCTCTGAGCTATGAGGAAATATTGGACAAGCTGGGTTGTCTTCTTTAGAATAGCGAAGATTGTTAGAAGATCTGACAGAGGCATATAAGATTATGAAAGGTGTAGATGGGTAGAAAGGCAGTTTTTCCATTAGGATATTGGGCAATAACCAAGTGGCATAAACTTATGTTCACAGATAAAATGTTAGGAGGGAGGGGTCTTCTAGGTTAATGGTTATGTCCCTACTCCTGGATTTGGAGGCCCAGTTTCAAGTCCCACTTGCTCCTCAGATGTGCAATGATGTCTCTCTGAACAGGCTGATTACAAACAGTAGATTAAATAATTTTTAAAAAGGCTAAGAGGGGAGTTGAGGAGAAATAATTTCACCGAGAGCATGGTAGAAATCTTGAACTCACTGCCTAAAATGCTGATTGAGTCAGAAACTCTAAGGACATTGAAGCAATTTTTAGATATTAACATGTAGTACCATAGCCTCCAATGATATGAACAAAGAGCTAGAAAATGGGATTTGTGCACTGAGAAAGTTGTGACAGTGTAGACAGAACTGGCTAAAGTACCTTCTGTAGTGTGGGCGTCTATGAGTTCATGAGTCTAAGATCATGCACCAGATTTTCTGATCTCACTCAGGTTGCCACTTTCACCCTGCTTTTTTTAATGAAAGAAGGGAACTCCACACTTCTGAAAGGAGATTCAGAACTGAGCTCCCTCAGAAATGACGAGCCATATTTCCATTCCGATAGTTCTCTTGTAGCACAGAACTGTCTGGGGAAAGCGAGTCACACCTCCTTTTCACAACAATCAGGCGCCATTTTCTTACATTTCAAAGTTTTGTTGGTCAATTTTACAGTTTTTTTCATTCAGTAAGTGTGGTTTTAGGGTGCTGGAAGGGAAGGATGCCAGGTGAGTAGGGGATAGGGTGCAAAAATAGGATGGCTTATGGATGGGAAGGTGCCAGGTCAGTAAAGTGCCAGCTGAGTAGGGGATGGCATGCCAATTGGGTAGGATTCCAATAGATGAAGTGCCAGTGTACAAATATGGGAGGGTCAGTTTAACCCCTTCTCTGAAAGCAGCACCTCTGGCAGTGCAATGTTCCTTCAGTAGTCTACTGATTGCCATAGTACTAGCATAGATTTTATGTTCAAGTTAATAGCTCATTTCAGGGAATATATTACTCTAAGTTTTAAAGACTGAGCTACAGCTGGATGGAACGGTGGCTCAGTGGTTAGCACTGCTGCCTCACAGACCAGAAACCTGGGTCAATTTCCAACCTCAGGTGACTGTCAGTGTGGAGTTTGTACATTCTCTCCAAGTCTGCATTTGTTTCCTCCTGTAGTCCAAAGATATGCAGGTTAGGTGGATCGGACATGAGGAAGCAGAGTTATGAGAGTAGCATAGAGGGCTGGGTATGAGTGGGATGCTCTTTGGAGGGTCATTGTGAATTCTAGGGGTCAAATGACCTCTTCCTGCACTATCGGGTTTCTGTGATTCTAAGTTCACAGTGGGGCAAGATAGGTGCTGCAATATTTAGGGTATGTTAGGGGATTGATTGGAGATCGAGACTGGCATGATATAGGGAGGACAGGTGTCAAGCCTGGTGTTGGATCGAGCATTGGGGAGGGAGTCAGGTCCAGTGGGGGCAGCGGGTCTAGTCCCTGGTGGCATCAGGTACTTGATGTGGCTAACCTCCATCATATAGTGAAAAGTGGGAGGTTTACTGATGGTTTGATGATTGTACTGACGATGGTACTGATGATTTCGCCCTTGACCGCGTCTCCCGTATTTCCCGCCACACATCCCTCACACCCCGCCCCACCACAACCGCCCTAAGAGGATCCCCCTCGTTCTCACACACCACCCTACCAACCTCCGGATACAACGCATCATCCTCCGACACTTCACCCATTTACAATCCGACCCCACCACCCAAGACATTTTTCCATCCCCTCCCCTGTCTGCTTTCCGGAGAGACCACTCTCTCCGTGACTCCCTTGTTCGCTCCACACTGCCCTCCAACCCCACCACACCCGGCACCTTCCCCTGCAACCGCAGGAAATGCTACACTTGCCCCCACACCTCCTCCCTCACCCCCATCCCAGGCCCCAAGATGACATTCCACATTAAGCAGAGGTTCACCTAGACATCTGCCAATGTGGTATACTGCATCCATTGTACCCGGTGCGGCTTCCTCTACATTGGGGAAACCAAGCGGAGGCTTGGAGACCGCTTTGCAGAACACCTCCGCTCAGTTCGCAACAAACTACTGTACCTCCCAGTCGCAAACCATTTCCACTCCCCCTCCCATTCTCTAGATGACATGTCCATCATGGGCCTCCTGCAGTGCCACAATGATGCCACCCGAAGGTTGCAGGAACAGCAACTCATATTCCGCTTGGGAACCCTGCAGCCCAATGGTATCAATGTGGACTTCACCAGCTTCAAAATCTCCCCTTCCCCTACTGCATCCCTAAACCAGCCCAGTTCGTCCCCTCCCCCCACTGCACCACACAACCAGCCCAGCTCTTCCCCCCCACCCACTGCATCCCAAAACCAGTCCAACCTGCCTCTGCCTCCCTAACCGGTTCTTCCTCTCACCCTTCCTCCCACACCAAGCGCACCCCCAGCTACCTACTAACTTCATCCCACCTCCTTGACCTGTCCGTCTTCCCTGGACTGACCTATCCCCTCCCTACCTCCCCACCTATACTCTCTCCACCTATCTTCTTTACTCTCCATCTTCGGTCCGCCTCCCCCTCTCTCCCTATTTGTTCCAGCTCCCTCTCCCCATCCCCCTCTCTGATGAAGGGTCTAGGCCCGAAACGTCGGCTTTTGTGCTCCTGAGATGCTGCTTGGCCTGCTGTGTTCATCCAGCCTCACATTTTATTATCTTGGTTTACTGATGGTTGCATGTTGTTCAGCACCATTCATGGCTCCTCAGATACTGAGCAGTCTATGTCCACATGAAAGAAGATCTGGACAACATCCAGCTTTGAGCTGATAATGGTGAGTAGCATGCATAACACACAAGTGCCAGCAGTGATTATCTTCAACAGAGAGAGAATTCTCCAAGAGAGAATGTAATTATTACCCCTTAATTTTCAATGGCATTAACTTTACTCCCATGATAAACATCCTGGGGACTTACCTTTGACTAGAGACAGAACACGACCAATCATATAAATTCTGTGGCATAAATGTCATTCAGAAATTCTGCAGTGAGTAGCTCATCGCCTGTTCACCATATACAATTAGGAAGTGATGGACTATTCTGCACATGTCTGGACAATGTAGCTCCAAGAACACTGAAGGCATCTGACACAGGACAGGACTATGAAGGCCAACTGTTTGCAATCACTTTACCACCTAATACCATCGATAATAACTCTCTTTACCACCAATGTACAATCCACAATGCATGCCATCTAAAAAATGCATGGCAGGTACTCACACACGCCACCTTCCAAACAGACATCTTCTACCCTCTTAGAAGAAGCACAACAGCTGAAGCACCACTATCCGCAAATCCTCCTCCAAATCGCCAGCATCCTGACTTGAAATTACAATAAACCTCTAATTATTCGTCACCTATGTGAACCAGGAACGTGCTGATTGATCAAATAATCTGGTTAATCAAGACGTCCGCATAATCAGTGTAAAGAACATACGCTAAGTCATAGAAATGTAATGCTGGGAGTATACAAATCACTTGTTATACTTTATTTACTACACAAATCACTTGAATAGTCATGCACCTGCCTTAAATAAAACTTACTGGCAGAGAGCCTTCTTGTTTGCACCCTCAGCTGACTACTCGGACATCACAGTAGGTCATGGTACTTGAGAAGAAATTGACTCGAAAATGAATTATCTGTTGATATTTCATGTGGCCATTCGATTGACCATAGATGTATTTACTTTGAGGTGAATAAATTAAAGCAACTTTAATAATTGGACAGATTAATACAATAAACTTCATGGCATTTGAGACATATAATTTTGCCTGTTTAGCAAAATTGTCGGTTCATAATGTGCTGTTTAAAACAAAGTCTGCGGTATTTTAGCGTTCTGATGCTGTGTCAAAATCCTAACCCTAACCCTAACCCTAACCCTCAGAGCCTTGGGCTGCAGCAGTTCAAGAAAACAGCTCATCACAATTTTCTCAAGGGCAACTGGAAATAAATAATAAATACTGGCACAGCCAGCGATGCCTGTATTGTATCAATGAACAGTTCCATGGTGACCATCAACTCTCAGATGGGTGTAATATTAGCAGCAACCACAGCCTTCTCAATGGTGCTATTGAGCAGCAAAAAACTGACCAATTCCGATTGACTGGTAGTTCCTTCCACTGACTCAGTCTACACTTCCCACTACCTCAGGAAAGCAGTCAAAATAATCAAAGACTCCTCCCACCCCAGTTACACTCTCTTCAACCCTCTTCCATTGGGCCGAAAATGCAAAAGTTTGTAAACACTTCTCAGCAGATTTACTGCAGCTTCTTCTCTGTTTTTAACAGACATACAAACAGACCTCTCATATATTGGAGTTGATCTTTCTCCGCATGTTTTCTGTAGACTGTAACACTATATTCTACATTCTGTTCTACTACCTTGAGGTGATTTTGACTGGTTGGCACACAAAACAATACTTTTCACTGTATGTCGGTATATGTGACAATAAAAAAGGCATTTCAAAATCAAAAATCAAGAAGTGAAAGATCTCTTCTGAATGGATCCTTGATCTTTGTAAAATCCCATCCATGCTGAGTTAAAGAACTTGATGTAAAGGATCTTTCTGAGGACTGGTTGCATGGGAATCTTGCATGAGGTAATTCATTGTTTAGTTTCAGAATTATGCAACTGCATCCAGTCCCATTACTGATATCCTTGACACACAAGAATTAAGCTGCAGTGTTGTAGAGTAGTGTTATATTGTCCCCAACCCATCCATTAAATAATGCCCCACAATCTAACAAAGTGAAGAGCAACTTAAATGATATTTGTCACTGATAGGTACAGATAGAGATACATATTTCTAATTCTACTTCATTGGCTTATCCTTGGTATGAAATAATCTGCTGCTTAACAACGTAAATGATCGATTTTTTTGGCTTTTGCAGCAACAGTAAATCTTGGATATTAAAACTTCACATGCATTCATTACAACCAGCATTTATTTTCCATCTGGTCTGGTAGACATTCACTCAACTGCACTGTTGTTTTAGCAGAGTACTTGATTCTCAGAATCACAGAATTCTTAGAGTGCTGAAGAAAAACACTTGGCCCATCACATCTACATCAGCCCCTCTGACTAATTTGCAAAGCCCACATGCAACAGTAAGCACCTCTCCCTGTTAGACAGAGAAAGTTGGTCATATTGCTTGAGCAGCACTACTCCACATCTAGCAAGAGCAAGTCATGGAGTCATAGTCATAGAGTCATACAGCACGGAAGCAGGCACTTCGGTCCACCCAGTCCATGCCAAACATAATCCCAAACTACACCGGATCCAAAATGTTAACTCTGTTTTCTCCTCCACAGATGCTGCCAGACATGCTGAGCTTTTCCAGCAACTTTGTTTTTGTTCCTGATTTACAGCGTCCGCAGTTCTTTTAGTTTTTACAACCCCAAACTAAACTAGTACCATCTGCCTGCTCCTGGCCCATATCCCTCCAAGCCTTTCTTATTCACGTACTTATCTAAATGTCTTTTAAATGTCGTAACTATGCCGACATCCACCACTTCCTCAGGACGTCCATTCCACATGTGAACCACCCTTTGTGCAAAAGATTTGTCCCTCAGGTCTTTTGTTGAATGTCTCTCTTCTCACCTTAAAAAATATGCCCCCAGTCTTGAAATCCCCCATTCTAGGGAAAAGGCGACTACCATTAATGCTATCTATATCCCTCAATATTTTATAAACTGCAATAAGGTCACCTCTCAACCTTTTATGCTTCAGTCAAAAATGTCCCAGCCTTTCCATCCATTTTTGTGATTATTCAAACCTCTGTTCCTAGCGACATCCCATTCCTCTTGGGAACCCTGCAGCATAATGGTATCAATGTGGATTTCACCAGCTTCAAAATCTCCCCTCCCCCACTACATTCCAAAACCAGCCAAACCCATCCCTTCCTGCCTAACCTGTTCTTCCTCTCACCTATCCCCTCCTCCCACCTCAAGCTGCGCCTCCATTTCCTACCTACTAACCTCATCCCGTCCCCTTGACCTGCCCGTCCTCCCTGGACTGACCTATCCCCTCCCTACCTCCCCACCCATACTCTCTTCTCCACCTATCTTCTCCTCTATCCATCTTCGGTCCGCCTCCCCCTCTCTCCCTATTTATTTCAGAATCCTCTCCCCATCCCCCTTTTCTGATGAAGGGTCTAGGCCCAAAACGTCAGTTTTTGTGCTCCTAAGATGCTGCTTGGCATGCTGTGTTCATCCAGCTCCACACTTTGTTGTCTCGGATTCTCCAGCATCTGCAGTTTCCGTTATCTCTGACATCCTGGTGAATCTTTGCTGAGGCAGGTTCTAATTCTACCTCAGTCAGAAGAGAAATTGTATCCGTGCTGTTGGAATTTTTCTGAACCTCGTACTAATCAATTAGCCAAATGATCTAACCGGCCCCCTTAGCATGGTCGTGGGAACAAAAGATTATGTGAGTTTAAGCCCAAATTATGCTGACTGTGAATCACAAATGTTTCCTGCTATTTTCTAAACCATAGCGTTACAAGCCAGCCACATCCACAAATCTGCACACATTCCCAGGATGGAATACTCATAATTTGAGAAATTCTGCTAATTATGCTCATTTGCAGGTTTTCATTGGAGCTTTAAAAGTTATGTTTATTTTGGGTGCACACACCATAGGTAGCTTGTTTTAAAAACATATTTAAACTTTTATCTTAAATTAAGAAAGCTGCTGCACTTCAACAGGTTTATAATAGGTTTTAAAATATTATTGCTAGCCATTTAAATCAGCTTACTCTGATGTCATGGACTGACACTGAGTAAAATTGCATATTTTTGTCACAAACTAGTGATAAATCTATTTTCAGCTGTATTAGTCAAACTGCATCATATTTCTGCAACTAAATTTATATCAAGATATATATTTAAAACAATTAAAAAGATGCACACAAAGGGTGGTAGATGATTGGAGCACTCTTCCATAATGGTAATGGATGCAAGATCAGTTGTTCATTTTAAATCTGAGATAGTGAAATAACTGCACAGTGGCCAATATCCCATCAACAAGTCACCCTTCATTCACATGTGCACAGTATACAAGCTCTGACTGGCCAGCTCAAAGCCAGTCCTAGACTGAGGAGAACTTCTCGATCTCCTGTTTATATTTGTCAGCCAGGCTCCCTGATAGGCCCAGATTAACAAACCCCAATCAAGGATTTCACAGTTAATGACATCCACCTGGACCTTATTTCAATCACTACAGATAGATGTTTTTTGTTAAGCAAAATATTAGTGGAAATAGTCAAAGGCAGGTACCTGGAGTTAGGCCACAGATCAGCCATAATCACATTGAATGACAGAACAGGTTCAAGGGACTGAATGGTCTACTCCTGCTCCCGTGTTTGCATATATGTTTCATAACACAGCTTGCTCAAGGACAGATTTTACTTCACAGTTTAGCAATAAGCAAAGAAGTTCAAAAGCATAAGCAAACACCTCCCAAACCAGAACCCTATTTTGGCCCCATCTGAGCAGGAAAGTTGATTGGACCCAAAGCTGAAATTCCACATACAAATGCTAAGAGTGACTCTTATTATTGACTTAAAATAACACAACTTCTTCTTGAGCCATGAAAGTCAGCAGACCTCCCTTCCTCTCTAATGCTGTGAAATCTTGTTGTCATATTGTGCTCATCTTTCTTCTTTCATTGTCTTATGTCTTCCTAGTTTGGTGAGTTTCATAAATATTGTAACTTCCTTTAGCTGACATATTCTGAAACATTTATCTTGTTAATATATTACAGATTTAAAACGTATCTCAGCGTTTGAAGATTTTGCGGAAGCTGTTGGTGTAGTGGTGATGTCACTGGGTTAATAATCCAGAGGATCAGGCTAATGATCCAATGACATGAGTTTGAATCTGTTGGAATTGAAAGCGAAACTCACTAATGATGGCCATTAGTGATTGTCATAAAAACCCCATCTGGTTCACTAATTTTTGACAGTCATTCATGATTTGTTTCAGGATTATAGAATCCCTACAGTATGGAAGCAGGCTATTCAGCCCATCGAATCCACACCAACCCTCCAAAAGGCATCCCACCCAGACCTACCCTATCTCTGGAACTCTGCATAACCTGTGGCTAAACCACCTAAATTGCACATTTTTCGACTATGGGAGGAAACTGGAGCACACAGAGGAAATCCATGCACACACGGGGAAAATGTGCAAACTCTACACAGGCAGTCACCTGAGGTTGGAATCAAACCTGGGTCTATGGCATTGTGAGGCAGCAGTGCTGGCCATTGAGCCATCGTACCGCCCCACAAGCAGGGGCTTGGAATCACTGCCTGGGAGGTCAGTTGAAGTGGGCTAACTCACAACCTTTGAAAAGTACTTGGATGAGCACTTGAAATATCACTTTCAAGGCTATGGACCATGTGCTGTTAAGCGTCACTAGTGTAGAATTGGTCGAGCTTTGGCAATTCAGACCTGTTGGGCCAAAGGACCTCTGCTACCCTGAATGGTTCCATTATTTGGTAAACCTTTCTGAGATGTTTCTTACAACTGTCAAGAGCTTTGATAACTGCGAACCTTCCAGCTTTTTCAGCATTCATTCTAATTCCCAAAATATAGTTCTCCAAAATAAATAGCTTTGTGCTTCAACTTTCATTGACTTTTTGTTCCCTTAGCTGAATGGAAAGTGACTTTGGTACTTTACCATACCAAGAAGGGATTTCCACTTCATGCATTCAAACTAATCAAAGAACAATTTTGTAAATTATACACTTTCTCAGGTGTTTTGCCAATACACTGAGATGTGTTAGTGTGACAATAGGAGAGTTATATCTAAAAATAGAGCTGATGAACACTCTTTTTTGCAATAGATGTGTAAATAAAATTGCAATGTACCAAAGATCAAATAGTCATTCAAAAACAAAATAATGGTGCACATTAATTGCTTACTTAAATATGATGTTCCTTGTGGAATTTTACATCAAGTTAGTTTTTCTCTTTGGATAGTTTAAATGCTTAATTGAAAATACCACCTGCACATTTAAAAATAGGAAGCCTGAAATCTGCAGGTTCAAACTTGATTAAAGATGGTCAGATGTGATTAGGGAAACCTTCACAAAACAACCCTCACAAGACACCAACCAGTCACACTGCCTGCCATTTCACAAAGGTTCTTACCTGCCTGAGCCTTGTGCCAGCTATTTATCAAAGTGTCAAAGGAGCAGAAAAATGAGGTACCAATCCACAAAGTAGTGACAGCAAGGATTAAAATGACTGCAATCTTCCTCCATCCCCGACAAGGGGTTGAAGGACAGCAAACTAATTGTAAGATTAATGCAAGAAAAACACTGCTGTCCCTGTGTCCCTGGTGGTGCACAAGTTGTATTTATTATTGATTTAAAGAAAAGAAAATGTAAGAACCGTTCATGCAAACAAACAAAAATTGATGCCGTTGGTTGGGCCCAATGGCCTGCTTCTGCTCTGTTCTATGATTATATGTTGACAGCTCTTCTCCAGTATCTATTTTGTTCAACTGACTTTCTTTTGTTCATTATTTTAATTGTTTATCTGAAATGGATTGCTGCATCCACTAAAACAGAAGACAAAGGAATGTCATATGATCCACAAACATGACTGATAGTAATTTCTAGGTTAAAATGTCACAGTAATGCATAGAACGATGAGGTGATATTCAAATTGAGACTCAGTTATGCAGAATCTGTTTGGGAATGACGAATACAGTAAGTTAATGATCTTTTCAGAGTATTATTAATGATATAGATCGTCAATGCATAGCTATCATTAAATAGTTGTTGTGTGTTATTAAATGGTAAATTTGCGGTAGAGAACTTGAGTACTGTTAGGAAAATATACTTTTTGTGGAAGCTTTTTGGACTTGCACTGTTAGCAAGTGGATCCTGATTGGTAGAGGTGTTGCCATGGAGAATGGACCAATCAGCACTCTCTTCCCATGCTGTTTCAATGTTGTTCTCTCTTCACATTAGTACTTCTTGAGAATTGTCCTGATGAGTGCTAGATGGAAAGCTTCTACAAAAAAGTGGGTTTTTCCTCCAGTGATACAAATGATTTTAAATCACAGTAGTCAGAAATTTGAAGGAAATACAAAAATCTTGATGAGTCACTTTTGAGGAATCAGCTTTTCAAAAGCAGAAGATGGCTAAAAGGCACCACTTTGTCTGAAAAACAAAAGCATTCCAGTAAATCCGACTGTCATTGCAGGTAATCCTGAGACCATCAAAAATGAGACCATCATAATAATTACCAGGAGCAATGAGAATACTTTTTTGTAATCCCCAAGAGTATTAGGAAAGTACTGATTGTGATGAGTAGGTTGATGCTGCAAAAGTCAATATGACCAGGACAGTTATCAGGCCCGATCACTTTATATAATTAAACTCCTGGGAAAATTATGCTTTTGATGTTGGGTGAATACCAAATAACAGGAACAAATTGTAATTTTGGGCGATATCAGTTTTTGAATTACAGGCGAATTATTTCACAAATTAATATTTGTCTTTGAACAGTATGATAGTGTATTAATTCTTGCAACTTGGGAATGGGTGCCATGCAAATGTAGAAAATGTTGCACATGGTATATTAGGAAAGGTTTTGCAGGACTTACAAGGCCTGCTCATTCTTTTAATGTCTAGCCCAGATTTTGCAATAGCTGAATAGCTGTTATTGTTTTGGAACACTGTGCTCAGTTCTGGTCTCCCTGTTGCAGGAAAAATGTTGTGAAACTTGAAATGGTTCAGAATAGATTTACACAATAGATTTACAAGGTTGTTTCCAGGGTTGGAGGGTGTAAGCTATAAAGAGAGGCTGAATAGGCTGGGGCAGAGGGATAACATTATAGATATTTGTGAAATCATGAGGGACTTAGATCGGGTAAATAGTCTCCCCAGAATAAGGGAGTCCAAAATGAGGGGCGCAGGTTTAGGTGAGAGGAGAAAGATTTAAAAGGAACCTCAGGGGCAACCTTTTCATGCAGAGGGCAGTGCATGTATGAAATACACCTGCCAGAGGAGGTGGTGCAGGCTGGTACAATTACATTTAAAAGACATTTGGATGGCCATATGAAGGGCTTAGAGTGAAATGGATAAAATGCTGGTAAATGGAACTACATTAAAGTAGAATATCTGGTCAGCATGGACAAGTTGGACTGAAGGTTCTGTTTCCATGCTGTACAATTCTGTGACTCAATGTGGAATCTCCATCAAAACAGACTGAAGAAATTGTTCAGGAAATTCAAGATTGCAACAGCCCGAAAGCCTCTGAAAGTTACCTTTCAAATTGGACATTTTGGAGTGTTCGGATGAAATTAAGGAAATAGTTGTTTAGGAGAAGTCAGGCTATTAAATCTAACTCCTAAGTGACTATTTAACTAACATCATACTTAGCTCACAAACCCCAGACCACTCACAGGAAACCTCATAACCTTTAAAACATATACTTGGCTGAGCACTTGAAATATCATGACACTCAAGGTTATTGCCTTAATGTGGGAGATAAGACCAGTGTAGGAGGTAGTGGGTTTTTGTCAGTATAGATTTGATGGGATGAAGGACCTCTTCTGCACTATATAATTCTATTACCTTGATTGTGTGCAAATGGGACTTAAAACCTCTGACAACGGACATGGTGCCTCTTTCTCCTATTCCTTACCTGAACTACAGCCGCATCTGCTAAGTAGCTAAGGTAGGACACTACCCTGAGGAGCTCCTGCAGTAATAACCCAGAACTGAGCTGACTTGGACACAGTTGAGTGATGGTGGCAGCTGTCTCGCTGGAGAAAGGAGGTATATCAGCAGCAAAGGCTGTTTCCATTTCTATGTCGGATCCCTTGATCTGGCACTGAGTGCCTCACAAAGAGAGAAGACCTCCCCAAAAAGAGCATACAAGCAAACATGGCAGGGTTCCCTTTGTTGCTCCATGCATGGCAATTCCTCTGCTCAAAGTTGGATGAATGCTAGTGATGGTAGGGTGAAACCTTTATGTGGGCAATAATTAAAGGCTTCAATTTCTGGGAATGTGAGTAGGCTCTCCCATGAACCCACCTGCCATATAGTTAATTGAAGTGGTTGAGGAAAGGAAGCAAGAACCTCACTCACCAATCTAATAACTGATCAAATGCACCCAACCTTCCAAAACACAAAGATAGGTGAAGGGGCAGGTAGTTTGAAGGAAGAGGGAGGCTGCAGAAGGCCTTGGACAGGCTAGGAGAGTGAGCAAAGAAATGGCAAATAGAATACATTGTGGAAAAATGTGAGGTCATGCACTTTGGCAGAAAGAATAGAGGCGTAGATGATTTTCAAAATGATCAAAGGCTTTGGAAACCTGAAGCCCAAAGGAATTTGGGAATTCTCATTTGGGATGCTATTAAGATTAACATGCAGGTTCAGTTGGCAGTTAGGAAGGCAAATGCAATGTTAGCATTCATTTCAAAAGGGAGTGAGAATAGAAGAGCAGAAATGTAATGTTGGGCCTCTGGCTCAGTCTCTGTTATAAAACTCTGGTCAGACCACATTTGGAATATTGTGACCAGTTTTGGGCCCTGTTTCTAAGGAAGGAGGTACTGGCACTAGAGAGGGCCTAGGAGACATTTACAAGAATGGTCCCAGGGATGAAGGACTTGTCAAATAAGGAGGACTCTGGATCCATACTCAATGGAATTTCGAAGGATGCGGCGGGATCTGACTGAAACTTATGGAATACTGACAGACCGAGATAGTGTTAACATGGAAAAGCAGTTTCCACTAGTATGAGAGTCTAGGACTCAAGGACAAGCCTCAGAGTGAAGGGATGACCCTTTCGAACTGAGATGAGGGATTTTTTCAGCCAGAGGTGGTTAATCTGTGGAACTCATTGCTGCAAAGGGCTGTGGAGGCCAATTTATTGGGAGTATTTAAGACAGACATAGATATATTCTTGATTGGTAAGGGGGTCAAGGGTTATAGGGAGAAGGCAGGAGAATGGGGGTGGGAAACACATCAGACATGATCAAACGGTGGAGCAGAGCAGCCTCGATAGGCTGAATGGCCATATACTGCTCCTTTTACACCACAGAGGAGAGCCTTAAGTTCTTCCCACTGTCATGCACCATGTTGATTAAACTAAATATAAATAAAACTTAATGTTTGTGGAACAGTCACAAGATAAATTAAAGTAAAACAAGGAACCATGGATGTTAGAGGTAAAACAAAAATTGCTGGAGAAACTCAGAAGGTCTGGCAGCATCATGTTGGAAGAAAGCAATGTTAACATTTTGAGTCCAGTGGATTTTCAGCGTAACAATTAGTAGTTAGGAAAAAGTAGTATTTCTGCTGAAGCTGAAGTTGGGGCTGGGGTCCAGGAAAGTGGTGAGGTGAGCAGGTTGGTAGAGATGGAATCCAAAGAGTCAGAGATGTGAAAGGGGTAGGTAAACAATGAGATAGTGCATAGCAAGCCAGGACAGAAGAAAATCTGAATAAGTGAAAAGGTAAGTAACTTAGGTAACATTTTTAAACATTCATGGAATGTGGATGTTACAGCCAAGGCCAACACTTATTGGCCATTTTAAATCACCCTTGACAAGATGGTATCTCCTGTAGCCCATCTCCGTT
The DNA here is from genome assembly GCF_030684315.1 of Stegostoma tigrinum. Lineage (NCBI taxonomy): Eukaryota > Metazoa > Chordata > Chondrichthyes > Orectolobiformes > Stegostomatidae > Stegostoma > Stegostoma tigrinum. Next base: position 13,808,876 of record NC_081389.1, on the reverse strand, counting down.
GGTGCACCACCAGTGCTTTTTGGGAAGGTGTTCCAGGATTTTGATCCAGGAATGGTGAAGGAATGGGGATTTATTTGAATTCAGGATGGTGTGTTTGTTTGAGGGTAACGTGGAGGGTTGATGTTCCCATTCACCTTCTGCCTTTGTCTTTCTATATTATAGAGATCATTGGCTTGGAAAGTGCTGTTGAAGATGCCCTGGCAAGTGGCTGCACTGTATATTGCAGTGACTCTGCTATCACTGTGAGCTAGTGATGGCATTTTCGTCAGTCTGGTTTGTGAAAGCCAGAGTGTGTTCACATGCTGGTGACTCCACAAAGGATGCCTAGGAGACAACAAGGTGAGGAGCTGGATGAACACATCAAGCCAAGCAGCATCAGAGGAGAAGGAAGGCTGACATTGAAGGGTCTAGGCCTGATATGTCAGCCTTCCTCCTCCTCTGATGCTGCTTGGCCTGCTGTGTTCATCTAGCTCTGCAACTTGTTATCTCAGATACTCCAGCATCTGCAGTTCTTGCTATCTTTGAAACAATTTTAACCTTACTGTGAAGCCTCTTCTAAGGATGCCTACCCTGAAGAAGTTACTCTCCTTCCTCCAAAGGGTACAGGGCCAAAACATCAGCCTTCCTGCTCCTCTGATGCTGCTTGGCCTGCTGTGTTCATCCTTGTTATCTCAGATTCTCCAGCATCTGCAGTTCCTGCTATCTCTGAAATATGCCTAGGAGATAAGCTTACTCTGAGTTCCTTTGAAGCTTTATCCTAAAATTACAAGGAACCCGAATTAATAGAGGGAATTTGGATTCATAGGGATGGGCATACAAACTCAACTCTTTCATTTCACATTGTTGCCAACAAACAGCTTAGACTGAAACTGAGAAGCAATCGAGCATACAAGAGCCAAAAGATACTTTGGGTATGACGATAGCTGAGGAAATAGACACTAACATGCATGGGTGACCAAATGTAGACTGATGTTCAAATAAGTTATCTTTCTGGCAGCTTCTGAAGGGCAATTAGGAATGTGCAATAGATGCTGGCCCAGCCAGAGTAGCCAAAATCCAATGAATGAACCAAAATAAAAGCTCCTGCAACAAAGCCAAATGCAGTGTTTTTTACACCTTTGAATGCAATTAGTGATTGGCAAATCTGATGTTTGCTTAGCTCATGGCTTTCATAAGTGTTCCCAGGAGGGGACTCCAGTTTCACTACAGAGCATTAACACAATTTAGGAGACAGTGGTTGTAAGTTAATAGAATTGACCACCACCGCACAAATCATCACCTTCAGATGTTGAAGGCTGTATTGCCATTAGCCTGGCATATAGGAAGACCGTGGATTGAAACCTATTCCTTTTAAAATAGCACTTTGACAAAGGATAAACAGAAGGGAAGTAACTACATTGTAATACTTTAATTGCACTCCCAAAATAAACAATGGATGCTCAAGATTGTAACAGTTCATGCTTTTAAACACTAATCATTTGAAAGGTTAATGCATTTTGATTTTCTACCAGGAAAGCAATGCATTTGTAGTATTCTTTCAGGTCTGAATTTATATTTCATCTTCCTTTAATGAGCTCTGCTCTGTTTTGCCTCCTATTGTAAAACATTGTTGGAAATCCTATCTGGTGTAAGACTTTGAAACCTGTGAATTCCTGCTTTTCACTTTATTGCTTTGCCTTATATTTCAAGATAGTGCATGTTTATGTCTCACCTGACTAGTCTGTACTTGCCATCTCACAATTCAAAGCTTCTAAGCAATTATCAGCCTTTTTTTCCACTGCAGGCATTCTGCGTTTGTTGAGGTCATGCAATACTCATGCAGGGGGAGGCAATGGACGAATGGTATCATCACTAGACTGTTAATCCAGAGGCCAGAATTATGTTATGGGGACTTGGATTTGAATCCCATTCCTGCAAATGGTGAAATTTGAATTCAATAAAACTCTGGAATTAAGAATCTAATGATGGCCATGAATCCATTGTTTATTGCTGGAAAAACCCATCTGGTTCACTGATGTCCTTTAGGGAAAGAAACTGCCATCCTTACCTGGTTTGGCCTATGAATGACTCCAGACCCACAACATTCCAGACCCTCTGGGCAGTTAGGGATGAACAACAAATACTGCTAAGCTAGTGACACCCTCATCCAATTAAAAAATTGATAAACAGGTTATTATTGTTAACCACCTTATTGATTGAAGTGAAAAATGTTGGGAGAATATCTCCATAACAAGGTGTAGAGCTGAATGGACACAGCAGGCCAAGCAGCTTCAGAGGAGCAAGAAGGCTGACGTTTCGGGCGTAGACCCTTCTTCAGAAATGGGGGAGGAAGAGGGGTGTTCTGAAATAAGCAGGGAGAGAGGGGGAGGCAGAAAGAAGATGGGTAAAGGAGAAGATAGGTGGAGAGGACATGGACAGGTCAAAGAGGTGGGGATGGAACCAGTAAAGGTGAGTGTAGGTGGGGAGTTAGGGAGGTGATAGGTCAATCCAGGGAGGATGGACACATCAAAGGGGTGGGATGAGGCTAGTAGGTAGGAGATGTGGGTGGGGCTTGAGGTGGGAAGAGGGAATAGGTGAGAGGAAGAACAGGTTAGGGAGGGCAGGGACAAGCTGGGCTGATTTTGAAGCTTGTGAAGTTCACATTGATACCACTGGCCTGCAGAGTTCCCAAGCGACATATGAGGTGCTGTTCCTGCAAACTTCGGGTGGCATCATTGTGGCACTGCAGGAGGCCCAGGATGGACATGTCATCTAAGGAATGGGAGGGGGAGTTGAAATGGTTCGTGACTAGGGGGTGCGGTTGTTTAGTGCAAACCGAGTGTAGGTGTTCTGCAAAGCAGTCCCCAAGCCTCCGCTTGATTTCCCAGGGTTTATACCTCTGCACCCTCCACCCCACAACCTAAGGGCATAGTCCCCCCGATTCCCCTCACTGGGTGTGCTCACATCACCCCCATCCCCCTTACACGATGCCCACACATCCCCCCAATCGTCCCAACACCCTCACAGGGTGCCCATGCATCCCCCCCACCTATCTTCTCCTCTGTCCAACTTCTATCTGCCTCCCCCTCTCTCCCCATTTATTTCTGAATCCCTTTCCCCTCCCCCATTTCTGAAGAAGGGTCTAGGCCCGAAATGTCAGCTGTCCTGCTGATGTTTCTTGGCCTGCTGTGTTCATCCAGCTCTACACCTTGTTATCTCAGATTGTCCAGCATCTGCACTTCATGTTATCTCTTGGCAGTATATGGGTACTTGTCTGCGATAGAGACGCCCAAAACAAAAACAGAAGAGTTGGGTTAGGAGGGACATGGATTTACTGTGGGATATGTGCTTTTATAACATATCCCAGGCAACATTCAGATTTCTGGTGAAGATTGACAAATCCAAACAGTCCAGGAAGATCACACAATGGAACGCTTCGGCAGCAAAAAGAGGCACGTTCATTGGATGGTCCATTTTCCCGCCTTTAAACTGATTGGTCTAAAGCGCACCTTTCTAATTGGATGCTGTCACGCCCGCCCTAGAATCAACCAATAGAAATCGAGCTCCTGTCTAATTGGTTAACTCCTTTAATTCTTCGCTGTGGTTGGCGCGCCTTCTGTGACTGTTGATTGGTGGCTTTACCTCGAGTCGCCCTGCATTCCCGCTGCTCAGTGATGGCGGCTGTTCGGCCCGTCGGGGAGTTGCTGGAATCCGAGTCTGATTTCAGAGGTGGCTCTGCTCTTCAGCGGGGCCCGCTGCCGGCTCACAGTCAGTCCCCGACGACTCTGGCCGACACTCAGTGGCCGCTGAAGCGGTACGGGCGGTTCTTGCCGCCCGGGGCAGGTCCGACAACCTGGGAGGTGAGAGGGAGAGGGAGAGGAACAGGGGTACCTCGGGGTGTAAATTAGGATTAGCTTGGAGGGGGATGGGATCACATTGGGGGTTGTGTGGTGGGGTGGGCACCGTAGGGTGGGGGGTGGGAGGGTGCGTGTGCACTTTATGGGGCTGTTTGTTGGGGGAATGCGTGGGCCCCCTCTGATGGGGATTGGGGTGGGTGTGTGTGCGCCCTTTGAGGGGAATGTGTGGGCACCCCCTGAGGGGGTGGGGGATGGAGGGGGGGGGGGAGCGGAGAATGCGTGGGCACCCCGTGAGGGGGCGGGGGATGGAGGGGGGGGGGAGCGGAGAATGCGTGGGCACCCCGTGAGGGGGCGGGGGTTCGAGGAGTGGGGGGCAGAGGAGAATGCGTGGGCACCCCGTGAGGGGGCGGGGGTTCGAGGAGTGGGGGGCAGAATGCGTGGGCACCCCATGAGACGGGGGGGATGGAGGAGAGGGGGGGATGGGAGAATGCGTGGGCACCCCATGAGGCGGGGGGGATGGAGGAGAGGGAGGGAGCGGAGAATGCGTGGGCACCCCATGAGGTGGGGGGGGATGGAGGGGGGGGAGGGAGCGGAGAATGCGTGGGCACCCCGTGAGGGGGCGGGGGTTCGAGGAGTGGGGGAGCGGAGAATGTGTGGGCACCCTGTGAGGGGGTGGGGGTTCGAGGAGTGGGGGGCAGAGAATGCGTGGGCACCCCGTGAGGGGGCGGGGGTTCGAGGAGTGGGGGGCAGAGAATGCGTGGGCGGGGGTTCGAGGAGTGGGGGGCAGAGGAGAATGCGTGGGCACCCCGTGAGGTGGGGTGATGGAGGAGAGGGGGGGATGGGAGAAGGCGTGGGCACCCCATGAGGCGGGGGGGGATGGAGGAGAGGGGGGGATGGGAGAATGCGTGGGCACCCCATGAGGTGGGGTGATGGAGGAGAGGGGGGGATGGGAGAAGGCGTGGGCACCCCATGAGGCGGGGGGGGATGGAGGAGAGGGGGGGATGGGAGAATGCGTGGGCACCCCATGAGGCGGGGGGGGGATGGAGGAGAGGGGGGGATGGGAGAATGCGTGGGCACCCCATGAGGCGGGGGGGGGATGGAGGAGAGGGGGGGATGGGAGAATGCGTGGGCACCCCATGAGGCGGGGGGGGGGATGGAGGAGAGGGGGGGATGGGAGAATGCGTGGGCACCCCATGAGGCGAGGGGGGGATGGGAGAATGCGTGGGCACCCCATGAGGCGAGGGGGGGATGGGAGAATGCGTGGGCACCCCATGAGGCGGGGGGGGATGGAGGAGAGGGGGGGATGGGAGAATGCGTGGGCACCCCATGAGGCGGGGGGGGGATGGAGGAGAGGGGGGGATGGGAGAATGCGTGGGCACCCCATGAAGCGGGGGGGATGGAGGAGAGGGGGGATGGGAGAATGCGTGGGCACCCCATGAAGCGGGGGGGATGGAGGAGAGGGGGGATGGGAGAATGCGTGGGCACCCCGTGAGGGGGCGGGGGATGGAGGAGAGGGGGGATGGGAGAATGCGTGGGCACCCCGTGAGGGGGCGGGGGTTCGAGGAGTGGGGGGCAGAGAATGCGTGGGCACCCCGTGAGGGGGCGGGGGTTCGAGGAGTGGGGGGCAGAGGAGAATGCGTGGGCACCCCGTGAGGTGGGGTGATGGAGGAGAGGGGGGGATGGGAGAATGCGTGGGCACCCCATGAGGCGGGGGGGGATGGAGGAGAGGGGGGGATGGGAGAATGCGTGGGCACCCCATGAGGCGGGGGGGGGGATGGAGGAGAGGGGGGGATGGGAGAATGCGTGGGCACCCCATGAGGCGGGGGGGGGGATGGAGGAGAGGGGGGGATGGGAGAATGCGTGGGCACCCCATGAGGCGGGGGGGGGATGGAGGAGAGGGGGGGATGGGAGAATGCGTGGGCACCCCATGAGGCGGGGGGGGGATGGAGGAGAGGGGGGGATGGGAGAATGCGTGGGCACCCCATGAGGCGGGGGGGATGGAGGAGAGGGGGGATGGGAGAATGCGTGGGCACCCCATGAAGCGGGGGGGATGGAGGAGAGGGGGGATGGGAGAATGCGTGGGCACCCCGTGAGGGGGCGGGGGTTCGAGGAGTGGGGGGCAGAATGCGTGGGCACCCCATGAGGTGGGGGGGATGGAGGAGAGGGAGGGAGCGGAGAATGCGTGGGCACCCCGTGAGGCGGGGGGCGGATGGAGGAGAGGGGGGGATGGGAGAATGCGTGGGCACCCCATGAAGCGGGTGGGATGGAGGAGAGGGGGGGATGGGAGAATGCGTGGGCACCCCGTGAGGGGGCGGGGGATGGAGGGGGGGGAGCGGAGAATGCGTGGGCACCCCGTGAGGGGGCGGGGGTTCGAGGAGTGGGGGGCAGAATGCGTGGGCACCCCATGAGGCGGGGGGGATGGAGGAGAGGGGGGGATGGGAGAATGCGTGGGCACCCTGTGATGGGGATGGGACGATTGTGGGGATGCTTATGCGTCCTGTGAGGGAGATGGGGGTGATGCGAGCGCACCCTGTGAGGGGAATGGCGGTGGGCATACCCTTGGGTTGTGAGGTAGCGGGTACGGGGTTGTGAAACCTGGGTTGTGGGGAGAGGGTTGCTGGTTTGGGAAGTGTGGAGTCTGAATGGATTGTTTGGAAAATGTTGGGTGAATTGGAAATGAATGTCAGGTATTATAGAAAAGTGACCAAAAACAGAAATGGCTGGGAAAGCTCAGCAGTCCTGGCACCATTTGTGGACAGAAATCAGAGTTAACTTTTAGGATTCTGTCCCAACTACGATCGCTTCTGAAGTAGCGTCACTGGACCTGAAATTTTGACTTCTCTTCACAGATGCTGCCAGACCTGCTGAGCTTTTCCAGCAACTTCTGTTTTTTTGTTTTTGACGTGCAGCATCTGCAATTCTTTCATTTTTTTTTATTTTAGAAAAGGGCACCGCTGTGAACAGGGTGCATTGTTTGTAGGAAAGAAGAGACAAGTGAGGATGTGATATGAGGGGATGAGTTGTATTTGAAGGCATTTGACTGGTGACAATTTTTGGTGGCCGTGTCTCTAAGAAAAAGTGCGCTCGTCTATTCATGCTTAATTTCTCACTTTATTTTTCAACCATCAGTGATATTCCTCGTTATCCTGTTCATGGTAACAAGGAGCTCTATTTGAATTGATTGTCTGACTTGAATTTCAATGTGAGTTCGAACAAAAACATTGCATTAAAGAGGGAATGACAGTAATGAATGAACAAAATCATACTTAGTCAATTTACAGGCACAGATGTGTCAATCAAAGTAGATTTCAGAGCTCTCCTTCCAGTGAAGTGATGATTTCTAGTGATTCCTGTTTAATCTACTGTTAAGATACAGTATCCTCTTGGATCAAGGATGCTGGTTAAGAAACTAAGAGACCATGGGAACCAGGACAATTTTGCGAAATTGAATCTAAAATTTGATTAGTGGCAGGAAGCAGAGACTGATGTTCAAAGTGTGTTTGTTAAGTGGAAGCCCATGTCACGTAGCACACCGCACGGTTCAGTACTGGATTTCTTGCTGTTTGTTGTCTGTGTGAATGATCTAGACGTGAATGCAAGAGGTTTGATTAGTAAGATCACAGATAACATGAAAATCAGTGGTTATAGTAAATATCGAGGATACAAGCTGATATGGACGAGCTGGCAAACAGAATTTAATCCTGTAAAGTTTGAGGGTTAGCAAGGCAAGGGAGTACAGTAGGCTAGTAGGACCCTTGGAAGCACAAAGGCTCAGAGGGACCTTGTTATGCATGTCTGTAGATCTTTGAAGGCGATATTACAGGTCAATAATTTGGTAAAGAATGCATCTGGAATACTTATCTTTATTAATCGAGGCATTGAACATAACAGCAAGAAGGTTATGGTGGAGCTGTATATTACATTTAGGTAGGCTACAGCTGGAGTACAGTGTACAATTTTTATTATGACCTGAAAGCAGGAGGTGATAGCACTAGAGAGGGTGAAGAGGAGTTTCACCAGGATATTGCCTGGGCTGGAACAGGTTGGTTATGAAGTTTACAATTTTAACCTCACTGCGAAGCCTCTTCCAGGGATGCCTAACCTGAAGAAGTTACCCTCCTCCCTCCGGACCAACCTCAGGGAATCACTCTCTCCCACTGCAACTCTCTTGTAATCTCTTCAGCCTTGAAACTGCTCGACCATGTCCTGAAGCAAACCAGGTACCACAGCCACATCACCTTCCTCAGCACCTGCCTACGGAACCGGATCATCCCCATTGGACTACAGTCTACGTTCAGGCCTTCCCAATTTGGCCCCAACCGTGACCACCTCTACACCCAAAATATCCAAACCGTTCAGAAGTGTTTCTCCCAGCGAGTCCTGAAACAGACACTCGCAGCCATGCGCCGGCACCTCCAGCACTGCAATCCAGCCTGCCCCAGCTCAGAACCTCCCTCTCCCAGACTTGCAAAGGACCTCTGCTATTTTTTATCCTCTGCAGGATCCACAGACTGAACACCCAGTTCTACTCAGCTTTACTAGACACCAAAAATCGTAAGTACAACAAACTTACTGGCCCCTGCCACCCAGAGGAGGATTCCTGCACCTCCCAAATCCCGAGCCTGTCCCTGCCCCTGCCCCACCATGCACCCGCCGCCATTGGCCATGAGGACACGGCCGGAGACCCCACCGATGACGTCACACCTGCCGCCGCCGGCCACACCACTTCCGGGACCGCTGCTGCAGTCACCGCCTCCACTTCCAGTTACAACACCTCACACACCACCCTCACCACAGCTGCTGCCGCCCACGCTGCTCCTCCAACTGCCGACGGAACCCCACCCATGGCCATTGTCGACGGAACCCCGTCCACGGCCGACGACCTCATTGCTCCGCCCACAACCTCCACAGCCAGCATCCCCAGAGACGACAGCCACACTGAACCCTGTCGCATCTTCACCATCCCCCCCAGACCTCTCACTGACTGAGGACGAACGGTCAGTCCTCAGTAAGGGGCTCACCTTTGTCCCCCTACAACCACACATCAATGAATACCAGTCACAGTTGGACATAGAACAGTTTTTCCGCTGTCTTTGCCTCCACATTTACTTCTTCAACCGGGAACCTAACCCTCCCTCCACTGACCCCTTCGCCCGCTTCCAACACAAGTCCTCCTCCTGGACACCACCCCCAGGCCTCCTACCTTCCCTCGACCTCTTCATCTCCAACTGCCGTCGAGACATTAACCGCCTCAACCTCTCCACCCCTCTCACCCACTCCAACCTCTTCCCCCGCAGAACGGGCAGCCCTCCGCTCCAACCCCAACCTCACCATCAAACCCGCAGACAAGGGTGGCGAAGTGGTAGTATGGCGCACTGACCTCTACATCGCCAAGGCCAAATGCCAACTCTCCGACACCACCTCCTACCGCCCCCTCGATCATGACCCCACCCCTGAGCACCAAACCATCATCCCCAACACCATTCATGACCTCATCACCTCAGGGGACCTCCCACCTACAGCCTCCAACCTCATTGTTCCCCAACCCCGCATGGCCCGTTTCTATCTCCTTCCCAAAATCCACAAACCTGCCTGCCCTGGTCGACCCATTGCCTCAGCCTGTTCCTGCCCCACTGAATTCATCTCCACCTATCTGGACTCCGTTTTCTCCCCTTTGGTCCAGGAACTCCCTACCTACGTCCGTGACACCACCCACGCCCTCCACCTCCCCCAGGACTTCCAAGTCCCTGGCCCCCAACACCTCATTTTCACCATGGACGTCCAGTCCCTATACACCTGTATTCCGCATGCAGGTGGCCTCGAGGCCCTCTGCTTCTTCCTGTCCCACAGGCCTGACCAGCCCCCCTCCACCGACACCCTCATCCGCCTAGTCGAACTTGACCTCACCCTCAACAACTTCTCTTTCGATTCCTCCCACTTCCTACAGACAAAGGGGGTGACCATGAGCACCCGCATGGTCCCCAGCTATGCCTGCCTCTTCGTAGGTTACGTGGAACAATCCCTCTTCCGCACCTACACAGGCCCCTAACCCCACCTCTTCCTCCATTACATTGATGACTGTATCGGCGCCGCCTCTTGCTCCCCACAGGAGCTCGAACAGTTCATCAACTTCACCAACACCTTCCACCCCAACCTTCAGTTCACCTGGGCCATCTCCAGCACATCCCTCACCTTCCTGGACCTCTCAGTCTCCATCTCAGGCAACTAGTTTGTAACTGATGTCCATTTCAAGACCACCGACTCCCACAGCTACCTAGAATACACCTCCTCCCACTCGCCCTCCTGCAAAAATTCCATCCCCCTATTCCCAATTCCTCCACCTCCGCCGCATCTGCTCCCAGGATGAGGCATTCCACTCCCGCACATCCCAGATGTCCAAGTTCTTCAAGGACCGCAACTTTCCCCCCACAGTGGTCGAGAACGCCCTTGACCGTGTCTCCCACATTTCCCGCGACACATCCCTCACACCCCGCCCCCGCCTCAACCGCCCAAAGAGGATCCCCCTCGTTCTCACACAACACCCCACGAACCTCCGGATACAACGCATCATCCTCCGACACTTCCGCCATCTACAATCCGACCCCACCACCCAAGACATTTCTCCATCCCCACCCTTGTCTGCTTTCCGGAGAGACCACTCTCTCCGTGACTCCCTTGTTCGCTTCACACTGCCCTCCAACCCCACGACCTCCGGCACCTTCCCCTGCAACCGCAGGAAATGCTACACTTGCCCCTACACCTCCTCCCTCACTCCTATCCCAGGCCCCAAGATGACTTTCCGTATTAAGCAGAGGCTCACCTGCACATCTGCCAATGTGATATACTGTATCCATTGTACCCGGTGTGGCTTCCTCTACATTGGGGAAACCAAGCGGAGGCTTGGGGACCGCTTTGCAGAACACCTCCGCTCAGTTCGCAACAAACAACTGCACCTCCCAGTCGCGAACCATTTCCACTCCCCCTCCCATTCTTCAGATGACATGTCCATCATGGGCCTCCTGCAGTGCCACAATGATGCCACCCGAAGGTTGCAGGAACAGCAACTCATATTCCGCTTGGGAACCCTGCAGCCCAACGGTATCAATGTGGACTTCACCAGCTTCAAAATCTTCCCTTCCCCCACTGCATCCCAAACCCAGCCCAGTTTGTCCCCTCCCCCCACTGCACCACACAACCAGCCCAGCTCTTGCCCTCCACCCACTGCATCCTAAAACCAGTCCAACCTGTCACTGCCTCCCTAACCTGTTCTTCCTCTCACCCATCCCTTCCTCCCACCCCAAGCCGCACCTCCATTTCCTACCTACTAACCTCATCCCACCTCCTTGACCTGTCCGCCTTCCCTGGACTGACCTATCCCCTCCCTACCTCCCCACCTATACTCTCCACCTATCTTCTCTCCATCTTTGGTCCGCCTCCCCCTCTCTCCCTATTTATTCCAGAACCCTCACCCCATCCCCCTCTCTGAAGAAGGGTCTAGGCCCGAAACGTCAGCTTTTGTGCTCCTGAGATGCTGCTTGGCCTGCTGTGTTCATCCAGCCTCACATTTTATTATCTTGGATTCTCCAGTGTCTGCAGTTCCCATTATCACTGGTTATGAAGTTAGACTAGATGGCGTGGGGTTGCTTCCTTTAGAGAAGAGAAAGCAGAGGCTGGAACCTGATTTGAGGTGTACAAACATATAAGGGGCGAAGATAGGGAGAAACGTTTCTCCTTTAGTGAAGAGATTGGTAATTAGGGGTATAAGGAACCCAGGAGGTTTATTGGGGATTATCTGGAATTCCCTCCCTGATGGCATTGCGGGTCAGCCCACAGCAGGTGTACTGCAGCGGTTCAAGAAGGCACCACCGCCTTCTCAAGGGCAACTAGGGACGGGCAATAATTGCTGGCCTAGTCAGCGACGCCCACGTCCCACAGATGATTTTAAGATAATTGAAGTTTTTTTATTTACTCAGAGAGTGGTGGTTGTATCTGGGTTCTAACATGGCAAAAGAGGCAGGAACTATCAAGAGATTTGAAGATGTATGGTGTGGCTCTTAACATGCTCATCTAAATTCAAGGCTATGGGCTAAGTGCTGGAAAATGGGATTAAAATAGATAGATGTTTGATGACTGATATGGACACGGGCTGAAGGACCTTTTCCTATGCTGTAAAGACTGAGTGAAAACAGTGAAAAGGTTTGGCAGAACACCTTTCGTTAATTTGCAAGTGCGATACCAAAAGTCCAGTCGGTAATTTTGTAGTAGCTCATGACTGGGCCTGTTCTTTAAAATACAGAATAATCTTTTGTTTTTAAAATGGCATTGTTCTCCTGCAGATTTCCATTGTTTCCAAGGTTGTGTAGGGTAGATGAATTAGCTATGGGACAGGGTAGGGAGGTGGAATTCCCTTCCGAGGATCAGAGCGGACTTGATGGGCTGAGTGGCTTATGTCTGTGCTGTAGGGATTTTATGAATAAAGGAATGCTGGACTCAGGAATATAATTACAAGATAAAGAGCATTCGTTTAAAACAGTGATGTGAAAAAAATCTTCTCCAGAATATCTGGAATTCTCTACTGTAGACAGTGTGGGTGCTAGATCACGAAAAGTATTTAAAGACGAAGTGGATAGATTTTTGAATTTCAAGTGGTTGTCAGCTGACGTGGAAGATGAGGCCGAGGGCAGGTAGCCATGACCTTGATGAATGGAAGGGTAGACTTGATGGGCTGAATGGTCTACTCCAGCTTTTATTTACATTGGTTATTTTTTATTCTCTGCTCCAATTGCACTCTGACCTCTGTATCCCACCTTGGGACATTCAGCACTTTATATCCTTGGGAACTGAATATTGAGTTCAATAATTTCAGAACGTAAGCTATCTTTTTTGTCTGTCAACTTCTTTTTGGAAGGAATCTGTTGTTGATGATGATGATTCTTTTCCAGATTTTATCTTAAATCCTGGGCTTGTCAGGGTAAGTACTGAGAAGGTATTTCACCTTACGGGAGACTCTAGGAACAGAGGACAGCCTCAGAATTAAGGGGTGCCAATTTAAAACAGATAAAGAGGAACCTTTTCGTGAGGGTTGAGTCTCGTTGGAACTCCTTGCCATAGAGGCATGTGGGGGTGGAGCCTTAGAGTAAATATCAGCATATTTAAGACTGAAATAGATTCTTGATAAGTTGGGGAATCAAGGGTGATGGAGAAAGGGCAGGAAAATGATCACGAGAGGTGTTGGATCGGCAAAAATCGTATCAAATGGCAGAGCAGGGTCAATGGGCTAATGGCCTATTCCTGTTCCTATTTCTTATGAACTAATGTTTTGTTTCGTTACTTGTCCTCTTGCCATCTGCTTTGCCCTCCAATCGTCATCTTGTGTGTTGCTTGCTCTATCCAGCTTCCACTCAATTACAGCCTTTCCCTATTGCTTTGCAGCCCTCCTAATACTTCTGTGCTTCTGTACTTGAAGATGGTTGTGCATCTAACTTTTCCTTGCTCCGAATTGAAACTTTTAACTCTGGTTTTGCTCTTTTCTCTCTCGACAAACATTTCCAGCATTCTCTTTTTGTGTTCATTTTAGGCTTCAAAGGTAATCCCCTCAAAAGTTTTTCCAAAGTCATTTTTCATTCAGTCTGATGGTCAACGTCGACGTTTGAAACAGTGTTATTTGCCTTGAGGTTTCTCTGGTGCTAGAAATCTGTAGAATGATATCTATATATATATATTGCTCTCTTGATGTTACCAGGGTGTGAGCTCTCTTTTGTTAAACTGTTGAGTTTAATATCTTCTATCTCCAGCAATGCCCTCACTCCTGCCAGCTCTCGATCTTGGACTGTTTCCTCAAATGTAATTGAAATTGGCACTTGGAACAAGCAAACCTTTAAATACGCTAAGTCACTAATGTTGGATTTCTGCACTGGGTAGTATGTTCATTTTACCTTAACTGCCTTCCAGGGCAAAGTAACCAGCTTAAAGTGCCCAGAAGGTTGGACAACTGTAACTACCCAACTTATGTAAGCAACCGCAAGAAAAATTCTTACAATGTTAATCAGTCCAGATGGTATGCACAGGGTGTGAGATTATGACTGGCATTTGAAGGAACTGTGAAGTAGCAGGTGGTGGGGTGCGAGATTATGTCTGCGTTATGTGGTTGGTATGAGATGGAATATTTTGGAGTGGGATGTGATGGATGGATTGTGAAGGGGTGTGAGATCGCAGGAAGCAGATCATTGCTTATAGTATTTGTGGACTCTAAGTGCTTGTTGGTTTACAGATTTCCAATCTGGCTCATAGTTTCAGAAGTGCAACATAAAACAGGCGCATTTGTGAATCTCCTGAAAGGATATGTATTATTAAATGCTGCAAAAATAACTTTGATTACGTTAACTGTTGATGCCGCAAAACCAGTTCTGTTTTTCCTTTTAAAGGTTTTTGAGTCTGATTCGGAAAAGGGCCTTCTGTCTCTGATGATTGTGCCGTCAGGTCATTTCCTAATCTCTCGAGGTGGGACAACCCTACTAGTAAGTGGCCGAATGGTTTTCTGTTGTTTTTCTACTCTTAGATTGTATGTTACAAAGCACAGGAGCCTTGTTGTCAAAATCCTGCCTAATGCCTTTGACTTGAGAAGTGATGATAAAGTGAGCTGCAGAGATTGTTGTTGCTGATCTAAGAGATCATTTTTATTTTTGTGGAAATGAAATAGCTCCTTAAGACCATAGAAGTGCATACAGCTGTCTCTCTAATGCTGGAGAGAATTCACAAGGAAAAAGTCATTTTTATTGCCTTAACATGACACTTCCTCCTTCCCTGTGCAGTCTGATGCTGCACCTCATGAATACAGCCATTTTGAAACCAGAGCGCCTGGAGGAAACCCGCATTGATGCAGGGAAAATGGTCTGGACAGAATGCTCTTCAGAAGGTCAGCGTGGCCTCACTGGGCTGAATGGCCTGTCTCCATGCCATGGGTTCTCTATGATTTCATGAATAGAGTTCACACCTATAATTGCCTAAGGCTGGAATTGAACCAGGATTCCTAATGCTGTGAGCCAGCAGCCATAACTACTGAGCTACTGCACCACCCATGAAAGCACAACCCAGCTGAAATATGCTAGGTATTCCCCTGAAACTCCGGGAGTTTACAGCTACGTTGAGCAGGCATGAAGGGAAGGGTTGAGGCCAGGGACGTATTAGCGTTGATCTTATTGAATGGCAGGGCAGGCTTGAAGGGCCAAATGGCCTACCATGCTTCTATTTCTCATCTTTTTGTTATGTAGTTTATTTCTGAGCTAGGAAGAGTGCGAGAGGTGAATAGAAAAGGATCTGCTTTGAAGTGTTTTAGTACATGGGACCTTGAAACAAAAGGAATATTTCAGCAAGCCAGTAATTGTCTGGGTGAGATTGTATAAATGGCTCCCTGTGACTGCATTACAGAGACTACTGCCAGAAATTAGCACGGAAGAGAAACTAAACCTTTGTATTGAGAAGAAATAAAAATAATTGTGGCACAATAACTATACCACATTTTGAAAATAAACATTTGTGTATTACAAAACAAAAACCAACACCGCTGGATTGATGGAGTTAAGTATAACAAATGAAAAACATGAACTTCTGTTTACAAACCTTCGGTTTTGGTATCACGTGCAAGAGTGCATGTGGGATCTCCCGGAACAAGACTGGTAATTTGAATGACAGTCTTGCAAAGCTTTGCTCATATTGCAAGATTGCTGCCTGATTAGACCTGCATCTATGCTGCTTAAGAGAAATCTCTGTGCGTGCTTGTGTCAGTGCAGAGTGCTAGAGGTTTAAGTGTGAAGAGGGTAGATGAGTTGTATCATAACCAAGTTGGAGTCAGATCTGTTTGCAGAACATGCATAAAATATGTTTCACAAACTAGTTTTAACTCTACTGGATTCATACGTAGTGCAGTGGCACACTAAAGTGATGAGTACATTCTCCAGGTTGTCTCGATCAGAAATTCAGTCACTCAACAATTCTAGAGTTACAATTATACGTGTTCTATTATGAGAATCACTTAATACTTTAGCAGATGCTAAACTTATTCCTAACTGAAAGATGACCATTGTTGTGGTCTGACTTGGGCAGTGAATTTATAAAGTTCACAGACCTCCAGCTACACCAGCTGAGAAGCTACTAATTATATAATATCTTGCCATAGTATGGGACAACTTGGGTTGTTAGCAGTGTACCCCAAGCCGTTGTGTGCATTGACAAAAAAAGACATTTGTCCTTTCAAGTGTACTTCAAAGCATAGTTTGAGTCATCCAACACTTGTACACTGTTGGATTTTAATCCTCTAAGCTTGTGCAACAAACTCTAGAGATATTAGAACCAAGAGTTATACAACTGAAGTGGAACTCGTTCACCCCATAAGGTCAGTGCATGCTTTTTCAAAGTGTAATTAGTTAGATCTATTCCTCTGTTCTTTCCCCTCATTTTTCAAATGTGCCATTTTTCTTTCTTCTTCAAATGCTCATCTGGTTTTCTTTCAAAGGTCATCTTTCTCATTGCAGTTCATTCCCAAATCATTTTTGCTTATAGCCTTGCTTGTAAATCATCTTGAATCTATGGCATTTGGTTTGTCAACTCTTTAGTTATTGCAAACTGTCTGTCTTTATTTACTCCATCTCAAACTTTAGCTTTTTTTTAATTAAACTTTTTATCAAATCTCCTGTTAGCCCTTTCTGCTCTAAGGACAACAGTCTTTCCAAGTAACTGATCTCTCATCCATTCTGGTAAGTCTTGCAAATATCCTGTCCAAAATCCTCGTATGCTTTCTTATGACACCATATTCCAATCAGGGTTAGGCATGTGCTTAACTTTGTGGCTTTTATGATCTGTGCCTCTATCCTGGAAAGCCAATGAGTCCTTATGTATTTTGTTTTGTTAAAGTTCCCACTTCCCTCTTACAATTACCACACTGATCATCAGCAAAGTAATGGATTGATGTTGTCAATAGTGCGGTCAAGTGGCACTTAGATGGTAATAAACTGCCCACTGATGCCTGGTTTAGGTTCTGTCAGGACCACTTGATTCTAGACCTCATTACAGCCTTGGTCCAAAAGTGCTGAATTTGGGGGATGTGGTGAGAGCGATTGCCCTTGACATCAAAATAGTATTTGAGTGTGGCAGAAATGTGACGAGCGTAACTGAAATTTATGGCAGTCGGGGAAAGCTTTCACTAGTTGGAGTCGTACATTCAAAGGGAAGATGGTAGAGGTTATCGGAAGCTAGACATCATTGCCAAGCTCCTCAGGATAAATATTTTCTATGGAAACAACATCTATACAAAGTCTGCTACAACAGACTTCTAAGTACATTTGAGAGCTCCTCGTATAAAAAGAACCAAAGCAGCATGGATGATAAATTGTCAGGAAGCAGTAGTGGTGAGTGGTTGTTCTTTATAGGCTGGAGAATGGTTTACATTGGAGTTCCCCAGGGACCAGTGTCAGGACCCCTGCTCTTTCTGGTGTGTAGTCTTTCATGCACACAGCACAATTCCCAAATTTATGGATGATGTGAATTTTTGGAAATATTGTGAGGAGGATAGTGTAGAACTACAAAATGGAACACAAAGTTTGGAGAAGTGGCAGTTGAAATCTATTGCAGATATGTCAAGAGATTTAATTTTAGAAGAAAGATATTGAAGTAGATTTTGAAGTGGGTTTAGCATCAAGGTATATGTAAGATAATTTATGCATATATTAGAAGTTGAGACTGTTTAATAAAGCTCAGTGCACGCTAGGCCTCACCAAGAGGCATAGAGCACAGCAGAAAGATAGTTACATTTCATTTGTGTAAAGTAATATTTCAGTCTCAACTTGTGCCCAGTTCTGCGCACCACACTTTAAGGCAGTTACGAAGGCATAAGAGAAAGTGTGCAGAAAAAAAGTCCAAGAATGAAAATCTTTAGTTATGCAGATGAATTGGAAAATTTGGGTCTGTTCTCCTTGAAGAGAAAGTTGAGTGGAGATTTGATCAAGGTGTTCATAATTATGATTGGTCTGGACTGAGTAGAAAAGGAGGAACTGTTCACATTGTTGGAAGCAGTGTACATACTTAAGGTAAAAGAAACAATAATGACATGATCCAAAACTTTAACACAGCAAGCATTTAGGACCCAGAAAGCATTGTCCTTTTAATGTGATACAGTTGCAGCTCTGAAATAAGAATTGGATCATTATCAGAAAAAAAACTGCAAGTATAAGGAAAAATCAGAGGAGCAGCATTAGGTGAATCGTTCCTTCAGAGGGCCAGCACAGATATAAGGGCCAAGTGGTCTCTTTCTGTGCAGTACCCATTCTGTGATATTTGAGTAATTTTCTGTTAATTGACTGTTTCCTCACCATTGAATAAACTAGTTTAATTATTGAGGAAAATCCTGTTAATTGAAGTGAATATAATTACGTACTCTTTGTCCCATGATTGTTTCAATTAATGAAACAAACAACTAACTCCGACTTTGGCATGCACTCCTACTGTAGAGCTTTTGTTTCCTCATTCACAGGATGAGGGTCTCGCTGGCTAGGCTAGTATTTATTGCCCAGAGGGCAGTTCAGGGCCAGCCCCGTTGCTGTGGGTCTGGAGCGACATGTAGGCCAGACTGGGTAAGAAAGGCAGTTTCCTTCCCTAGAGGGCATTAATGAACCAGACGGGTTTTTCCCCTCAACAGTCTGCAATGGATTCGTGGTCATCACTGAATTCTTAATTCCAGATACTTACTGAATTCACATTCCACCGTCTGCTGTGATTGGATTCAAACCCAGTCTCCAGAACGTTATCTAGGTCTCTGGATTAACAATCCAGCAATAATATCATGAGGCCATTGCCTCCCCCAAGTCAGTCAATGCTGATTGCCATGATATTCCTCACTAGATCTTTAATAAAGAAAATACTTGTAACAAGACAAAGAAGCTTACTGACTAACCTCCTACTCAAGCTTGAAATGTTTAGATGTCTATTTCTTTTCCCTGAACACTACATATCCATTAATCCATTGGAAAATGCTATTTTAAAGTCTCTGCTGTTCGAGTTTAACTGTGTTTTAAGTTATTCATGGCTCATGGAGGCTTTTGTACATGTTGCAGCTTGAGCAAGTTCAATTTTCAAGCAATAAGCATCTAGGGTTTTCAGTCAGTTTGTTGCTTCTGCACAATGCTGTTTTGGCACTCCCCTAATTTGAAAAAAAAATGTTTAAAATTGTTGCATTGCTTTCTTAAACAACCAAAATAGAACAAAACATCTTGACTTTCATTGCTGTTTTGTGCCCTTTACTGCCAGAGAGCTGTGAGCCGTATGCATTTGCATAAGTCAAGAGCCTCTTTCCTTCATGACAGAGCTGTACCTTGAATAACTTTCAGCTGATTAATAATTGTAAGATACTGTGCACTGAAATGTTGGGCACTTAAAATTTGACTGTGTACATATTACATCGCAAACTTCTCGGCAGTGCCTTTACACCAGAGTGTTGTTGGCTGGCATTTTATGGCCTTATTCAGGCCCTACACTCTCCCACCAGCGTAGTGCTTTGATCAATCTTCGTTCTTCCTGGGGACCGCAGGGTTCCAAAGACACGTCCTAAGGAGGTCATTTAAAGTTTCAAAGGGCTTCTTTGAAGCTCAGCTCTACACGTTTTGAATCTGTAAGGATGGCTGGCATTCTGTAGCTCTCCGAATCTGACCAGCTGAGGACAGGCAAGGACTGTGTTTGATGGGGGAAGCATCATTGGAAGCAAGAGAACTTTAAGTAAAATCAGAGGTTGTGATTTTCTTAAGGCTTACTCCTTCAAAGTCAGAGTTGCAGGAGTGTCTGATAGGTTCACCAGCAAGGACAACTTGTTGCCCTTCTGGCATTGCGCGAACATTGGAGCTGTGGGCAAATATACTGGATTTCACCCGAGCACCAAAGTCTGACGCAATCGGACATGGCTTGAAGATGAGCAGGTAGAATGGGACAAGGGCATGAATATCCTACCATGAACACAAGATCTATAAGCACAGATGAAAATAACCTGTAGATGACTGAAAAATAACGCCAAAGGAAGCTGTCACTGTCTAGGCAGATGTTTGCAAACACCTCTGTCCATGTCATGGTGACCCTCTGCGATGACTGGGCAAAACATCAAATTCACAACTGAGAGGGACATCACCAGCCTGGAATGAGCCTGGTCCAATTCCTAGACCAATTAGTTGGTGCCGTGCAATTTTTTTTTCCACATGCGACTGTTGCTGTGGTGCCCTGCTGCAATCCAATAACATGAGCCTCCAGATAAGTGTGGACCTCGAGTGGTGAAACTATGGAGGAGACTGCTCAGCAAGGAGGTAAGAGAAAAGGGAGGGTTGGAGGCAGGGTGAGACTGAACAAAAAGTTGCTCCTGCTGTGTGATGCTGTGCCCTTCTCTCAACACTCTGCTGGGAGGAAGACCTCTCTCTGTCCCCCACAGGTGCCAGGCCTTTGGATCCCCTGTGGTGTAGTCGCAGCCAGGCTTTCCCACAAACTCCCTCCCTCTGAACATGCAGCAGCTTGAGTCATGACCGCCTTGGTCATCTGAAACCCAGCTCTGTTAGTTTTCTACCGGCTACGGGTTCCTGGCACAAGGACAAATCTGAAAATGTAAAACTATCCCCATTCTTGCTGTTTTAGGTGAGAAAATACTTGAACTATTTTCGTCCGTCTTTATCAGAATAAACTTTATCACGTACTCAAATGAATAGAGTGAATTACGGCACCATGTTAGGTAAAAGGTGCCTAGGTACAGATTAATAAGTGTGAATTCTTTGGGGAAAACATGGAAAAAATAAAGAAATAAAAAGTTCAAAATAACAACCTTAAATTTCTTGTCAAGATACAACCGTGAGAATTTTGAGAAGCTTTGTTTTGCACACTAAGGAAATTAAGGGACTGGAGGAGAGTGTGGGAAAGTGAGGTTGGAAGACCAACCTCTCTCTTTTTTTGAATGGCGGAACAAGCTTGAAAGAACAAGTGATCTGCTCCAGTTCCTGTCCCTTATCAGGACACAGTCCTGGAAAAATATACATGGTAGGGTAATAGAAGATTGGGCAGTTGTTTTTTATATTTTCACTGATCGAGCCCAAGTTGGGGCAGTAGAAGGTTAAAGGCCACCCTTTTCTTTTGTTGGGGGGGGGGGCGTCAAAAGGAATAATTTCTCACTGTGGTGTGAAGATAAACTTTAGTTACGATAACTGTTTCAATCAAGGAAGTTAATTTACATTCCAGCAAATGGAGCCCTCTTGTGGTGTGGGGCAGTGTTCTACCCCAAACTGAGAGGCCCAGGTTCAAGCCCCACCTGCTCCAGTGTAATAACGTCTCTGAGCAGGTTGACTAGAGAGGTAGGATTAAGAAAAAGTTACCTTCCAGTAAACATCAAACTACTCTTGGCCTATGTTAAGATGGCAGTGTTAGGTGGGGCTGGAGAAAATCCAGCAGAGCAAAGACCCAAAGCAATTAATTTACATCCATGTTCTTTCTTACATCATTAGGGAATCACGATGATGGGAAAATATCTCTTACTGACAAATTGATCTTCTATTCATTGATTTTCTTTGGAAGATGATTCCATGTCTTAAAGATATCAAGGAAGTGAATTCAAGTAATCCAATTAACATTATCTTTTACTAATACATTTATTTACTGAAATTTCTTCTTATCTGTACAAATTTATCCAATTTTTAGTGTTAAACATATTAAGCCGAACATGTGCCTCAAACAACATATTCAGCCCAGCTGGTTCTGCCCATATGCTCCCCACAAGCTTCCTCCCACTTCTCCTTCCTCTTCATCGTCACTTTCCAAAACTATACAAGGCACTATTCAGACTACAGCTCAATTACCTGAGAACAGTTTTTTGTTTCTGTTATCTGTTGTAAAGTAGAGGGTAAACCCCCCCAACCCCAGAACCAAAACCTAAAGAAGAGCACCTTGATCTATAGTCTCTTAACAGGAGTACGGAAAGGGGTGTAACCTGCCTTTCAGCAACTTTTGTATCAGTGATAATGGGAACTGCAGATGCTAGAGAATCCAAGATAACAAAGTGTGGAGCTGGATGAACACAGCAGGCCAAGCAGCATCTCAGGAGCACAAAAGCTGACGTTTTGGCAGGCTCTGATGAAGGGTCTAGGACCAAAACGTCAGTTTCTGTGCTCCTGAGATGCTGCTTGGCCTGCTGTGTTCATCCAGCTCCACACTTTGTTATCTTATTTCAGCAACTTCTATTGGCTAAATCAAATAGTTCCCTGGCATTGACTTTGACTTTGTAATCAACAAGTAACAATTTATTTATCTAACTCTAACAGTGAACAAATTAACTAAATTATTAACAAACTGAATAAATCCCTTATAACTATTAATTATTCCTGAATAATTCAAGATTCCAATGGCATGCTATTCCAATAAATACAAGTCCTATCTGTATGACAAAACAATAGAATTTGGTCTCTTGAAATTACAGCCAGGTTGAATCTTCCAGAACATTCTGTCTTCTCTGTTGGGAATGTTAGGAGTGCTGTGGTTACAGTTGTGAATAGATCGTGTTTCCTCTAAGAGCTGAAAGGAGCTATCCAGCAGTTTACAGTTAGCTCTGCTGATTTTTCCAACTGCCCCTTTTAAACACCTGATGATGTATCAGTTTCTTACAAACAGATTGGTCCTCGGTTGTCAAACTATCAGATTCAAATTTGTTAGGTTTTTGGTGTCTGACTCATTCAAATTGATTGGCTAAATTAGGAAACCTGTTGTCTTGTTAAAAATGTTGCTTGATCACCCTACCCTTTTAGTTCGAGTGCTCTCTGTGCTTGCAAACTTTCAAGCTGCTCGAAGACATCTTCAAGCATAGGTTAAGTACAATAATTAAAGGGACCATGCAATGCTTTCCTGCCTAGCATGTTACAAACGCTAAATTCTAGGGACCTGCCTCCCAATCCACACGTACTTTATATGCAACTTTGCGACATGACTAAAGAAAGATATACTGGCATCGGAGACAGCAGAGAGAAAATTCATTTGTGGATTTCTGTTATAGAGGGAATGTCTTATGAGGAGAGCTTAAGTAGATTGGACTGTAGTCTTTGGAGTTTAGAAGATTGAAAGGTAACCTTATTGAAACATTGTTATGGGTCTTGAAAGGTGACATGCAAAGAGATTGTTTTCATCTTGTGGGAGAGTCCAGGACCAGAGGATATAATCATAGAATTAGGAATTGCCCAAATAAGACAAGAGGAGGAATTTCTTCTCTCAGAAGATCGTGAATTCTTTACCATTTGATTGTAGGAGATGTTGGGCCATTAAGTACATTCAAAGATGCCACATACAGATTTTTAATTGAGGCAGTTGGGTTGGGGGGAAAAGGCACGAGTTGAGGATTATCAATTCAACCATGATCTCATTGAATGACCAAAGTTGTCTTGAAAGCAGATGTAGGCCATTCAACCTCTGAAAGTTCATCTAATTAAAATAACACTTAAAAGCCAACAGTTCTCAATGACCTACTTCAGTTTACTTCCTTTGTTATCTTTACATCAGCCACATTAGAGGCATTCAAACAGTCCTTGGATAAGCATATGGGTGATGATGGGATAGTATGGGGGATGGCCTTAGATTAGTTCACAGGTTGGCGCAACATCGAGCGCCGAAGGGCCTGTTGTGTGCTGTATTGTTCTATGTTCTATAACTTAGCAATTAAAGTAAACTTTATCATTGGTCATATGGCCACTCTGTCATCAAATCCTTCTGTTTCTTTATGCGTCATTTCTTAAATTAATTTATATTTTTGTAGAATGTGGGCATGATTGGCAAGGCCAGCATTTTAGTCTGGCCCTAAACACCCCCGAGAAGGTGCTGGTGAGCTGTTTTCCTGAAATACTATATTGCTTTCTAAAGAAGGGTCACTGGATCCGAAATGTTGATTCTGATGTCTCTCCAGTGATGCTGCCAGAACTGCTGAATTTTTCCAGCAACTTCTGTTCTTGTTTTTGTTTCTAATTTCCAGCATCCTCCATTCCCTTTGTTTCTTTTTTCATCCCAAAATACTGTGGACACACCTAACTCCTAATAAGAAGGGAGTTCCAGGTTTTTGACCCAGTGACAATAAAGAAACGGCAGTATAGCTGCAAGTCAGGATGATCTGATCTTTATAACTTGCTTCCCCTGAACTATGTTAATAAACGTATGGAACCAAGGCTTTTCTTGTGTTTCAGTCACTGCTGTTAACTTGCTTCATAGGGATTTTAGCATTTCTCTAAGTCATTCACAGGTGTGTGATTGTGAAAAAATTTTGATTTTTGACACTGAAGCACAGTGTCAAACTGAGAAATACAAACTAAAACAATAACCCCAGTCATTGAAAATCTGAAACCAAAACAGAAATTGCTGAAATACTCTGAACGTTTTAGTGGAGGCGGCAGGCAAGTCAGTATTTTAAGTGTGAGCCCTGATCCCTTTGTCCCTTTTTTATAAAATATCAAAAAATATGCTTTATTCATAAAACAACCTCTGATTATAGTCATAAACAAACGGTTTGATTCTGTATGGTAGCATTCCAAGGAAACAAAAGAACATTGGATATTGATTCCATTCAAACAAACCAAAGACATCCCTTACTTGAGAGATAATGGGAACTGCAGATGCTGGAGATTCCAAGATAATAAAATGTGAGGCTGGATGAACACAGCAGGCCAAGCAGCATCTCAGGAGCACAAAAGCTGACGTTTCGGGCCTAGACCCTTCTCCGAAACGTCAGCTTTTGTGCTCCTGAGATGCTGCTTGGCCTGCTGTGTTCATCCAGCCTCACATCCCTTACTTGAACCAGATTATATTTATGTGCATTTGAGGCACCAGGAGGGTCCATTAACTGAACTGAACAGACCCCCATTTATCTTCAGCAGGAAGACCTCAGACAGTGGTCTTTCCCCACTGCACCTGGGTGACAGCTGCCCCTGGCTTCAGTGTGTCTCTCATCATGTAACCCTGGACCTTGGAATGTGCCAGTCTGCAACGTTTGGCCGGGGAAAACTCCTTGTTCTGGTAGACCAAAGAGCGTCTTCCAACCAGTTGGATGTGTTGCGGTTTAGACGCGGTCAGCGGCGTTCTCAACCACTGCGGGGGGAACACATCCCTCACACCCTGCCCCCGCCACAACTGCCCCCAGACGATCCCCCTCGTTCTCACATACCACCCCACCAACCTCCAGATACAACGTATCATCCTCCGACACTTCTGCCATCTACAATCCGACCCCACCATCCAAGCTATTTTTCCATTCCCACCCTTGTCTGCCTTCCGGAGAGACCACTCTCTCCGCGACTTCCTTTTCTGCTCCACACTCCCCTCCAACCCCACCACACCCGGCACCTTCCCCTGCAACCGCAGGAAGTGCTACACTTGCCCCCTCACCCCTATCCCAGGCTCCAAGATGACCTTCCATATCAAGCAGATGTTCACCTGCACATCTGCCAATGTGGTATATTGTATCCATTGTACCCGGTGTGACTTCCTCTACATTGGGGAAACCAAGCGGAGGCTTGGGGACCGCTTTGCAGAACACCTCCGCTCGGTTTGCAACAAACAACTGCATCTCCCAGTCGCGAACCATTTCAACTCTCCCTCCCATTCCTCAGACAACATGTTCATCATGGGCCTCCTGCAGTGCCACAATGATGCCACCTGAAGGTTGCAAGAACAGCAACTCATATTCCGCCTGGGAACCCTGCAGCCCAATGGTATCAATGTGGACTTCACAAACTTCAAAATCTCCACTCCCCCCACTGCATCGCAAAACCAGCCCAGCCAGTCTCTGCTTCCCTAACCTGTTCTTCCTCTCACCCGTCCCCTCCTCCCACCTCAAGTTGCACCTCAATTTCCTGCCTACCACCTCATCCCACCTTCTTGACCCGTCTCTCTTCCCTGGACTGACCTATCCCCTCCCTACCTCCTCACCTATGCTCTCCTCTCTACCTGTCTTGTTTTCTCTCCATCTTCGGTCCACCTCCCCCCTCTCCCTTTTTATTCCAGTTCCCTCTCCCCATCCCCCTCTCTGATGAAGGGTCTAGGCCCAAAACATCAGCTTTGGTGCTCCTGAAATGCTGCTTGGCCTGCTGTGTTCATCCAGCTCCACACTTTGCTGTCTTTTTCCAGACTTACTTTGCAAAGGCACATTCCAGAATATGCCACTCCCCCAGCCCCTGCTGCCACTTTGAGGCCAACGTGCAGTAGCACAGACTGACTTCAACTGTATCCTTGTCCCCATCATTCACTAACAAGGAATGCCAATGTTTCTATGCTCGGTGACAAGGTGGTAGATGGGTGAATTCACACGCATGGTGAGAGTGACCAGTCGGAGAAATGTTGCCCCTGTGTAGAGTGAGATAATCAGCAAGGAACTGCACCTTCAATCACTGTGTGATTCCCTCATGCTGCTTGTATTGTAGATTGGGGAGGGGTGATGCTGCGTTTGCATCTCAGACAATCTGTGTTGGGGTGAGGTGGCATTGCTTATGGAGTTGCTAGCTACCCGGTTGTCATTGCACCTAGTACCAATCTGAATTGTGTTCTTGAGACACAAATGAATGTATTACTTCTTTTTTGGCATGTAAACATGTGGGAGCCTGAAAATAGTGCATTGAATAGTCAAGACTTAGCTATATTGACACTACATACACCTTTTCCATATACAACCTGTTATGCCAGCGGAAAAACAAATTTACATCAACTGTTTCCTTGAGACTGTAACTTAAAATCTGATGATCTTAATCCTGGACTTACTTTCTTAACTTTGCTTTGCTTTCTCATAATTTTAATATTAATTGATCATGCACAAATTAATAAGTGTCTGTCAAGTATAAAAGAAACCTGATTATTTTTGACTTGGTAATTAATTCTGGTGCAATGCAATGTTATAGTTTTGGTTTGGGACTGGGAGGTGGCAACAGCAAATCCCATGGCTGCTGAGTGCACGTGGGAGCAGGTTGGGAGGAGAACTGTCTAGGGATATTTACTTAAAAATAATCTTTCAAAAGTGGCATTTGCGAATGCCACCTTAAAAGGAAGTTCACACATACCTCTGTATGTAGTTTTTGGTCAGGTTGCTTGTGTTGCAGTGGTAGTGTCTTGACTCCTGGGCCTGGAGACCCTGGTTCAAGTCCCACCTGGTTCGGAGGTTTGTCATTTTTCATCAACTTGTTCAGATGTGTTAAATCTGCAGTGTTTGGTAATTGCGCTGCCTTGTCTTTCTAAGGTTTCCTTTTTATAAAGATTCAGCACCAGAGTTATAAACAGGTTGTGAGAATCAGAAAGGGGTGCTTGGGTGGGGAAAAATAGTTTTGACCCCTGCATGATGACTGTTTATAACAAGACTGGTATTAATGAGCATGAATACTAGCCTTTTATAGATACTGCATCACTTGAGAATGTTAATTATATAGTGCGGGAACAGAAGTGAGGTTAATAGAGGAAACAAAGGTAGACTTGGATTTTCAAAATAACTTACATTTGTATATTACTGTGCACAATTGCAGAGCACACCAACCATTTAAACTAGCAGAATATTAATTAATGTGGAAACATAACCAGGTATGTCCTGTACACACACATAGCAGGACAAATGCAGCAAGGCAAATTATTACCCTGTCAGTGTACTCTCGATCAACACTAAAGTGATGGAAGATGTCATCAATAGTGCTATCAAGCAACATCTGCTCTGCAATAACCTGCTCAGTGATGCCCAGTCTGGGT
This sequence comes from Stegostoma tigrinum, assembly GCF_030684315.1. Lineage (NCBI taxonomy): Eukaryota > Metazoa > Chordata > Chondrichthyes > Orectolobiformes > Stegostomatidae > Stegostoma > Stegostoma tigrinum. The sequence goes on along the minus strand of NC_081389.1, from coordinate 13,781,280 downwards.
TCTACCAGGACCACTCAACTCTTGACCTTGTTACAGCCTTGTTTCAAACATGGACAAAAGAGCTGATTTCCAAAGGCGAGATGAGCGTGACAGCACTTAACACCAGTGCCTTATTTGACTAACTGTGACATCAACGAGCCCTAGCAAAACTGTGGTGAATTGGTATCGCGGCAAACTCTACACTGGTTGGAATCATACCTGGCACATCAGAAGATGGTTGTGGTTGTTGGAGGACACTAATCTCGGCTTCAGGACATCTCTGCAGGAGTTCCTTGGGGTAGTGTCCTGGGCCGACTTGTCTTCAGCTGTTTCATGAGTAATCTTTGTGCCATCATAAAGTTAGAAGTGGGGATATTTACTGATGATTGCAAACTGTTTAGCGTCATTTATGATTCCTGAGATACTAAAGCAGTCCATGTTCAAAATGCAGCATGATCTGGACAAGATCCAGGCTTGGGCTGTCAAGTGATAAGTAATGTTTATTCTACACAAATGCCAGGCAGTGACCATCTCCAATAAGAGACCCTCAATATTAGTGGTGTTGCCATCACTGAATCCCCCACTATCAGCATTCTTGGGGATACCATTGACCAGGAAATCAAATGACCTCACCACATAAACAGTGGCTACAAGAGCAGGTCAGAGGCTAGGAATTTTGCAGCAAGTAACTCACCTCTGGACTCTCCAGAACCTGCCTACCATCAGCAAGGCACAAGTTAGGAATGTGATTGAATACTCACCACTTGCCTGAATGGGTGCAGCTCCAACGGCATTCAAGAAGCTTGACACCGTCCAGGATACGGCAGTCTCTTTGATTAGCACCACATTCCCCAACATCCAGTCCCTCCACCACCAACGCTCAATAGCAGCAGTGTGTTCTGTACACAATTTGCACTGCAGAAGTTCACCAATAATCCTTAGCATTTTTATTAAAACTGTGACTATTTCTGTCTAGAAGGTCAAGGACAGCAGATACACAAAAACAGAACCTGCAAGCCACTCACCATCCTGATGAGAAAATGTATCACAGTTCCTTCACTGTCATTGGATCAAAATCCTGCAGTTGTGTTCCCAAGGACATTGTGGATCAACCTACGGCATGTGGACTGTAGTGGTTCAAGAAGGCAGCTCACTACCACCTTCTCAAAGGCAAATAGGAGCAGGAAATAAATGCTAGCCAGTCAACAATGCTGGCGTCCAACATTAAATTTTAAGAAAATATTGTTTAATGTTGTAAATAGCAGTAGAAAGCTCACACACACTATTAAGATAGTGACCACAGCATCTGTTTTTTTTGTCAGCTGAAGCATAAATATTGGCTTGGATACCTGCAGAGCACACTCCTTCACCCCCACCTGCCTTCCATTTACTGCATTGAATTGTGCAGTGAGGTCTTTCACACCAGCTAAATGCAGACAAAGTAGTTGTTTACCTACTCATTTGAAGTGCAAATGTTCTGAAAACACAGCACTCCCTTGAGTGAAGTGGCCAAATCGCTGGTCCGCACCTTGAACTGTGGCTTCTGACTTGGAGGTGAGCATTAAACCATTGAGCCAAAGCTGACACAATTTTATGACAACGTACTCAATGGCACAAGAGGAAACCTAATGGGCATGAAGCCAAATACACACCGAAAGATCAATACAGTGACAGAATGTGACAGACTGATGTGCTACCAGAGATGAAGCATTCGTATGCTGCTAACGGAAGAAGATAAATAGGCAGATAAATATCCTACATTTAGTCTCTGAAATGAAATGTCCTTGTCCTACTATATTTACTTGTTGGAAAGGACTATGCAGATCAGAAGAGGATAAATTTATTTTAATTCAGAAATGGGGATTTCCCCCGTCAAAAAAAAATCATGATTTTAAAATTATTCAAGGGATGCAGGCTTTGCTGGCTGAGCATTTATTGCCAATTCCTAAATTAATTGTGTTCAAATGTCCATTTTATTTTTAAAAAAATCTGGGTTAGAATGTAGAACTGACTGAACAACAACTTGCAATTACTTATTATCTTTGGCATAGAAATGCAATCCAATTTTATTTTTTGAATTGAAGGATGTAAATTTTTGCTAGCAAGGCCAGAATTTTATTGTCTATCCCTAATGTATGAGGTGTGAGCTGGGTGCCAGTTTAGCAGATGGCTTTGTTTCATGGTTGGGGGTAGGGGTGGCGATGAAGAATGTTAGGCTTTTCATTGGAGATGCACTAAAATAGGCAACTGGAAAGTACTTCACACTCCTGATCCTCTGCTGAATAGATGTTCATTCACCTTTTGGGGTTCAAGTTGTAAATTACTCTCAACAAAATAGCCAGGCTCTGATTTGCTCTTGTAATCTTTGTCTGCGCTAGTTTGATTTCTTGCCATTGGTAATCCTTAGTATGTTGATTGTGGGTACTTTGTTAACAGTAATGCCATCATGTGTCAAGGGCAAGTGGTTCTTTTTTGTAAAATTGCCTGGTACTTAGCAGTTTCAAGAATACTTAATCTGGAATCGGACAAGAAATGATTGACGCTGGATCAGCCAGAAGCTTTGGTTGAGGTGTTTTCTTAAGCACCAACTTTCAAGGTGAAGAGAGAGGCTGAGCAGAAAATACAATTGATGGAATTCCAGAGCTTGAAACCTAGACAGCTGAATGTTTCTGTCTGAGGCAGTGACTTTGAGGGGTTCATAGTTGAAGATGAAGCAAAAAAATTATTGCCAAGGTGGGAAATGTGGTCAACAGGAACATTTCTGAACTGCCTGGACTGAATCCAGCTTGTATAACATTTACACATCTGTTAATGTGGAATCATTTTGTGCTCATTAATAGTAGCACTCTGCAGCTCAGTTTACTGAGGATTATGTAATCTGCCTTTATGCGACAGACTGCAGAAAACTGCAGTACAGAGGAATCAAGTTGTCCTTGTACTTGAATTACAAAACTTTAGCAAGTAATTAGCAAGGCTAATTGAATGTTGGCCTTACTTGCAAGAAGGTTGTAACCCTATAATAGTAAAGTCTTGCCACAAAGGTACAGGACTGTGCTGAAGTCCCACCTAAAATAGTGCGTACGGTTTTGATTACTTCACTTCAAGTGGGTCATACTTCCATTGGAAGCAGTTCAGAGAATGTCCAGTTGATTGTTTGGATGACAGATTGTCTCAAGACAGTTGAACAGATTAGGGTTAGACTAGTGCCTTGTAGATGGTGTGCAACCTTTTGAGGAGTCAAGTGAGTTATTTGCTGCAGTATTTCTTTGACCTACTATTGTAGCCACTGTTTTGATATGAGCTGTGTTTCTGTTCAATAGATGCATGTTGATAGCAGGGAATCAGTGATGGTAACACCATTTGAATGTCAAGGTCAGTGATTAGCTTGTGTGTATTATTGGAGATCGTCATAACCTGGCATTTGTGTGGTGCAAATGTTACTTGCCACTTGTCAGCCCAAGCCTGGTTTGAAGTCTTGTTGCTTTTGAACAGAGACTACTTTGTATCTGAGGAGTTGTGCACGGTACTGAACATCAGGCAGTCATTGGCGAACATTCCCACTTCTGAAGGGAAGGCCATTGATGAGGAAGCTGAAGACTGTTGGGCCCAGGAGACTACCCTGAGGTACTCCTGCAGAGATGTCCTGAAGCTGAAGTGACTGACCTCCAACAAGCCCAACAATCTTCTGATGTGCTAGGTATAACTATAGCTAGGGGAGCGCTAGCCGCAACCCCGCCCCCATACTGATTGATTCCGGCTTTGCTTGGTTTCTTGATACCATAATCGCAGGTCGAAAATGACTTTGATTTCAAGGGCTGTCTCTTTCTTGTCTCACTTCCGGAATTCAGCTCTTTTTCTTTTCAGTTCATAGTTGAACCAACGCTGTAATGAGGTCAGGAGCTGAGTGGCTTGGCGAAACCAGTGCTTGATGACCCCTTCCATTCCCTTTATTAATTATCGAGAAGAGTGTGGCAGAATGGTAGTTGTCCGAGTTGGAGTTATGAGCTTGTTTCTGTATATTTTCAGTGAGGTCTGATACAGTTAATGTGTTCTTGTTCTAATTTTAAAAGTGAGTCTTTAGGCTTCCTGACTGAGCATGTTAAGGCAGTGAACAATGGAATTATCAAACCCGGGCACGTTCCATTTTTGACTCTGGTAGTTAGGTTGGCTGAAGGATTTTCTAACTTTCCCAAGTTGGAGAGAAGAAAATACCAAGATTTTGTATGTTGATGACCACTGTTAGTAGTGTTTGTGGGAAGACTGTGTATTGGTTGGATCAGATAATGTTAGGATTTGGTTTATTGATAATATACTGCCATTGTGAAATATCATCCTAGTTGCTGTGGATGTGAAGCAGGATTATTTCACTGAGGCTGTCTTGCAACTGTCTTCCAACAGGTAGTCAATATTTTAATGAAGGAAGGTGCGAAAACTTGTGGAAGCTGGGTGGGGGTAAAGAAGAACACGATGTCTTAAAAATATTCTTTCGAAGCTCATGGACAGTGTTGAGACTGCATTTGCCACATGAGACATATTAATCGAATTGACCTAATTCTGAGAAATGTGCAGTTCTGTGCTTGGAGGTATCTGCAGGTGTTAATGTTAAACTTTTTATGTTGCTGAGGTATGATCTTAATGACTGTCATGGGAGTGGGGAAATGTCTCAATGTGTTTTAGAAGTAGAACCGTCCTCCCCTGAGACAGGCTGTCACCTGTCAAAGGAATTATGTTGACCTTTACAAATAGGAACCGTAATGATTTATTGTTATAACACATTAATTACAAAACCAAACTTTTAATACAACGAGGGCATTGCAGAAATGACTGTGTATTTGTGTTCCTCGCATGCCCTCTTCTGTGCAGAAATGCAATCTGCAGCACCAGACTTTCTCCTCTGCCTTGCCCAGTAAAAGTTGGTTTTATACCAAGACCTTCAGGTTTCCAGTCTGTGACAAAAGTAAACTGTCCCTTTCTCGACTGTTTGTTTGCAGCCTTCAGCGTTATTGACCACATGCCAATCTCCCTCCACAGCCTCTCTGTTGTTCTCCAACTGGGTGGGGCTACTGTCTCATGGATCCTTTGTTATCCACTTCCTCACCAGAACAATCACTTGCATTGGCTTCTCTTCTCGCTTCTGTGCACCACCTCCTGTCCCCAGTTCTTTGTCCCCTCCTATTTCTCACTACATGCTACCCCTTGACAACATAATCTGAAGGCAGAGAGGTTGCTTTTACATGGAAGCTGATCTAGCTCCATCTTGCTATTGTTCCTCTCATCTCCTGTCCTGTTAAATTATCAGACTGAGCATCTGATATACAGTTGTGGATGAGTAAAAAATTCTTTCAGTTTAATTATTGGGAAGACTGAAGCCATTGCTTTGAGTCCTTGCTCTAAATTCCATATCTTAATTGCCAACTCTGTTCCTCTCCTTGCCAGCGGTCTGATGAAGTCAGTCTGTGTGCAAACTTGCTATCATGTTTGTTCTGAGATTAGTTTGCTTTGCATTTGTCATCCCCAAACCCAGCTTTTCCGCATCTGTAACATTTTTCACTGCATCCCATCTCGGCTCAACTACTATTGAAACCCTTGTCCATGTTTACATTTCCTCCAGACCTGACTATTCTAATGGAAGTCTTTGGACTTCCACATTATCCATAAACTTGAACTCCTCCAAAATGCTCTAACTGCGTCTTACCCTGAAGCTAAGTCCTGTTCCCCCATGGCCCCTGTGCTCGCTGTTTTAACCAAGGGCCAACCTAGGACAATGTCTTGATTTTCCGATTCAAATCCTTCTTTTCAGGTCCCTAGCCCCTCCCTGTCTTAGTAATCTGCTCTCTCCCCACAACCCTCCATGATACCTGTACTCCTGTTCTAGCCTCTCCCAATTATAGCTCCATTGTTTAAGGCTGTGCCTTCTGTTTCCTAGCTCGAATTCCCTCTCCAGACTCCCCTTTCCTCCTCTTTAAGACACTCCTTACAATCTACTTCTTTGACCAAGTGTTTTGTGATCTTGCTTAATGTCTCCTGAACATGGCGCAGGCAGCCTATTTTAGAACCCTTCTGTGAAGCACCTGGGAATATTTCCATATACTATGGGCGCTGGATAAGCCGAAGTTCCTCTGTGAAGAGAGAAGCAGAGTTGGTGTTTGTTCGGAAGCTCTGAAGAAAGGTCATTCACCTGTAATGTTAACCCACTTTGTGTCTCCACAGTTGGTGCGAGACCTGAGTATTTCCAGCAATGTTTGATGTAAGTGTAAGTTATTATCATGTTGCTGCTGATAGGAGTTTGCTATGCACAGGTTGGCTGTTGTTTTCCACATCACAACAGTGCTTCTACTTCGGAAGTTTGCCATTGACTGTGAAGCATTTTTGGACCAAAAGACGCTACATACATTCAGATTTTTCTTTTTAACCAGCTATTTCCAGTTGATGTAACTGGAATAGGTCAAATAATTTTCCTCCATTTGTAGCCATCTTGTCGTCATCTTCAATAAATTACCGTGGTGGGTAATTCAAATATTCAGTTAATTATTGGTTGAAGTTGTTTAAGTGTGTTGTTCTAAAGGAAAGAAAGTGCAATCCATTACCAATGTAAATAAATCTTTGACTCTTTATTCTGACTGTTGTGAAATCTGGGATATTAGAAAATGTTGAAATACACAATGAAAGAAGTTTCTGGAAGCCACACCTTTATTTTGTTAAAACCTAATGTTTTTTATTGAATGAGATCTTCAAATCGGAGTGCGTTTTGAACCTCAAAACCACACGTGACAGAAATATCAGAATATAATAATTCCATAAAGCTATGACACTGGGAACCACAGCCATAGTTGGTATATGGCTAAATATAACCTCTGAAGTGGTTGTACCAAATCTGTAGTGGACACGGTGAGACAGAGGTGAGTCAGGTGAAAGGACTGATGCCCAATCAAGTCTTCTAAGCAAGGCAGCCAACTTGATCTTGTTAATCCAAGTTCTGCTAAGTAGTATGTGCAATGCATTTGAAGTTATTCATCAGTAGGAAATAACAGCAGCTTTTTGAATATTCATGAAATCTTGCATAATAATAAGTGAAATTGAGCTTATCACATGGATAATCTGTATTCATATCTGTGTGCAATGCTCAAAGTAAATAAATTAATTATTCTTTCTCTGATCAGCCTTGCTGGAGAGAAGAAGTCAGTTCATGCATAACATATCAGTTAATGAAAAAAGTATTCTTTCAGCACTGCGCAGAAAACTGTTCCACAATCCAGTTTCCCAGACACACTTTTTTTAATATTATTGTTCATGAAATGTGCATGCCACTGGCCAGGCCAGCATTTATTTCCCATCCCTAATTACCCAGAGGACCATTAAGAGACAACCACATTGCTGTGGATCTGGAGACACATGTAGGCCAGACCAGGTAAGGATGGCAGATTTTCTTCTCTAAAGGACATTAGTGAACTAGGTGGTTTCTCTGGTTAATCAACAACTGTTTCATGGTCATCATTAGTTTCAGACTTTTATTAAATTCAAATTTCACCATCTGCCATGGGAGGATTCAAACCTGGGTCACCAGAACATTACCTGAGACTTTCAATTAATAGCTGAGCAGTAACATTAACAGGCATTTAGAAAGGCAGCAATGAGGACACTGAGTTTGGAGCATGTTTGATGTCCTAAAGACAAGTCCTGTGAGTAAAATCTTGTACTATGCTACAAAACCCTATCTGTGGTAGGATCTTCAGAAGCTTATCACCTGCTTCCCTGCTGCCCACCCCCGCCCCCAACCACCACCCTGTACACACTGGGCAACCTCCAGCAAAGGACAATGGCAGACAGTTCCACAAACTGATGCTGGCCCTTCAACCCATTACATTTACCAGGGACACAGTAGAGAAGGTAATTTACTTACTTTATCAACTCATTTTAAAATACCAATGTCACCATGTAGCTAGGCAACACCGTAAATGCAGCTCTGTGACAGAATTGTGCAACTTATTGAGAAACTTGGACTTTCCTTCTGTGACAGGATTGTGCAACTTATTGAGAAACTTGGACTTTCCTTCTCCATCATATCTGTAGCCTTTCACATGACTTGCAAGTCATTTGAAAACAAATCCTAGATATTGCTGCAGTTCTGAAGTGACTTGTTGAAAGAACAAATAAATTGTGCAAAAACACTTAACCATAATTGCATTCTTTGTCATGTTTCTTGTTTACTGCATTAAAATAAATTCATGCAAGTAGAAATAAATTTGATGGGGACCCCATCAAATAGTTTCAAATTGTTAATGCTGTTCATTTCTAAATTATACTTTAGATGTATATTCCTACTCAAAGGATAGATGAAGTAATTTTTAACTTTACCAATAGTGCATGCATGTAGTGAAATCAATATGTAATGTATCTGTATAATATCCATAAATACAACATGCATATATAGGGTCAAACCAACTTACAACATAATCTTGAACTTCCAATTGCATCACTCTACAATCGAACCTATAAGGATATTTTAGTATTTTCAGCGCTGCACAATTTCTACAGAATTTTCTAGGTCTTTTCTAAAACCTTAACATGGTTCCCAGATTGATGTCGCGAATTGAATACAGTTGTCCAACTGAGGCTAGCCAGTAACGTATACAAAGGTTTGTGTTACAGTCACAGCTGATGATAAATCTGGACAAGGATCCCAGAATTAAACCTGATTTCAAAGAGCATACTTTTAACTTTTGCAACAAAGGCAGAAATTGCTGGAAAGGTTCAACCAGTCTGGCAGCATCTGTGGAGAAAAAAAAAATCAGTTAACATTTCTGGTCCAGTGATCCTCAGAACTCACTGCCATGGACACAAAACATTGACTCTGTCTCCCTACAAATGGTAGAATCACAACATTTAAAAGGCATTTGGTTGGGTTATTGAATAGAAAGGATTTATAGGGATATTAGGATGTGATGTGATAATGGGAACTGCAGATGCTGGAGAATCCAAGATAATAAAATGTGAGGCTGGATGAACACAGCAGGCCAAGCAGCATCTCAGGAGCACAAAAGCTGACGTTTCGGGCCTAGACCCTTCATCTTTCTGATGAAGGGTTTAGTCCCGAAACGTCAGCTTTTGTGCTCCTGAGATGCTGCTTGGCCTGCTGTGTTCATCCAGCTTCACACTTGATAATAAAGTGTGAAGCTGGATGAACACAGCAGGCCAAGCAGCATCTCAGGAGCACAAAAGCTGACGTTTCGGGCCTAGACCCTTCATCTTTCTGATGAAGGGTTTAGTCCCGAAACGTCAGCTTTTGTGCTCCTGAGATGCTGCTTGGCCTGCTGTGTTCATCCAGCTTCACACTTTATTATCTTAGATTAATTTAGGATGTCTGGTTGGCATGGATGAGTTGGACCGAAGGGCTGTTTCCATGCTGTACAAATCTATGGATGTATGCTGCCAGACCTGCTGAGCTTTACCAGCAATTTGGTTTTGTTTCTGATTTTCCAGCACCCGCACTTCTTTCTGTTTTTATCTCATTTTGCAGTTAGCTAGCCTGATGGTTAGTCACTGAAACGTATTAAATGAGCCTACAAATGTTTTTTAATGGCAGAGTATAAGTTTATTACACAAGATGTAATCAAACAATGTGGATATAAAGTAAGTATTAACATAACCGTTTTTAACCTGTTTCCCAACATCATCCCTTACAGAGACATTATCCCAGAGAATTATCACTCCTATCCTTTTAATTGACTTTGCCCAGTTTTTTTTCATGAGCTGTGGAGCCAATTTTACAATTACTTTCCTAGCCTGAGCCAATTTTACAATTACTTTCCTAGCCTGAGCTAACGTGGAACCTTGCTCAATTCTAGTTTATTAGAACTGAACTTTCTCAGTTGTGACAACATGAAGATTCCTACCCAAACTTTCCTGGCTTAGTAGCTCCATAGACTATAAACCATTTCTGCAATAACTGGTTGCTTTGAACTGACTTGATTCCTCTGCTGGGAGAAACTACTGTATGTTCTTAACTGAACTCCAGGATAGTTTGAAGTAAATCTTTGAACTTTGCAGTGTCAAAACTAAACAGTTGCCTTAAATATGTTTATTCTGTCATTAACCAATGTTGTAAGCATTTTAACCATTAATATTAGAGGGTTCTCCCAGGCATTCCACTGTAATCACATGCTTTCTGGGAACCAGCATCGAAGGAAAATTGTTGTATTTTATTCTGTTTCAGAAAAGTTCACTGGTGGTTGAACTAATGCTTTTAATTTTTCAGGAAGGATTTTCCTTGATTGAAGCTCACAAATGGTGGAAAGCAGTCCGTAGAGCAGATTGTGTGTTGTTTGGGTCTAAAGTTAAGGTAGGAAGTTGAGATCAATTTTTAGGAGGAACATGAATGAATGATTTCATTGTCAAGTATATTTTACAGTACAAAAATATAGTGGAAAGTTTCCATTGTCGCCATGAATCTGGCAGCAGTTTGAATAGTTCAAGAATAATTTTTAAAATTTAAAAAGGTATAGCTGAAAGAGAGTCCACAACCCCTGTGCCACTGCTTCGTTGCTACTTGTGCTGAACCCAAGCAACATTGAAGTCGTTGTTCCGCAGGCATCAACTTTTGCTGCTGGGACTAACTCACTGACATCGTCTTCGCCAACATAGCAGGGCCCAAATCCAATAATCCCGTGCTCGGTCCCACTGGCTGCCTCATGCCAGAGTCCCACTCCGGGCTCACCGGCCGCTGCCAAACTCTGGACACCGACTAAGTTGCCTTCCTACCACCTTTCAACTTCCTCGTCAATGCTGACGTCACCAAAACTGTGGTGTCCCCAGAAGGTAAGTAGATGCAAAAAGTAAGAAGGGGGAAATAAAAGGAAAAGAAGAGAATAAAAATGAAAAGCGGACAGAGTGATTGAGCCCTGGACATTCTGGCCTGGGACAGTGGCCCCATTCGCTTATTTTGTTTTAATTTTAAACTTGATGGACACTCTCATTACTTCCTGAGTTTCCTCTTTCAAATATAGATTGTTTTCACTTTGCTTTTTCATCCTGTTTGACTCTCCATTGTCTGTTACAAGTCTTTCTCATAGGGTTTTCTGCTTTTTTTTTTTCCGTCCCCATCTGTTTACTCTGATTCTATTACTGTCTTCTATTTTCTTAGTTTTATGTTTCCAGATATTTTTCTGTTTCAGATCTCCAGTTAATGTGTTTTTTCAGTTTGCTTTTTAAGCAGCACATGATGGTGGAAATTTGTTTTATTGTTTTAATATCTTTTTAAGGACTCTACAACGGTTCACTGGAGCAAAAAGCAACACGCATAAATAGTGATAACAAAGTGTGGAGCTGGATGAACACAGCAGGCCAAGCAGCATCTCAGGAGCACAAAAGCTGACGTTTCGGGCCTAGACCCTTCAGGGTCTGGGCCCGAAATGTCAGCTTTTGTGCTCCTGAGATGCTGCTTGGCCTGCTGTGTTCATCCAGCTCCACACTTTGTTATCTTGGATTCTCCAGCATCTGCAGTTCCCATTATCACTCACACATAAATAGTGATTCAGTTTTCCGAGACTGTAGTGTGTCTTGAATTCCCTTTTGTGAAAATCTTTAAGGTGCAGCAGTTAATAAATCTTTGATTAAAATAGTGTATCACATAAATAATATGTATGTTTAGGAATAGCCACGGGAGATTAAGGCAAGTGACAACCTCTTCCTTTGGGATAAAAATTCAACTCTGGAACATGGGTAAATAGGAACAGGAGTAGGCCATTCAGCTTATTAAACCTGCTTTGCCATTCAGTTGGATCGTGGCTGATCATTTAACTCTGTGCTGCTTTCCTGCACTGTCCTTGTATATCTTAATGTCACAGTATTTTGCAAAATCCAATAATAGATAGGCAAGGAGATATAACAGGTAGCCAATTTTCCATTCAATTGAAAATCAGGCAGTGTACCTCACAGGATATATATGCTGTGGCCCCATTGACATGACTTGTTTACTATTTTAGCTGTTGAAAATCTGAGGAATCCAACACCAATCCCAGCGTCCTGTTTTCTTATGATCCTGCATGTGTTTTGTTTAAATGATGCAGTGATCTCTACTTCAGTCATAGCCTCTGGCAAAGGATTCTGTGATCCAGCAAACCGTTGCGCCCGTAAGCTTCTAACCTTGTTTCTCCGAATCAGTAATGATGTGTGAGCCCTTGTCACTGGTGGAAAAGAAATTTGCCCGAGTACTTTTGCACTGCAGAAAATGAATGTTTGGCTGTGCTTTTAACCTGCCTAGGGAAAAAAAAAATACCAACTTGATGTGGAATTAAGGTTTTGAGAGTCAAGCGTGATGTTTATAATTCCTAATGTTTTTTAAAACTCCATGCCTTTCTATTTACGCTCTTAAAATCTCGGATCACTTGGAGTCGGTGAGTTGTTGTCGCAGCACACAAGCACCATGTTGCAGCCTGTAGCTATAGATAGCAACAGTAAAAGCTCCAAGTTTCTTTCTATCATGTGGCTGACTAGCTCTTAAACCCTGCTATTTGTGTGTGCCGCTAGGTTGATTCTCAACTTCTGATGAAGGGTCTAGGCCCGAAACGTCAGCTTTTGTGCTCCTGAGATGCTGCTTGGCGTGTTGTGTTCATCCAGCCTCACATTTTATTATCTTGGAATCTCCAGCATCTGCAGTTCCCATTATCTCTGATTCTCAACTTGTTTGGCTACGTAAATGAAAGCACCTTCCTCGGCCATCAAATCCTGGAGTGGGCTTTGAAGCCGGGGTTTTTGACCCTGAGGCTGGGATACTACTCTCTGCCCAACAAAACCTCCAAATTGTAAAGCAAATAAATAAGTTTGATCTTAGTCCATGCAAATGGTTAAAGTTCCTCGTGTCAGAATTATTCAACCAGTTTTATGATCTTCCATTTCCTTTTATAGAATGAAAGCCGTATGTTTCGAGTGCAGTTCAGTGGTGATTCACGTGAGCAAGCTCTAGAACGTTGTACTAACTGCGTACAGAAGCTCCTTCAGTATATCGATGTACAGAACCCTGATGGACAAAATCTAAACCAGACTCTACAGCTGAGCCAGCCAACAAACATTGGCTACTCTGGAAGTTTGGAGCCAGTGGGAGACCATCAAGGGGTAAAATAGACCTTCCTGTGTAGCCAGTTTATTCTGATGTGATATCATGTTAAACACTGATTGAACTGAAGCTTCTGTTACAGCATGTGTAGCATTGTAATATTCACATGGTAGCTGTCAATAACATGAATGCCCTGTACCTGTGAAATCTCTTAAAGCACCGACAAGCTACTTATCTGTGAGTGGTGTTACAGAGTTACCACTAAAAGCTGCACTGTGTCAGAAGTATTGCTGTTCACGTTAGTGTTGGTGAGCAATCTCAGCTGTTATATTTTCATGCTTACTCTTTTAGCTTCCACCTCAGCAGAAGGTCAGAGTGCTGGATTGATAGCTGTTCTCTGCATTGATATTTATCAATTTCCCCCATTCATTTACTCATCTTAAAGGGCATGCTAGTGATGTTGTGAAATCTGCTGAAGTTATTTGATCTGCTTTTCCCTTCATTAGCTTTGAATAAACTAATAATGTCATACCTGAAGTAATTACCACATACAGCAATGATGAAGTCAGTAGGAGTCAGATGACAAGCTCTTCCATTGCCACAGTAGTGCCTGAATGAAAGAAAGATGTTGTGGTTGTTGGAGGCCAATTGTTGCAGCACTGGCATATTACCACAGGAGTGCCTTGGGGGCCTTCAGCTGCTTTGTTGTTGACCTCCCAATCATAAAACCAGGAATACAGCTGTTTAACAATAGTTCTGTAGTTACTCAGTCATTCTGATAATGCAGAAGTCCCTGCCACCCCCCATAGACAGGACTTGGTACTACCAAGACTTTGAGACTTTAAATTAACAAGTGACAGGTAACATTGGTGTGACGTACAGGTGATCTCGAAGCAAAAAATTGCTCCTGACCCCTCTTTACTATTTTCAGTGCTCGAGGGTTTAGAACAAAGTGGAACGTGCACGCTCGTGCAGTTGCAACAGTATTGAATACTCAAGTAGGTCAAACTCCATTCAGGTTGGGGTGGTTAACTTAGCTGGTGCTGTCCTATCGTAGTATTCATCTTCTACTTTTACCAGTGCTCTGAGAGTGCAATAAGGAAGAAAGTAAGCAAGAAGATTGAGAGCAGAGCAGTAGACATTGTTTACTTGGACTTTGGCAAAGTTCTGCATGGTAAACTAATTAGTAAAGTTAGACCACGCAGAATTCAGGGTGAACTTGTCAATTGGATGCAAAATTCTCTTAATAGTAAGAGACGGAGGGTGGTGGAGGATTGTGTTTTTCAGACTGGAGGCCTGTGACTAGTGGTGTTCCATAGGGATCAGTGCTGACTGTATGTATTTTTGTTTGTCATTTGAATAAATATTTAGCTGAGAATATAGAAGGCATGTATAGTAAATTTGCAGATGCTGCCAAGATTCTTGATTATAGTGGACAGTGAAGAAGGTTATCTAAGATTACAAAGAGATCTTGATCAACTGGGTCAATGGGCTGAAGACATGGAGTTTAATTTGAATAAATGCAAGTTATTGCAGTTTGATAAAACAAACAAGGGTAGAACGTGTATAAATTAATAGCAGTGTTGTAGAACAGAGACCTAGAAGTTCAGGTACATAATTCTTTGAACTATGAATCTTATATAAATAGGGTGTTTAAGAAGGCAATGAGTACATTTGCCTTCATTACTCAGAGCTTTGAGTATAGGAGTTGGTGTGTAATATTGAGGTTGTACAAGACATTGGTGAGGTCTCTTCTGCAGCACAGTGTTGAGTTCTGGTCTCCCTGTTATAGGAGGGATATTATTAAGCTGAAGAGGTATTTGAAATACACACTAGATGCCAGGTATTTGGGTCAATACTGCAAGTTGACATTGTTTGCACTAGTTCTGTAGAAGTCACATCAGACTCAGTCAGTTAATCCTCTGTTTCTGTCCACAAATCTTGCCAGACCCTCTGAGCTTTTCCAGCAATGTGTTTGCTTCAGATTTCCATGCAATTTTGTTTAAAATTACAGTAAGCTTGAGTTTGATTCTTCTAAGAAGCTATCAATGTTGAATAAATCCTACATAGTCATAAATTTGTACAGCACAGAAACAGGCCCTTCAGTCAATCAGTTCATGCCGAACATAATCCCAAACTAAACTAGCCCCAACTGCCTGTTCCTACTCCATAACACACCAAACATTTTCTTTTTCATGTACTTATCAAAGTGTCTTTTAAACTTTGGTTGTGCCCACATCCACCATTTCCTCGGAAAGTTTGTCTCACGTGTGAACCACCCTCTGTTTTCAAAAAAACACAGTTGCCCCTCCTGTCTTCTTTTTTTAAATCTCTGTCCTCTCACCTTAAAAATATGTCCTCTAGTCTTGAATTCCCTCGTCCCAGGGAAACACAACTACCATTAAATCTATTTAGACCTCTAATTGTTTTATGAACTTCTATCAGATCGCTTCGTAACCTCCTACACTCCAGTGAAAAGAGCCCCAGCCTTTCTATATGACTCAAACCTTCCATTCCTGGCAACATTCTGGTAAAGCTCTTCTGAACCCTCTCCAGCTTGATGATATCCTTCCAATAACTGGGAGACCAGAACTGGACACAGTATTCCAGAAGAGGCCTCTCCAATATCCTGTACAAGCTCAAAATGACTTCCCAACTCATATACTCAAAGGTCTGAGCAATGAAGGCAAGTGTGCTAAATGCCTTTTTTAACCATCCTGTCTATATGTGATGCAAACTTCAAAGAACTACAATGTACCTACACCCTGGGCCCCCTTGTTTTACAACACTACCCAAGGCCCTACATGTGAAATTTCCAGTCCAAATGCATTTATACGAGGAATCTGACATCTTTGATAGGTCCTGAAGAATACAGTTCAGAGTTGTGAATTTTTCTTTCTTTGCAGTAACTGCCTCTAGCACCACTTATCCAACATTCGCCCTTATTTTTCCTGTTTTGCCCTATTCTTTCTCCTCAGCGGTTGGTGTTCCATTTGTTTCTTCCTCGTCATTTCAGGAAAAGTTCAACTCAAATCAAAACAGGATTGATTGTTGTTAATGGTCCCTTTTTAGAAGGGCTTTTGATAGACAGTTTTCAATATTGGCTTCAATCATGGCCTATCTCCATAGAGATCTTTATTTATTACCTCTCTATAATGATACAAATAAAAATACCAACGTGGACGCATAGGTGAAAGGGCAGGACAAATACAAGCAAGACGATGAACCAGCCTGGTCTCATTTCTCTGTCTTGTAACACATTACTACTTAGAGCTGGTCTTTTTATATCTGTTCCAGAGGAATATTTAATGGTAGGAGTGAATAATCCTTAATCCAGAATATGACCATGAATTATCACATGTCAAAGTTTAGTGCTGAAAACCTCCTCGAAACAGAAGAAGATCATTCCCCATTGAAGTGGATGTGCATCAACAGAGACGTTTCTGGGTAGAAAGCAGGCGTGCAGACTTCTCCCTTGATTGAATAATAACTGCTAGCAATTCTGCCATCCGTTACAGTCAAGGAATGTCCCTAGAGATATGAATTGTTCAAAGATATGCAAATTCAGGCATTTATGTTGGCTAACGTGTTTGCATTTTGATGTATACAGTAGTGAATTCACACTTAATATCTGGCACCAATGTGATTTAGGAATGGTGATCAAATAATCTGAATAATCGAGAGGCCTACATGATCAATGTGAAACAATTCACTAAGTAATAGAAACATAAACAGGGGTATACACATCACTGTTATACTTTGTTTACAGCACAAATCACTTTAACTTTTATTTAAGACAATGTTGCATTATTATTTAACAGCAGAGACCCCTTGCAACCTAAACTGATTACTCAGATATCATAGATCACAGTTTTGAGGAGAAACTGACTCAAAATTGAATGAGTTGTTGATATTTTGTGTGGCCATTTGTTTGAACAGCAGGTATATTTACATTGAGGTAAATCAAAAAACTATGATATTTGGACAAAATAATACAGCGAACTTCGGTACTTGAGGTATGTAATTTTTGTCAGTTTGAATATCTGTTTGTAAGTTATCGGTCAAAACAATATTTACCATAGTTAGCAGTGAGTTCCCATTGGCTGTTCCTCAGGAGTGTCAGTATCAGCTGCCTCATCTGTGAGGAGATAGCAACATGCTAGTATCCAACCAAGGATGGAGAGAAAATAATCTCTCAGCCTCCCATGTGACTTGTTTATGATTTGCACAGACACAAGTAGGTGACCGATCAATTTTAAGATGAGTTCTGGTTTAATGCAACTAACAATTGTTGAAATGATATCACCCTGGTACTGCTGAGATTAGCTTTCTTCGCAGATGCCACATGCAGAAGGTGCAAAGGTTTGACTCCCAATGTGTATCATATGACATTCATGTCGAAGTTGCTTTCAGTCATTAATTGTAGTATTTCAAGGTCCTGCTTTGTAACGACAGGGACATGGCATGGAGGAGGGTCAAACATCAGCAGAAAGTACCCTTCCTGAGGGTAGGCTATCTATCAAACAACTGGCAAAGGTAGGGAGACACAATGGACTTTTTTACATTGTTTCAAATCTGTATTCTTGAATCAAATCCTTTTTTAATTTTTGCCATTAGGGTATCTTTCCTGGGAGTATAAATAGATTTCACAAGGAGTGAACGGCTTTTTATATTGTTCCAATGCATTTATAGCAGTGTGGCATCTCTCAATGCAGTAAGGTGATTAAAATCGTTTTTGAAGGTTTTCCTTATGGTTTCTGGATGATATTTGCACTTCTTTATTGGTAAATTACAGATAGATTATGGCTCAGTCTGAGGACAGTAAAGACTGGCCCTAATTTGGTTCATGAAAGCTTAAAGTCCCGAATTTGAAACTCAGTCAGAAGTGAGAAAAAAAAATCGCATTGATGCTAGCGGGTCTCGCTGTATGTCACTCTTTACTGAACAATGACAGTGATTACAATTCAAAAGGTATTGGATTTGAAGTAATTTAGGAAATCCTGTGGATATGAAAGGTCTCTATCAAGGGCAAACTTTGTTTACATTAATTGTTTGCTTTCACTTTGCCACATATTGCACTTGCAAGATTTTTTTTTGTTAAAACAAATTTTTAATCTTCTTTCCTTTCAGGTCCAGATCAGTTCTAAACTTCCTGTTATACTAACTAAGTATGGAAAAAGTAAAGGATAATTGATAGAGGCAGCAAGTAGGGAATGATAATGAAAGCGGGAAAAGCATCTTGTTTATATTTTATTTCATGTGGACAGGCAGCAAATGTTATTTTATTGTATTACAATCTGTTGCTGCTTCTTTGTACCTTTTTTGATATTTTGAAAGACGATGTGACAATTTACTCAATAGGATTATTCTTCTCAATTTGGATGATAGTTAACAGTTTCCCTTAACTCCCCATAGGGTTTCAGCACTATGCATTCACCTTACAAACTGTTAAAAAGAGATTTGAAGATCAGGCATTACAGCAAAGCGTACAATATTTAGTAATTGGTGAAATTGAGCCTTTTTAAAATTCATTTGGGATGTCATTTGATTGCTGGCTGGGCCAGCATTTATTGCCCATCCCTAGTTACCCTTGAGAAGGTTGCCCTCATCAACCATTTACCGTGGGTTGAGCTGCAATGCCATTAGGGAGGGAATTTCTACACACTTGTAACCTTATATTAAGATTAGCATCTTCATCTAGTGATGAGTGTGTCTAGATTCATGAATTCGGAGATAAGGAGGATTGAGAGCAAGCAGTTCAGGGGGAATTTGAGGGATTTCTTTTTCACCCAGATGGTTGTTGATATCTGGAACTCCACTGCCTAAAAGTATGGTAGGTGAAGGGAGCCCTCAAGGCGGGCAGCACACTGGCTCGGTGGCTAGCACTGCTTCCTCCCAGCGCCAGCAACCTGGGTTCGAATCCACTCTCTGGCAACTGTGTGGAGTTTGTACATTTGCCCCATGTTTGCATGGGTTTCCTCTGGGTGCTCCAGTTTCCTCCCACAGTCCAAAGATGTGCAGGCTCGGCAGATTGGCCATGCGAAGTTGCCCGTAGTGTCCAGAGATGTATAAATTAGGTGGGTAACAGGGGTATGAGTGTGGATGGAATGCTCTGAGGGTCAGTGTGGACTTGTTGGGCCGAAGGTCCTTTTGCACACTGTAGGGATTCTATGATTTAAGTATTGAGATGAACAGTTGAAATGCTGTAGCATACAAGGCTATAGGACAAGTGCTGGAAAATGGGTTAGCATAGATAGATGCTTGATGACCAGCTATATCCTGAGCCTGCTACAGTGTTCCAGTGTAGTTTAACACACACAAAGAACAACACCTCGTCTTCCAATGAGGTAATTTTCAGCCTGTAATATTGAATTCAACAATTTCAGTTAACAAATTCCATTCCCCACAACCCACCGTTATTGTTTTTTTTGAATGAAATGGTTTTAATCTTGTTCCTCATGACTTTTATTTTTGATGGAGTTCTTCATAGTTTTGCCTTTTAGACCAATTTTGGACAAATTTCTTCTGAAGAAGACTTGTAACCGGACTTGAAATGTTAAGTATGTTTCTCTCTCTGTAAATGCTACCAGACCTCCTGAGTTTCTCCAGCATTCTGTGTTTGTTGGATAATTCTTCTTGTTTCTTTACCAAAACCATTATTACTTTCTTTCCCTTTTGCACCATTAAACCTTGTTTAATTTGCCTGCTACCAGTGGCAGACCTCTGCTTTTTTTTCCTCAACTTTCACTTGTGCAAAACCTAAAACACTGTGAATTGAAGATGGATAGAAATGTTAACTCTGTTTCTCTCTTCACAGATACTGCCTGACCTGCTCAGAAATCAACCTTCCTTTAGCTTGAAATTAACTCTGATTTTTAAACTTGGGGGTTTAAATAATTTGATGTAGTGTGCATGCTGGTCAAAACCTTATGTTGAAGCTTGAGAGAGAGAGCATAATTTGGTGACAGATCTTTTGAAAGTCATTTTGAATCTGTAATGAGTTTTTCTTCCCTAGTCCATGCTGGGATCAACTTCACCCAAGCTGTCATTGGCCTACCAGCAGTCAAACTTGCCAACTGAAGAGCTGGGTCCTTTCCTGCGACTCTGTCTTCTGGATCAGAGCTTCCCTGCGTTTGTGGAACAGGTGGAGCAGGAACTCAAAAAGCTGATTAATGAGTAACTCAACGTGTTCCATCTTTCCCCAGTTGACAATGAGCAGAATGCAGTTTGAAGGAAACTGCTACAATTTGCATTAATTTTCATTAACTCATCCCATGTTGAATTTCTTCTGACAAATATGTCCATTGCAGTACAATGTCCATGTATCTTAAGTGTATTCAATTCTGAATCATTAGTTTGTCACATCATTAATCAAAAATAAAAGCTCAAGTTGATTAAAGAATTTATTTATTTTCATTAAGTCAAATTCAATGATTTTGTGCAGGTTCTCAAAACAGAATAAGTTCTTAACGGGTTCCTAACCTTAAGCAAGGCTGCAGTTTTCATTTCCATTTAGTGCTTCAGCTATCCAGCAGAAAGAGACAGCACCTCATTCAACGTGAATCTGAGAGGCTACAAGATTGCACATTCATTTCACCGGAATGCGCTTAGTTAAGCGCACAATATCTTGACCTCATGTTGTTCACTTTGGGCATTGTCACCAGCCTCACTGTGGCAGAAAAATAAAGTCCAGGTTTTCATGGGGAATGCATATCTGAGGAATATCACAAACGTCAGGTTTTACAATAGGAGCCAATGGGATATCTGAAAATTATATTTTTATCGGCTGTGAAAATTTCCTAATGAAACAACTAGTTATCTTGTTGGAGCCGCAAAAGGCTGGTGTGCTTAGCCGCTCTAGTCAATTATCCTTTTTATTGGCTGCTCACAGCCTCAGCAAGTCTGCACACACTCTTGATGTTGAATTAAATCATTATTTCTTCACCAACCTGTATTCCTGCCTGTTGGCAGACTTTGTCACCATTGACTTTCATTCCTAGCTTTTACTCATCTGAGGTTCTCCATGTCTTGCCTGAGAATCCTCCATCAATTCCTTCCACAAGAGTTGGAACAATTTGCAGCAGTTGCTATAAAATAATCGGTGAGGTATACAGCTGGTGGGACCATACACTGGCTTTGAGAGGTGTATTTTGTCTTTTTTTTTGTGGATCCATTTTCATGTGAATTATCAAATCCCTTCATATGTGGCCCACATTTTTTGTTTCTATTTATTTGTGGGATGTGGGTGTCACTGGCTGGCCATTATTTATTGCCTATCCCTAGTTGCCCTTGAGAAGGTGCAGCTGAGCTGCCTTCTTGAACCACTGCAGTCCTCCTGCTGGGGGTTGACCCACAATGCTGTTAATTGCTGAATTTTGTATCCTGCAAACCCCAGGTGGGCTGACATGGACACTCTACTGGGCAACAATTCAAGTGGGTCAGTGGTCATGAGTGAATGCAAATGCTGAGAGCTTGCTGTGTTAGTGCTGACAGGCTTTGCAAGTTCTGAACTTGAAAACATCTTGCTGTGGTTAAATAATCTGCTGAACTGTACACAGGGGTCACTTTTCATTTGCTAATCTTAGCCAATCTTCTTGAGAGAGCAGGAGTGAAAGTAGCTTAGATGGGAATGGGAGCACCAGAGTTAAAGTCCATTTTATTTTCTTTTTGGGGAAAAGATATTTTGTCAAAGGAGAACAGCATCTGTAACTAACCAAAATACAATGAAGTAAAACCTGTTTCCTTGAACAGTTCTGTGTTATTGTGAATGAGGAAGAAAATTAGTTGCTGCAAAATATATAAAAGAATGAGGAAATGTAGTTACTATGGAATTTAGCCCCTCTATTCTTTTGCTGCAAATGGAAAACAAATGTGTACCAGTTGGCCAAACAAAGACAAGTTGTTAAACAGGTCTTGCTTCATTCTTGGCTGGCAGGTACTGGGTTTGAAGCCATTGCAATAGTGGTGGATAATGTTAATTGAAACTTCCATTTCTGCAAGTATTGTGCAAAATCAGTGGAGTGCGAAATGCTGAAACAGTAAAACCAAAGTGATATAACACCATCAGAAATTATTAGAAAAATGCACTCTGTCGTCATTGACATTAGTTGGGCTTTCTACTTCCTGATGCATGTCAATTATATTTTCAGTTGCAAATCACACTAATGTTCAAGATTGTACAATTGCGACCCGATGCATGTTGCACCTAGCGGTCCATCTCACTGTCCAAGTGCTAAAGAGGATTGACGTATTAGATCTGATAAAGATAAAACAAATACAAAATTTCTGGAGAAACTCAGAGTTTGAGATCTGGCAACATCTGTGGAGAGAAAGCAGAAGCAGTGTCTCTGACCTCTGTTAATTCTGCTTTCTTGTCATATGCTGCCTGACCTGCTGAGTTCCTCTAGAAAGTTCAGTTTTGGTCTGACTTCCAGCATCCACAGTTCTTTGTTTTATTGACGTAGAAAGGATGGTTTCCTCGTGAAGCAATCTGGAATAAGAGGTCAGTTTTATGATAAGGGGTGGCAGACATAAACAGTTTTAAGGAAAAATTAATTGTCTCCATTGGGTTATGTATCTGTGGAATTCACTTAGGGAGTGGTGGGTCCAATAAATTTAAGAAGTCTTTTTTTTAAGTTAGCAATGGGTTGAAGGATTGTGGGGAGCGAGCAGGAGGGATGAGTTGAGGCAGAGATGAGATCAGCCATGACTGTGCATCAAATAGCGAAACAGATTTGGAGCTGAATTGTCTATGCCTGGTCTGTGTTCTTAAGGTAGTATAAAACACTGAGAACTGGTTGCATATCTCAACTAAAAGGAGGCATAGATAGAAGTCAGTGATCGTGACTTTTACAATGACCTTAAATTTGAAAGGTTACTGATTTTTTTTTTGTGAAAAGAAAAATTTTTAAACAAATTTTAAGATTCTCTTGCACGTGTTTCTCTCCTGATGAGAGTAAAGGATGGGTGTTGACTGGTTGCCTCTGTAGTGTTTTGAAACTAGGTTGGTCCAGCAATGTGTCAAATACATGCACGCAATGCCTTCCAGCCTGGGCTCAATCTGACACTAAGCAGATAGGAGAGAGATTTGTGAACTGTCTTCTGTTTTGTGATTGAACGCTGCAGAGTGAGAACATGTGACACAATGTGACACTACACATAAGAGGACGGATGCTAATGTACCACAAGTTCTTAATGTTGTTTGGGGAAATTTGCCATGTGCTGTGTTGCACATCAATTGCGCTGGTATAGGAACGATTTTGTTTAAAAGTTCAGGAGTAGACCATCCGACACGTTCAGCCTGCACCACCATTCAATATGATTGTGTCTGATCATGCAATTTCACTATCTTACTCCTGCTTTCTCTCCATACCTCTTGATCCATTTAGCCATAAGGGCCACGCCCAGTTCCTTCCTGAATATATCTAACAACAGCTTTTCATGGTAGAGAATTTCACAGGCTCACAATGAAGGAAGAAAATCTTCCTCGTCTCAGTCCTAGGTGGCTTACCCCTTTTTCTTAGACCATCTTCATTAATTGTCTTGCATAACAATCTATGTGGAGAACGTATTTGAAATATTGTACTCTCTCTCTTTATCAGGGTCTACAGCAATTTGAGAGCAGCAGAGAGGCTGGGGGAGGCCTTGATGTGTCTTTTGGGGGTGCAGATGTGGAGAAGAGGAGGTGGTGGTGCAATCACAGGGTTATAAAAAGTGATCAGGAAAGGGGGTTATAGCCAGCAGGAGGCCACATGTTGGCTAGGAGTAGCAAACATCATATCATTTCTCTTTCCCTCACTATGGCACTGTGAGGATGTAGGATGTAGAATACTGTATCACCTTCAGGTTCCCTGCTTCTTCCACCAGCATCCTACCCAGATCTCGGCTTCTCCAGTCTCCACAAGATACGCCCACCTCTTTTTACCAAAGCAGGGACATGAGGGCAGTGGAAGCAGATACTATCAACTGTTTCAAAAGAATAGCAGATGAGCAGTGGAGTGAGTTAGGGACCCCTAGAACTAGATATCTGGTGAGAATGCACCTGCAGTAATGTGTATTGTCGTATTCCCTTTATCTAATGAAGAATATACCTGTATAAAGCTAGAGGAGCATAGTGAAGATTCCTGGGATAATAGGGCTGTTTAGGCGGAAGTTTGGGCTCATAATCTCAGAAGTTTTGAAGGATGAGGGATAGTCTCAGGAAAATTACAAAATTCTTGAAAACATAAGCAGGGTAGATGCAGAAAGGTTGGGGTACCACAACCAAGGTGAAAAAGTCTCAGAATAAACACCAGGCCAATGAGGATGTAGGGGGACTTCTGTACATAGGGAGGTGAATCTTTGGAATCCTGTTTTCCAGAAAGTGGAAACACAATTATTAGCATGTTCAGGATAGAGACGGATAGATTGCTACTTATCAACATTCCAGGTGGAATAGCACTGAAGTCTAGTGTTGAGGTTAATGACCAGCTGTGATTTTGAATGGGTGTTTGAGGGGCCGAATGGCCTGCTCCTCATGGAGCCGGCAGCTAATAATATTTCACCCTGCTGTCTCCTCAGAGCAATATGTAGAACTCACATTGTCCCTCTTTAATGATGACAGATCTCCCTGCTATAGGAAAGACGTTGTGAAACTTGAAAGAGTGCAGGAAAGATTTGCAAAAATGTTGCCAGGTTTGCGGGGTTTGAGCAATAGGGAAAGGCTGAATAGGCTGGGCCAATGTTGAAAGTCGCCCATAACTTTCATTTGTTGGCCAATTGTCTTCTGGATCACTGAGGAAGAAGTTCTGCGTTTTCATTTTGTTCCCTCGCTCGCCCGCCCGCCCGAAGGTTGTATATTGGAGGCTGAGGGGTAACCTTTATAGAGGTTTTTAACATCATGAGCGGCATGGATAGGTTAAATAGCTAAGGTCTTTTCCCAAGGTGTCCAAATCTAGAGGGCATTGGTTTAAGTTAAGAAGGCAAAGATTTAAACGGGACACAAGAGGCAACATATTCGTGCAAAGGGTGGTGCATGTATGGAATGAGCTGCTGGAGGAAGTGGTGGAGGTGGTACAATTACAACATTTAAAAGGATGGTCGTATGAGTAGGAAGGGTTTAGAGGGATGGAGACTGAATGCTGGCAAGTGGGACGAGATTAATTTCGGATATCTGGTCGGCATGGACGAGTTGCACTGAAGGATCTGCTTTTGTGACTCTGTTATGAGGTCGTGTGTTTAACAGTTGGATGTGGCGTGGTGCACGTACGCAAGGAAGGAGGACATTCCTATTACACAGAACCCACCTTCTCCCACATTGTTTTATTCCTAGCTAAATGCGTGGCTGCTTTTCTATTTGTAAACACATGACTTGCTTTTATATTTGATCCTTCGATGCTGCAGTTGTTTGCTTGCTGGAGTTGTACCTCAGTTATTGTACAGAATGATAACAATGTCAAATGTATATTTGAAAGTTTATTTTGCTAGCTTTGAGCAAATCTACATTTGAGACAGTTTGGCAGGAGAAAACCAGCACGGCTATAAAAGCAAACTACAACGTTTCAATTGAATACTTCAAACCTTTGTTATCCCTGTTGCTTAGTTATATAGATTTGTTTCCCCTTATTAAAGTTTTATGACATACTACGCTATGCATAAGAAAGTCATGTACCCTTGCAAATTCCTGATGAAAATGCACATTTTCTTCCTCAATTCTGCCATTCTGTTGAATATGATTTTAAACTCCTGCAATAAATAAATATTCCATTCTTACAATTTGAAACACGCCTAGTTTGAATGCCTTTAAATGCCTTGTTGGGTAAGGTGCGGTGTCTGGCACAAATGGAAAATGTAGTACTATAAATACTTGACTTTTCCCACACTGTGTTTTGGTGAGCGTGACTAGAAAGCGCAAGTTGCCAAAGAGAGAAGTTTTGGGAAATAAGATTATTGTTTAGAATTTCAGCCTTAACATAATCTGGTTTCCTGTCACAGCGTAGCCCATGTATCAAACACGTTCTCAGGAAAATGTCCCTGACCAACCTCCCATTCGGAAATCTCACTGCGTGACATCAATGTTGAGAGTCGCCCAAAACTTTCATTTGTTGGCCAATTGCCTTCTGGATCACCGAGGAAGAAGTTCTGCGTTTTCATTTTGTTCTCTTGCTCACCCGGCCGAAGGTCGTGGGGCATGCACGCAAGTGTAGACTATCTTGTGCATACTTTTAATCAATATATTTGGACAAAATACAGGCGCAGCTAACTCATCTTCACTGACTTATGCTGTTCTTTCTTTCTTTTCCCCCTTGCTTGCCATCATCTACCTATCTCTTGTTCTGCCTCTCTGGTCTCCATCTCCACCTGTCCACTCACCCCCACCCACATCGTTTCAGCATTTATGCGATTTTTTTGTTTGCAAATTGTTAACAGTTCTGAAGAAGGATTCTTGGCCTTGAAAAATTAAAAACCTGTTTGCTGTCCACATGTTACCAGATCTGCTGAATTTCTCCAGAAATTTCTGTTTCTGTTTGGGATTTCCAGCATCCCCAGTTCTTTGTTTATTATTACAGACATGTGTCTGGGGCAGGTGGGATTTGAAAGCAAGCTTCTGGCCTAGACCTAGGGACATCCTGCCACAAAGTCCTCCAAAATCACTCAATTGATCATTCAAAGAGGATTGAATGGACACAATATACAGTTTGTGTCTCCACTCAATAATCAGCAAAGGTCACTGTTTAAAGAAGTAACTTGCATTTGTTACAACTTTCACTACCTTGTGTCCTTAAGTGTTATAAGTAGACAGATAATTGGTTCATTAAAATGTTATAATGGCAGCTGCCAAGTAGTGGTAACTACAAATAAATAAAAGTCATCATCATCATCATTCACAAAAAACAGAAAATAAAAAATACTGAACAAGAAGGAATGCACAACTATGAGTACGTCAGTGTATAATTAATTGCAACGTGTTGCAGAATGTCAGTCTCCTTTACAAAATAAAAAGCAGAAGATTTTGGGCACCCTACATTTTGCATTAAAATTGTCATTAAATTCTGAGGCATTTACAAACTATTTGAGTTTTATAAACAAGGGGGGGAAACAGCCCTCTAGTCTGTTTCTTCTACATCTTATTTGAGGAATGGTGTTTTTATGCATTTACCATTTTGATCCTCATTTTTCCTAAATTTACTCACACCCCCCAACATGAACACTCACAGTGTACTTCGAACAGATCTTTCAAACCTTAATATTGCACCTCTTTTTCTCTTTCACCATCATTATCAAATCTCTAAACCATTTGGCCTTCTTGCTCCTCTTCTGTCACAAGTATGTAAATAAATATGTTCCAACACTTCTGAAGAAGAGACTTACCAGGATATTGCCAGGAATGAAAGGTTTGAGTTATAAGTAGAGGCTGGGACTTTTTTCATCAGAGTGTGGGAAGTTGAGAGGTGACCTTGTAGAGGTTTATAAAATCATAACAGATATAGGTAGGGTTTATTGCAGGTGTCTTTTCCCTGTGGAGGGGGATTCCACGACTAGGGGACATGTTTTTAAGGTGAAAGGAGAGACATTTACGCAAATCATGAACGTTTTTTTCACAGTAAGTGGTTCATGCATGGAATGAACTTCCAAAGGAAGTGGTAGATGCAGGTATAGTTACAGCATGAATAAGAAATGTTTGGAGCAATATGCTTAGTTGAGGATGGTTGCTTAATTGAAATTGAGTATTTTTTTCATCAAAGCACCATGACTGGAGAATAGTTATGTAGTCCACATACCTGTGTAAAATTCAGTCGTGGAAAGTTTGATTGACAGTGCAATTATACAAGTTAGACAACTTTTAGAATACTGTGTTAAATTATGCAATAATGCTAAGGGAAAGATGTTGTTAAACTTGAAAGGATTCAGAAAAGGTTTACAAAGATGTAGCCAGGGTTGGAGGGTTTGAGCTATTGGGAGAGGCTGAATATGCTGGGTCCATTATCTCTGGATCGATCGTTGGAAGCTGAGGGGGTCCTTATAGAGATTAAGAAATTATGAAGGACATGGATAGGCTGAATAGTCAAGGCCTCTTTCCCAGGTGAGACAGGTTTAAAGTGAGAGTGAAAAGAGTTGAAGGGGACCTATGAGGCAGGAGGTGCTGCATTTTTGGAATGAGCTGCTAGAGGAAATGGTGGAGGCTGGTACAATTACAACATTTAAAAGGCGTCTGGATGGGTACATGAATTGGGAGGGTTTGGAGGGTTATGGGCCAAATGCTTGCAAATGGGGCTAGATTAATTTAGGATATCTGGTCGACGTAGATGAATTGGAATGAAGGGTCTGTTTCCATGCTGTACAACTCAATGACTCTATAACTGTCTCACTCAGGGCAGGAGCAAAATGGTGAAGCCACAATATAGACATAAATCAAAAATATAAGCAGAAATAATTCAAGGATTGCAGCAATCCTTCAAATTATAAGGAAAAGCCACTAAATTTAGAGGACCAATTGTCCAAGATTTCTTAAGCCTGAATTTGTCCCAATTTACTGCATGCAGTCATGGACTGCTGCATGGTCTGAGGGGTTACAAATGATCCTGAATGCAATGTATTATTCTCATTTCTTAAGTTGGACGAAAGTCATTGGTTAAGTTGGTGAAGATAATTGGAGTCAAGTAACTATTGCAATAATGTTTAGGAGCTGAGATAATTGCCCTCAATGGCCATTTTTGTGTAAAGTATGAGTTCAGCAATTAAAAATTTTCTCCCTAAATGCTATTGTAGTTAATTTTGATAGCGCATATAGCCACATTCTGGCCTGATTTCAATGGCAGATATGTTCCTCACCCCTGAATTTCAGCTCTTTGTGGGTCATTGAGGTCCATTGTGAGCATCAGTGCTCAGGTTATTGGCCGATAATTCCTGCTTGAAATCCCTTCCAATTCTTCTTTTCGTCATTTTGCTCATGATTAAGCTAGACTGTGTAATATTTTCCTAAATGATCACTGCTGGCGCTTTATGGCATTTGCTATCTTTACCAATATGTCCTTTGCAGCCACCAATCCTCCTTTATCTTTACTTTATCTAAAGCCAAACCAGTGACCATTGGAAGACAGTACAGCACAATATAGTGTCTGCAGAAGAGGCACAGTTCTTAAATAACAAGATGATTTATTGCATGATAGCAGCAGCTACATATTGTCAGACATAATTACTGGGACCTTGGGGAGTTAGCAGTCATACCATCTGCTTCTTCTGGAAGGAAGGTAACTCCTTGTCTCCACCCACACACTGAGAGACAGCAGTAGAATTCGTGGAGCTGATGTAAAATGAACCCATGCAGAAGCGTTGTCTTGTACAATGGGCTGATTCAGTGAAAATTGTCCAGAGTGGATTTGAACCGTGTTTTATGGGCAGGACAATTTTCCTCACTATTTGGTAGATTCTAGGGTTGTATGAGAACAACATGGCTAGGAGTGTGGCTAGTTCTGGAATGTTGCCGTGGTTCCCAACCCTTGCTCTATGCAGCCCTTTTGTCTTCTTGATAAGTACGTGGATGGATTGTAGGTCTCATCACTTGCACTGACTTGTTAAATAAAGCTGGCTTTAAGTCAGTAAAGAGAGATTTGTTCTGCACTGATTGATATTCTTTGTACAAAAGCACAGGAAGAACTACTGGATTATATAAAATTTGTGACAACTGCATCATGATGGTAAAAGGAACCATCCTTACAAGAGGCAGACATGTATAACACCTTTCGATGTTCTCAGAGATCTTTGCAGCCAGTTTTGAAGTGAAGTCCCTGCTGGAATATAAGAAAGAAATCAATTTGTGTTCATCAAACAGCAATCAAGTTTGATTTTGTCCAATAATATCATTTTAGGAGCTTAGTTTTGACCAGGACACCAAGGACAATTCATTCCACAGTAGTGACAGTATATCTGGTCTTTACCACTCAGTTTGAGTGTTGGAGTAGCATGGTAGCTCAGTGGTTAACACTGCTACCTCACAGCACCAGAAATCCAGGTGTGATTTTCTCCCACAGTCCAAAGATGTACGGATTAGGTAGGTTGGTCATGCTGAATTCCTATAGTGTGCCAAGGATCTGTGGGCTAGACGGATTAGCCATGGGAAATGGAGGCAATGGGGATCAGGTTGGGGTGTGGGTCTGGTGGGGATGCTCATCGGAGGATCAATCAATGGGCCGAACAGCCTGCTTCCACATTGTAGGGATTCAATGACTGGCACCTCAACAACTGCCAGCAATGAAGTGATCCAAGATTTTGTGTTCTGAATATTATCGTGTTCTGACTCAGTGGCAAAAATGCGACGGACTGAGCCACAATGAGAACTCATTTGTTTCCAAAGCACTTCAAACAATGGATTACATGTGAAATTCAGTCAATCATTGATGGGCAGAAACAACAGTCATTGTATGCTTGCAGGATCCCATAAATAAAAATGAGACAGTGAACCAGTTAATCTAGGTGTTATGCTTTGGAGGACTAGCTATGATCAGAACATCAGGAGAACTATGACCCTTATTTGAATTCCAGCCCAGATTGTTGGTGTGAGGTGGGTTACTGTGCCATTTCAGACAAGAAGAAAATTTACTTTTGCACAAATAGGAATTGTTCACATCCATTCTCCAACTTGTTTCGTGGGCAGAAAACTGTTACGTCTTGAGACAGTATCTGGTGAAGGGTGGATATGGAGGACGATTAATGAAAAACATGACTTAAAATAACTGATGCATACTTTTGTTAAGTCAGTTAGGGGTGTGTCATGCAGCAATCATTTTAGCATTGTGGTTTAATGCCACCTATAAGGAGTGTTCTTTTAACCGTCATGATGCAGTCATCACAGATCTTATATAATCCAGTAGTTCTTCCTGTGCTTCTGTACAAGGAATATAAATTAGACCAGAACAAATCTCTCTTCACTGACCTTGAACCAGCTTTATTTAACAAATCAGCACAAGTGATCTAGCCCTCTGCTTGTGAAGCTCTACATGAGTAACAGCAAGCAAGTTTTCACAAGGTATGTTGTGTCCTTTTAAGACTGTTTTGCAATAATTTTGACTCAATTTTTAATCACTGGTCTTTAAAACAACGTAAACAAAATATCAATTCAGCTGAAGTTTGAAATTATTATGCAATGCAGAAGTTACACTTCATGTGTATATTAATTTTATCTACGGTGTAGAACTATTGAAAAGCAATTTTTGCATAACATAAAAGTAATTTATGTACATATAGTTTGTTATGAATGAAAAACTATACTTTCATTCACAAACAGATATTATTTATGCTTATATGACGTAGCATTGCTTTGAATGAGCCAGTGAAATCTTTAAGTGTTGTTTCTCCCTTATTCAAGTTTCTTTCTTTTCACCTTCTTCGATTACTATCGCTGTAACTCTCTATATTCCCTCCACTTCAAGTCCTATTGTTCACTTCTGTTTCTCATGATCTCTCCCTGCTATTATGCTTCTGAAATTTCTCTTTGGCTATTCTTTTGCTGCTCTTCATTTTCTTTGTCCTCTTTCTTTTTGCATTAGTTCTTTGCTATTGCTCTGGCTCTTGTTCTGTCATTTCCGTGGTGCTGATGAGTGGTGGGATTTATTTTCGGGTCTGGCAAACATCATCTCACTCCCAGGGCGTAAAGCTGCCATTGTAGCCTAGTAATCCAACACAATAGCCATTTTTGTTTTTTAGTGTTGAATTTGATTGTCATGAAAATCAGGCACTTCCTATAATGGGCAGCCAAAACTTTGGTTTTGTATTCAGATGTTAATGTCAGTCTTGGTGCAGTGGCAGGAATCTTGCCTCTAAGCCCCAAAACAATTTGAGCTGATTTCCATGCAGGTCTGAGGGAGTGTTGCATTGCCAGATGTATCATGTTTCAGATGTCAAGTCAAAGCTCCCTAATGTGAACATTTGAAGAAAAACAGACAAGTTCTTGAACTTAACCTTCTACCAATGCCACTTAGAAAGGTGAATTGCTTAATTGTTGGTTTGTAAGATTTTGCTTTGTTGTGTTGTCTACTGCATTTGATTCTTCCATAGAGTCATATAGCATGGAAACAGACCCCTCAGTCAAACTAGTTTACACTGACCAGGTTCCCAAACTAAACTAGTGCCACTTGCCTGTACTTGGTACTTAAAAACATCTTTTGGATGTCCTGTGGTAGTGGATGATGCTACATAAGTGCACAAGTTTTCGTTACTGTTTAGGAGTGTTTAGGAGTATCTCTAGTCTTTAACAATCACTTCCAATGTCAAGACGTTTTGGGAAGTTGATGTTTCAGATTTCTACCTCAGCTGGAGGGCAGTTTAGTGAAGTAGAGCTCAGAGGGGTTGGCTCTAATTTTGGCCCTCAGCGTAAACAGGGGCGTCCAGAGGCAGCTACACAGAATGGAAGCATGGATCAGTGATGATAGATCAAATAGCCTCTGAAGCGAACACAGCATTAAATAAACAGCAATACTGCTGGTGGGCTTTTAAGTATGGCATTGTTCGAGGTGAGCCAGTTGGGCAAAATGCAGCTGTCTGGAACAGTGAGACATACTACAAATTGTATACATCTCAAAGCTAGTTTCAACAGGAACCACTTTTGGAAACAATGACATTAGCTAGCTGTAATATTATTCAACAGCCAGGAGAACCTCATCATCTGCCAAAGATGGTAATGACTCTAGAATGTCTATTACGGGTATTCTGAGGAATGGAAATATTGATGTTGAATGGGTCTGAATCCATATAAATGGACCTTATGGTTCACTCTGTACTCGAGTTCACACAGGGAAGACAGGTCTGGATATTAACAGTAAGGAGACAAAGATAGAATCTGAAGCTCAATTTATAAAGAGCAGTGCAAATTTCCCTTTTGTATGAGCCTTTAAGCTTAAATGGTGTTCATATTATAATTGTCACTCTGTTGCATTGCAGTAAAACAGTTTTCCTTCTGAGAATGATAATCTCAAGACAGAAAGAGCTTGCATTTATATAGTGTCTTTTACTACCATAGTAAATCCCAGAGACCTCTTCAGGATGACACTGGAAGTGAGCGATTTTAAATAGCAGAAAACACTGGATAGCCATCAAACTTTCTCGTTAGAAAAGAGAAGGCAGTGTAGTGATCAAATTGAAGCTTTTAAAATTCTAAAGTTGATAGACAGGAACTAGAGAGGATCTTTTACTGATCGGGGAGCGCTGATCAAGGAATTACAAATATAAGTAAGTCACCAATATACTCATAGGAGAAATGAGGAGAGATCTTATTCTCTAAAGCAATTAAAATGTAGAAGTTTATACAACATGGAGTTAGTGAAGGAAATGTCACAAATGCCTTAAAGTGGAAACTAGATCAACATTTAATGGAGAAGGAAATGGAAGAATATACAGATGGGTTAGATCAAGTAGGTGGGGCCAGGTTAATGCATCATTGATAATGATAACTGAAAACAGAAAATTCTGGAAATCTCAGTACATCAGGCAGCATCCATGGAGAGAGAGCAACCTAATGTTTCAAACATAGATGACTATTCATCAGAGCTCAGCTCTGATGATGAGTCATCTAGATCCAAAAATAGCAAGAACTGCAGGTGTTGGAGTCACAGTCAACACAGTGTGGAACTGGAGGAATATAGCAGGCCAGGCAGCATCGGAGGACAGGAAAGTCAACGTTTTGAATTTACATCTGATGAAAGGTGTAAACCTGAAATGTCAATTTTCCTGTTCCTCTGTGCTGCTTGACCTGTTGTGTTTCTCCAGCACCACACTGTGTTAATCTAGACTCAAAACATTAGCTTGCTGTCTGTCCATGGATGCTGCCTCACCTACTGTAATTTCCTGCATTTTCTGTTTTCAGTTCATTTTCCAGCATCTGCAGTAATTTGCTCCTGTGTTGATGATGAGCTGAATGCTTGTGTGAAACCTCTGTAAATCTACTGGCTGATCTTCAATGTTATCTGATTCCCAACTTACGTCTTAAAAGATTGGAACTTATGTTCTTCAAGTTTTTTTGAAAGTGGGTGTGTATTGTTTAATCTTGATGAGAACTTTGCCAATATCTTGTTTTACTAGTAAGTGACAAAAACTGACGGATATTCTCAAGACCATCTGTGCTGCCTGTGCTTGGAAGTGCACAAATCGAATAGCACCGCTGTCATCTTTCATGTACATAAAGACGCATTAAAACTTCCACATGTCTTACACATTATTAACACCTCTTTTCCCACTTATGTTTCTTTACAGTTGACGGACAAAGGTGGACACTCCAGATCGCGCATGTTTAAACAGTTGAAAGGATGAAGACCGCAATGAATAATGTAATACTTATGGCTATTCCCTGGGCTCTGTCACTGTGCCACTTTTCATTTACCAGTAAGTTAATATTGCACATTCTAATCTAGCAATGGAATATGTTCTAGCAAAGGTTGGTATTGCTAGCATACTTTTAAATAAGGGAGTGACAAAGAATAAGTTATTTGTGACAGATACCTGACTGAAAAATGCATGAGCAATTATATCTTGAAAGGCTGATTTTCGGCTAATTCTGTCCCAAATAACTAGAACCAAATCTAACTCAAGCAGAAAGCTATTTTGCAAAGTCATGTAGCCCCAGCTGCACTTTTGCGTATTTGCATGGAGCAGAAAGCTGTGCAGACGTTAAATTTAAAGGAAACCAATTAAACATAGTGTAGTGAAACAAAAAAATATGCAAGTTTTCATACAACGTTTTGCAAATGTTTGGCTTCAAGAACTGCAGTCATGGAAATTTAGAATTCCAATGTGAATTTTGAACTTCCAAATTAGAAACATTTCAGTAAAATGATTGAGAGAATCAAAATAGAAAAATATAAATGTGTGAAATTGTAATAAGATGAATAGCAACTTACATTAATTACATTGACATCTATTTTCACAGTAATATTCCCTTTACCTATTTTTTAAAGGATGCGCATCTTTTTTCGCAGAGGATGGTGTGATATATGTTTGGGACACACATTGTATAATCTGTTCTGACTGGCATTCCTCCACTGGTCTTTCTTTAAGAAATTATGTTGGGAAATTTCCATTGAAAATCCAGTAGGACCGTCAGAATAAGGTCCCAGGAGCTGTTAATGACAAAGACTGGACACCGCACCAGTAGAAACCAATGACTTTGAATAACGAAAATTAAATAAAGAATTGTGGTTGCTGGAAATCTGAAAGAAGAACAGAAATTGTTAGAGCATCTCAGCAGGTTGTGGAGAGAAAGCAGAGTTAATGTTTCAGGTCCTGTGACTCTTCCTCAGAATGTCCAGCAATTTCTGTTTTTGTTTAAACTTTTATTAAGTGTTCACATTCAAAGAGAAACATGGCACAGCAGCAGGCAGAGGTGCCTTTCCCCGGTTTTTAATCCCTTGTGATCCTACATCCCTGATGTTCTTGTGATTACCATGTAGCTATCTTTCTTAATGTTTCTATGGCATTTGAGCTTTACTGCAAGGCTGGCATCTTGTCCTTACCTAATTGCCCTTGAACTGAGCAGTCTACTCAGCCATTTCAGAGAGTAGTTCAGAGTCAGCCATATTGCTGTGGGTCTTCCACCTCCAACTCGTGACCAAAAGTTCACACAGTACTCCAACTGTGGCCTAACAAGGGTTTGTTTCATAACTGCTGCATGGTTTTCCAACTCCTGTATTCCATGCCCCTGCCAATGAAGGCAAGCATGCCATATGCCTTCTTAATTATCTTGGACGCCTGTGTTACCACTTGTAGGGAACTGTGGCCCAGGTCTGTCTTGTATGTTAATGTTCCTAAGGGCTGAACCATTTATAGTATAATTCACATCTAAATTTGATCTTCCAAAATGCATCACCTCGTATTTGTCTGGGTTGAACTCTATCTACCATTTTTGTGCCCAAGTCACCAATCTATCTATATCCTGTTAGTATCCTTTCATCAGCACTGTCAGCAACTCCATCAATCTTCATGTCATCTGCAAACTCACTAATCAGACCAGCCACTTAATTCTCCAGATCATTTATATTTACTACAAACAACAGAGGACCTAAGGCTGACCCCTGTGGAACTAGTTACTGGTCTCCATTCTGAAAAACACATTTCCACCATTACCCTCTGTCTTCTATGGCCAAGCCAGTTTTGTATCCATCTAGCCAGCCCACCCCAATTCCCATGTGATTTTATGAATCTATTATGTGGAACTTTATCAAATTCTTTACTAAAGTCTACATAAATTACATCCACAGCCCTTCCCTCATCAATTATTTTTGTCAGCTCTTCAAAAAATTCAGTCAGGTTGGTGAGATATGACCTTCGCAAATAAAACCATTCCGCCTGTCATTAACTGGTCCATTTTCTTCCAAGTGTGCATGTATCTTGTCCCTCAGTATCAAAATGAAAAGAAATGCATCAGTCATCATGAGAGATCGTAAGAACTGCCAATGCTGGAGTTGGATATAACACAGCATGGAGCTGGAGCAACACAGCAGGCCAGGCATCATCAGAGGAGCAGGAAAGTTGAAATTTCGGGATGGAAGCCTTCTTCAGTAATCATGATTTTTGGATGCTCTGAGCCACAAAGCAGTGAATAGAAGACCCACTCCAAAGATCTATGACTTGAAATCTAGGCTGACACTCTGGTGCAATACTGAAGGAATGTTGCAGTATGGGAGCAGGTGAGGCCAACAAAGGAAGTCCCTGCCCTCTCTCAGGTTGATGTAAAAAGTCATTTTATACTATTCTGAAGAAGACCTGCGATGGTCACTGTCGTATTTTGGTCTGAAAGGCTCCAAGATCAAGGTACAGGTGATATTGTATCTGTGGAAATGATCCCACATCCTCACAGAACTTGTAAACAGACTGGACATCAAGGATCACATGAGGCAAGCCAAAAATCCCTTGTTTGAAAGAGGAAGCCTTAAATCACATGGTATTTCAGGCAGTAGGGGCAATAATTTTTTTAAACATTGCAGTTTTGAATCACAAAATATCACTTCTAAGGGATGTGGATACCATGAGACAGGGTCAGAAAAATGAAGCTAAGAAAGCTACAAGAGCAAACGTGTATAATGCAGGATTGGAAGGCTGGGGCAATCGCGAACCAACCAACCAACTAACGAAGCAGAAAAGCGCTGACCAATTTAAAGATGTTCGTGATTTTGTTTTAACAAGCAAATTGTTTTCAAAGACCAGAACACAGCAGGAGTCTTACCAAGACTCAGGAAAGCTGGAAAACATTAATTACAGGTTCAAAACATGGGATAACCCTTCATTACATCAGCAAAACACAGGAGATGCACCATCAAGCAGAATTAAACCTTTAAAGACAAAATAGGAAATCACATTTGCAAGCTACAGAACTTTAAACAAAAAGCAGAATCTGCTAAAGTTAGTTACATTGGCATAATAGATGCTTAATACCATAAATGAGATTGAAAGTTGTGATTATGGTAATTTGGCTGAAGTGTTATTATTAAAACAGAAGAGCGTTAAGATTCCAAAGTTTGAGAAGAAGTGCAAGTGAGGAGGCAACAACTGAACAGTTTGCACCTCTCAAGAGGAAGCCGAGCCAGCAATAGAAGCATCTACAACAACATTTAAACAGATTGTGATATGGCGCAGTGAAGAACCATCCACTCCAAATTCAAGCCTTCCTTTCGGATGATCTAATAAGAAGGGACAAGATCAAGAAAAATAACTGATCTCCCCACCTTCCCAACAAAACAAAAATATCACATTTCACGAGAATATATCTTCAGGTAACCTAAATTGAGGGAAATAACTGAACAGAAGCTGCTACCCATTCACCAAGTCACCCTTTAATTACAGGTGAGCCAGCCAGCTCAGAACCAGCCCTTGGAATGAGGAAAACTTCTGAATCTCCTGTTTATACCTGTCAGCCAGGGCTCCCTCATTACCCCAGGTTGATAACTCCAATCAAGGATCTCATAGTTAGTGGATCCACCCGGCCATCATTCCAATCACTACATTGAGGATATGAACAAATTGTTTTTTTCCAATAAGTTAATCACTGAGGGCCCAAAATATTCGAGAAGTTGAGGTAATCAGTCTGTTTACTTCATCATACACCTACAGGCAGAATGATAACCACATTCCACTGACACAAAGTGAAGATATGCTGCATACAACTCCATAGAAGCCACCAGTATGAGGAGACACACAAATATGCTGCAACGAAAAACTATCGTCTGTCAAAGCAGAACCCATGCAGATAGACATAAATAATCAATGCATATCACCGACGTCCCCTATATGAAACAGGGAGCCCTGGCTGACAGATAAAAACAGGGGATTCAGAGAATCTTCTGAATTAAAGGACTGATTCTGAGCTGGCTGGTCAAAGCCAGTGCACAGAAGGGTGACTTGGTGACAGATACTGGCCTCTCTGCAGTTATTTCAGTAATCTCTGTATCAATGCAGGTCATATTCATGTAAGTTGTTGCTGTAATACAATAAACTTCACACTGTTTACCTCAACACAACTGGTCTAGTTAGACCGGAATGGTGAATATTCTAGCCCATCTCGACCATTTTGGGCTTGAAGAAACTGGCAACAATCTTCTCAGTAATTCAGTCAATATTCAGAAGCACAGTTGCTCTGTGATTAGCACTGCTGCCTCACAGCACCAGGGACCTGGGTGCGATTCCAAATTTGAGTGACTGTTTGTGCGGAGTTTGCTTGTTCTCCCTGTGTCTGCCTGGGTTTCCTCTGGGTGCTCCGATTTTCTCCCATAGTCCTATGATGTGCAGGTTAGGTGAACTGGCTGTGTCAAAAGACCTCACAAGACCTCACAGTGTCCAGCGATATGCAGGCTAGGTCAGTTAAATGCAGGGATATGGGTGTAAAGTGAGGACTGGGTCTGGGTGAGATGATTTTTAGAAGGTTGGTGTAGACTTAATGGGCCAAGTGTCCTCTTTCTGCACTGTACGGATTCTATGATTCTATAATTCAATCAATGTTAACAAAATGGATTATCTCGTCATCATAACATTGTTAGACCATAAGACCATAAGACATAGGAGCTGAAATTTGGCCATTCAGCCTATTGAGTCTGCTCTGCCATTCAATCATGGCTGATAAGATCCTCAACCCCATTCTTCCACTTTCTCCCTGTAACCCTTGATCCTCTCGATCATCTTGAACCTACCTATCTCAGTCATAATTATACTCAGTGACCTGGCCTCCATGGCCTTCTGGCTGAAGTAGTTTCTCCTTATCTCTGTTCTAAAAGGCCCTCCCTTTACTCTAAGGCTGTGCGCCCGGGCTCTAGTCTCTCCTACCAATGGAAGCATCTTCCTAGCATCCACTCTGTCCAGGCCATTCAGTATTCTTTAAGTTTCAATTAAATTCCCCCCTCATCCTTCTAAACTCTAATGAGTATAGTCCCAGAGTCCTCAAAAGTTCCTCATACGTCAAGCTTTCCATTCCTGGGACCATTCTCGTGAGCCTCCTCTGAACCCACCCCAGGGCCAGTCCATCCTTCCTGAGATATGAGGCCCAAAACTGTACACAGTACTCCAAACGTAGCCTGACCAACGCCTTATAAGGCCTCAGTAGTACGTCCCTGCTTTTATATTCAAGCCCTCTCAAAATAAATGCCAACATTGCAGTTGCCTTCCTGACTACTGACTCACCCTGCAAGTTTACCTTGAGAGAATCTTGGTCTAGAACTCCTAAGTCTCTGTACACTTCAGACTTCTGAATTTTCTCCCCATTTAGAAAATAATCCATGCTTTTATTCTTCATACCAAAGTGCATGATCTCACACTTTCCCATGTTGTCTCCATCTGCCACTTCTTTGCCCACTCTGCTAACCTGTCCTTCTGCAGCCTCGCCACATCCTCAATACTACCTGCCTCTCCATCTATCTTTGTATCATCTGCAAACTTACCCAGAATGCCCACAGTTCCTTCCTCTAGGTCATTAATGTATAAAGTGATGTATAAAGTTGTGGTCCCAACACTGACCTTTGTGGAACACCACTTGTCACAGGCTGCCATTCTGAGAAAGTCCCTTTTATCCCCACTCTCTGATTTCTGCCGACACCCAATCTTCCTTCCATGCTGGCACCTTGCCTCGAACACTGTGGGCCCTTATCTTACCCAGCAGCATCCTGTGTGGCACCTTGTCAAAGGCCTTCTTGAAGTTCAGACAGATAACATCTATTGGCTTGTTGTTTGTGGGGACTTGCTGTGTGCAAATTGACTGCTGTCTTTACAAAGTGACTACTCTTTGAAATGGTGCTGACTAGAGTTTAGGAAGTTCTGAGGCTATGATAGGCTATAAAGCTGCCAGTCTTGTTCTACAGATTTATATGAGTGTGATCTTCCTACACTGTTTGAAATTACAATGCCTTCTTACATTAATTTCGGTTTGCCAGCCATAAAGCATGTTGAATAATCAGGTCTGGTCCATGAATGATCAATCTGCTTGATCAAAAGAGGTTGCTGCGGGCCTTATTTCTCTCAGATAGTTCAGCTGGCTGGCTTGCAGTGCAGAGTGACGGGTTCAGTTCCTGTTTTAGCTGAATCTCTCCCCTTTCCTCAGGTGTGTCGACCTTCAGGTTAAACTACCACCAGCCATCTCTGTCTGATAAGGCAGCCCTCTGGGACTATGGTGACTTCACCTTTTATCTAGTGCTGGAAAAAGAACTCTTCCTCTGTTTATGCATCAAATGCTCACATGAGCAACACAATAAAAGGACAGTTAAATATTATACAAGATAAGAAAGAGAAAAGAAAATGTATGAAATTATGTCCTTTTAATTTACATTTATTACTTGGGTTTTTGGATTCTGTTTGAGGTGTGCCTATTTCCAGGCATACTTTGATTATGGGATGGGATACTTTGGGAATGCATTATTGGTGTTCCTTCAGTGGGAATAGCTCAGGAAGTCACAGAGTTACACAAGCAATGCTGTAACCGTGGACACTGTTGCAAAAAAAAGTGTCCTGTACATCCTGCTGGCTATGAGTCACTCGTCAGTTCACCAGGCTGTTTAGAGTAGTTTTGCCATCAAGAATTCCCCTTGCATCACAATATTGGGAAACCACATTTCTGGGAGGTGTTTCTAGAAATGAAAATCAGCCTTTCGATGCTGCAAAGTAAATAGTTAAGAATTACTTAGAAGTAATTAGCTCACGATGAGTGATTAGAATAAGAATTACTCACTTCCCTAGCCAGTTTTTTCTGTAAATTGGCACATAGTCTTTAGTGATTTTAATAAGGTTGGCCAGGTGGACCTCTTTCAATATGAGATCCCTGATTGGGACTTAATCTGTTCCAATTAGGGAGCAATAGCTGCAAGATATAAATGGGAATGTCAGAGGTTCTGAGATAGTGAGAATTCTGGATTCTGGAGAATCTGAGATTACAAGGTGTAGAGCTGGATGAACACAACAGGCCAGATGAACACAGCAGCATCAGAGGAGC
The DNA here is from genome assembly GCF_030684315.1 of Stegostoma tigrinum. Lineage (NCBI taxonomy): Eukaryota > Metazoa > Chordata > Chondrichthyes > Orectolobiformes > Stegostomatidae > Stegostoma > Stegostoma tigrinum. Next base: position 13,739,821 of record NC_081389.1, on the reverse strand, counting down.
AGGAAGGTTCTGACAGCTGACTTTGAGGAAGCTAGACCAGTGTCAAATACTGTGCATGTGTAAATAAAGGGTGACTTGGGGATGTGATACTGGCCTCAGTGGAGTTATTTAAACTTCCACCAACAGCAGAAGACTATTTCAAGGCCAGATAGGGAGCCCAATTGTGTCACCCAATGTTTGCTAGAATTACTTCTATAAATATTCAAAAATGGAACGCAGAATGCTCAATAATTTAAAACATGTCCATCAGTAAGCTGGAAGCCAAAAAGTCAAGACAATGTTTCTGGGGACAAACACTTTGCCTAGACATGGACATGGACACTGAGGTGCAGTAGAAGAATTGAGTAAGGATGCCAACATGTAGCACAAAGGATAGGTTTTGGTAGAAGTAGCAAGAGATCAGGTTTATGGAGAGAATTCAAGCAAGTACCGTAGAGATGTATGATGAATCTGCTTCTCAAAATGGAGGACCTTGGCTTTAGATATGCATTGTGGATCAGATGGCACAATGTAGGATGGAGCTTAGGATCATAAGAGAGGGACATCTTGATGATTGTGTAACATGAATTAAAACCAAATGAAATTAAAAATTAAGAGAAGGAGGAACAAACCCAATAGGTCCTCCAGATTGACCTGATGTGACTTGGTGCAAAGTACCTGCTGCTATTAGCTACATTCTCACCAGTCTTTGAACTCCAAATCCTAACTCATTTGAAACATTTTAAGATGTATAGGTGAGTGAATCAAGTATAGTGCTCTGCTTGCTCCCTAGATTATAAATTTGACATCTGGCTACCTTCAAACGGAGAATGAAATCAATTTTCAGATACATTGGCCCTGATTTTCATTGCTATTATTTGGTTAAAACTAGTTGGTTCAGATCAGTTGATGTTCCTAGGATCTACCTTCATTGCATTGATTGCCAGTGAGCTGCAGCTTATGTGTTGAAGACAAAATCTCTGCAGGAAGGAGACATAGTGGACGCATTAATCAAAATACTCCAGAGCTCACTGGATTTAGGAAGGCTTCCAGTGGATTGGAAATCCATTAATTTAATGTCCTTGTTGAAGAATGAGGGAGACAGAAAGCAGGAAACTGTTGGACCATTAGCCAAGCATATGTGATTCAGAAAATGCTAGAGGCCCATTATTAAGGACTAAGTATTAGCAGAACATTTAGAAAAGCTTAAGTTAATGGAACAAAGTCAGCATGGTTTTCTAAGAGAGAATTCATGTTTGATAAATTTGCTAGAACGTTTTGAGGATATAACAAGAAGAATTAAAAAAAGGAAACTGATGAACACAGTGTCTTTGGATGTCGAGAAGACATTCAATAAAATGCTACATAAAAGGTTAATGCACAAGATGGGATCTCACAATATTGGAAGTAATATATTAACAAAGATTGAGGATTAGTTAGCTCACAGAAAACAGAGAGTCAGGATTAGGATGTCAGTGTGGAAAGACATAATTAGTGGCATCCCACAAGGATCAGTCCTGGGCCTCAATTAGTTACTATCTATAGCAATGATTTGGAAGAGGGGTCAAGGAATAAACTATCTAAATTTGCTGTGATACAAAAATAGGCATGAGAGCATGTTGTGATGAGGACATAAGGAATCTGCAAGGGATACAGTTAGATTGAGTGAGTGGGCAAAAATGTAGCAGATGGAGTTTAATGTAAGTAAGTATGAGGCCATGTACTTTGGTCAGAAGAATCAAAAGGTAGTTTATTATTTAAATAGAGACAGCCTCCAAAAAAGTCCAGAACTGAGAGATCTGGAAATTCTTGTCCATGAAACACAAAAAGTTAGCATACAGGTGCAACAAGTAATTATAAATATAATTATAATTTGAATTTTGCCTTTTTTGCTCAGGTACAGTAGTTTAAAAATAGGAAAGTGTACAGGCTGTGGGTGAGGTCATGCCTGGAGTACAATGTATAGTTTTGGTCCCTGTACTTAAAATGGCTTTAACAGATATTGGAGCAGTTCAAAGGAGATTGATTAGGCTCAATCCTGTATTGAAGATGTTGAGTTATCAAGAATGGCTAACCAGGTTAGATCTTTATTCATTAGAGTTTTGAAGAATGGGAGGTGGGGTGTTGGGAGCTGAACTATACAATATTTTAAGGGAGTTTGACTGAGTAGATGTGGAGAAGATGTTTCGACTACTGGAGGAGTCTCAGTCTAGGAGACATAGTTACAAGATAAGATGATTTTTATTTTTCCTCCCAAAGGACATTGAATGTCTGGAATTCTCTACCTTGAGAAGGCTAGATTACTGGAAAGTTTTAAAGAGGACATGGATAGATTCTATGATTAACCTAAGCAATGTATTATTAAATAAGATCTTTTCAACCTTGTTCATACAATTTCTGTTCCATTTTAGGTGCAGCATTGAACTGGGAAGTTCAACGATATGATGGATGGTATAATAATCTAGCACATCACAGCAGGGGTACTGTAGGTAAGGGATTTTTCTTTTACTCAAATTTACCAGAGGGAAATGCTGAGTGCATTCAGCCTCTTCAAATAGCTGTTATCTTCAAAAACGACTGTGAAATTAAGGATTTCTTACATCAAAGTAAAAATATGAAGTAATGTGGTTCACTGGTTTGCATTGCTGACTCACAGCACCAGGGTCCCAGGTTCAATACCAGCTTTGGGTGATTGTCTGTGTGGAGTTTACACATTCTCTCTATGATTGCCTGGGTTTCCTCCCACAGTCCAAAGGTGTGCAGGCTAGGTGGATTGGCCATGGGAAGTGCAGGGTTATAGAGATAGGGTAGATGGATAGGTCTGGATGGGATGCTCTTCAGATTGTTAGTGTGAATTTGGTGGGCTGAATGGCCTGTTTCCACACTGTAGGGATTCTATGATCCATTGTGACCCACCCTGAGAGTCAATGTTTTTTGTCTGCCACTGCCAGTATTTATGCAATCATTGAATGGTTTGGTACTGACTGGTAAATAGAATTGCTGACACAGCGCAATGGGCTGAATGGTCTTCTGTGCAGCATCACTCAATAATGCAGCCATTTCAATGCTTTGGGGATAAGCAGTAGGTAGCTTTTTTAATAGACAAGTGAGCCCAGAGTTATGAAGGGGAAGACAGCAAAGTGGAGCTGATAGCATGCTCAGTTCGGTCATGAAATTAGCAAGTTGTGGAGAAGGCTCAAAAGGCTGAATGGCATTCTGTAACCTCCTATGTTTCCAAACCACTAAACCACATAGATGAGGAAGAGTCCCAACTTGTTATTTTTGCTGAATCTGCTGACATCAACGGAGAGTGCTTTCATTGGGTTAGAGGGAGTGAGAATAGCCAACAGCTCAAAGCAAACTCATAGTGATCAGCAGCCTAATTTCACCAGGCCAGTTTTGACTTTCCTCTGGAAAATATTGCCAAGGTTGGTACTTCCGCTTGAAGTGCAAATAAAAGTGATAGTGAGAGTGGGAAGTAAATCTTCAAAAAGAATGTGCGCTCATTGTACTGTGAATTTCTCTGGAAGGAAGATTGGGTGTGATGTAAGACTGACGGCCAATTCACCGGGAACCTGTTTCATCACAGTATTGGCCCTGGTAGTCCTCCGAGAGGCATCGGTTAGCTCAAGCTGGTTAGTTTGTGGTTCAGATTGACACCAACAGTGTGAGTTTAGTTCCCATATTCCACGTGGAACCTCCCTCCACACCCTGCCCTTGAGAATGTAAAAGCAAGGTACTGCTGATAAAAAGCTGCCAAGGAAATAGTTCAGGTTGAAATGTCAGCAGAGAATGAACCAAAGAGGTAGAGGTAGAGGTAGACTTGAGGTAGAACGCAGGTGAAGAAAGAGAGTGTAATTCAGCAGCAAGCAATGGTCAATATCAAATCCTAACATCTATGAACCAATGCCCACCAAAATCATTCACGTGGTTGCTACATTGAGGATAACTTTGAGCTTGGCTACAAAGTCAGCCGCAGTCAAGCAGGTTGCCTGATCTCACTGAATTTTTATGACTCATGCCTGAATGTTTGGCACAAACTTTGCTAAGAAACTAGAAGCTTACTGGGGTGCTTGCGACATTGCATAAGTGAAACAGTCAATACCTTCAGAGGAGAAGGAAATAAAAGGGACACACATTTTTGGACTTTTGTTTTGGACTCGCCTGCTTTAGAAGTAAAACAGAATGTTTGTTCCCTTAAAATAGGACATCATTTGAATAAATCAGCTGGGAAAGAAAGGTGGCAGGAAGTAGGGTTTTGACATACTGAATGTCAATTGAACCACTTATTAGCGATAGAATTACTTAGAGTTTTACAGCACAGAAACAGGTTATTCAGCCCATCTGACCTGTGTTCCACATGAGCCTTCTCTAACCCTACTTCATTTCACCCTATTAGCATATGCTTTATGTTCTACCTTATGTTCCTCTGTAGCTTCCCCCTTTGACAACTAAAGATAAAGTTGCCTGATGTCTTACCAGACCACAGGAGCTGCTTTCTGATTACAGAGAAATGACAGGTGGTGGTTTAACCTTAGGGTCACCACACCTCAGGTGAGGGGGAGATTGAGAAGGAAAATCCTTCAAGGTAACTTTAGATGGCACAAGAATTGAACCTACTCCATTGGCATCATTCTGCATGACAAACCAACCATCCAGCCAACTTTGCCAATTTCCCCAAGTTCACCATATGACAGCGTTCCCAACTCTAATGGTTCCATGCGTCAAGACTTTTTCGCTAAGACCCCTGTTAGATTTATTAATACTGTTGAAGATGTTGGAGCAGGTGGAGGCCTTGTGTTGCAGTGGGTAGTGTGCCCACCAGAAGTTTCAGTTTCGATCATCATACCTGACTTGTTGGCCATTTAAGATACACTTGTCATGTGATCAAACAGTTTGATTGTCAGCCATCTTGAGAAAACAGTGGCCAAACCATTGCTGTACATAGCCCATAAATGTTGACTATGCCAATGGAAGTCCATGCAATTTCAGGAACAGCTTCTTCCCGGCCATTATTAGACTGATGAATGGACTGTCTAGCCTCAAATATTGCCGATCTTGCTAATATTTTTGATTTAGCTGCCGTGTGCAATGTAACCTGTATGACTCTGTCCAAGTCTTTTTGAGTGTATATACCCTTACTTATTATGAACTGCCTGCACTGCTCTTAAACAAAGCTTTTCACAGAACTTCAGTACATGTGACAATAGACCAATCAATCAATCAATTACCCTTCGGAAGCAATAACAGGAGAAATGTAGGTGTATGGTAGAAGTGAGTGAAAGAATTTCAGAGACGAAAGATCAGAATTAGGAGTTGGAATAGACCATTTGGTCTATCAAGCCTGCTCCACCACCATTCATTTATGGCCATGACTGACTCTGGGGTCAAACGACTCCACTTTCCTACCCACTCTGCATGACCCTTGATTTCCAGACTGACCAAAATTCTGTCTATCCCAGCCATTAATGTATTCAACAGTACAACATTCACCTTCCACGGTTGAGAATTTCAAAGATTCACAGACTTTGAGTGAAGAAATTTCTCAACAATTCAGTTTTCAATTATCAGACCCTCACCGGGAGTCTGTGCCCTAATTTTTTTCAGATTCTCTAATCAATGAAAAAACATCTTAGCCTCCATCCCATTGAGCCTTATTCAGAACTTCATGTGTCTCAATCTACATTTACGTCTCCAAATTTTGGTCTTGCTGAAAGTGGAAACATTTTCAGTGCCCTATTGAAGGCTTTCTTAATTTTAATGTTGGCCTGTCAGACCACCCAATGTCTTTTTTCTTTTATGGGCTAACGAATCCACCTATTCAACCTCTATGTTTTAGCATCATGTTTGTCAAAGGTTTGTGAGGTGTGTTTTGAAGTCATATAACACATATTGTGTTGCTGCTTTCTATCCAGATGTACCCTTTGTACGTTTGCTACCGGCCAATTATGCTGACGGAGTTCTGGAAGCTATACAAGAACCAGAGTTACCAAATCCCCGGAACATCAGCAATGTAGCAATGCAGGGAATGTCGGGAATACCATGTGACAAAAACAGAACTGTGCTATTTGTCTACTTTGGTAAGCTGGCTAAAAATCTCGGGATGTCTATCAAATTCCTACATTTTCAAAGATTTTTAGAGCATTGTAAAATAAACTCAAAGTTGGGATTAGTCAAGTAAAAATAGAGTTTATAGGAACATAAGAACAGAAGTAAGCCATTCTACCCTTCAAGCCCGTCTTTCAGTCAGTGACACCATGGCTGCTCTGTGGCCTAATTCCATATACCTGCCTGTGGCACATATCCTTTAATACCTTTGCTTAACAGATAATTACCTGTCTCAGATTTAAAATGAACAACTGATCCAGCATCCACTGCCATTTCTGGAAAGGCACCAAACATCTGCCACTGTTCATGTGTAGAAGTGCTTCCTTGGTTCTCTCCTAAACCGTGTGGGCCTAATTCTCAGACGATGCCCCCAAACTGTACGATTCAAACCAGTAGAAATAGTTTATCTTTATCTACCTTGTCTTTTCCTGTTAATGTCTTGAAGACTTTGCTCAGATCACCCCTTAATTGTCTAAATTTGAGAGAAATCAGGCCTAATTTATGTAACCTCTACTCATAGTTTAGCATTAGGGGAGGCGATGGCCTAGTGGTATTATCACTGGACCCAGAGACCCCGATAGCATTCTGGGAACCTGGTTTGAATCCCGCTACAGCAGATGGTAGAATTAAAAATAAATCTAATGATGATCCTGAATCCATTGCTGATTGTTGAGGGTAAACCTCGTCTGGTTTACTGATGTCCTTTAGGGAAGGAAACTGCCATCCTTACCTGGCCCGGCCTATGTGTGACTCCAGACCCCCAGCAATGTGGTGGACTCTTACACTGCCTTGAGGCAATTAGGGATGGGCAACATACGCTGCCTAGCCAGAAACATGCTCATCCCATGAATAAGTAAAAGGAGCCCAAGTGTCATTCTTGTAAACTTATGTTAATGACAGGCAGTCACAGGCATAGAGTGAATCTATTGCACATTGAAACCAATCTTGGTGACTAGAGATGTACAGCAAAGAAAATGTACTACAACCATACTTAGGTCTACAGATCTCCACATGAACTTTTTTCTCATTCATTCCTGGAATGTGGACATCATTGGCAGACCAACACTATTGCCGAAACTTAATAGCCCTTAAAGTGAATTGCTTGCCAGGCTATTTCAGAAGCCAGTTAAGAGTGAACCTCATTGCTGTGGGACATGAGTCACACGTAAGTTTTGCACACTCGAAAAAACTCGAAGGGGATGGGTGGGGGGAATGTCTGATACTTTTTAGGTGCCATACGCTCACAACACTTTGGCTCTATTGGGTGATGTGTACTAACCTCCTCTCCTTTGGCTTTACGTCAAGTTTTGTCGCATTACACTTCTCACGATGTGTTCTAAGGTGCAATATAAATGCAATGCATTGTTAGTGTATTGCCTCCGGATATGACCTCACCTCTGGATGAAGCCGAGGTTGTTTCCAGCCAATTCGCAATGCTGTGTTCAGACTATAAACACTTCCATCTCTTCTGATGAAGTGTAAAAGAACGATATACAAAAATCACAAATTTCTATCTAATGCAGACTAATATCACAAGGAAAATCATGTCAGCAAGTGTTGTTTAATTTCTTTAATTAAAGATTGAAACAATTAAATTGATTGCTTTCAGCACCAGCTCCAAACACTACTGCAGCAACTGCATCCAATATGTATCCCTCAACTCATACTATTAAAACAAATCCAGTCGTTTTTCTCATTGGTGTTTATGGGAACCAGTCATTTGGAAGAGGCTGTGGTATTCCTGAATATCTACATTTGAAAATGACTTCACAAGCTGTAAAAATGTATGGGAATTCCTGAGGATGTGAAAGTTGCTCTTTAAGTACCATTTTAAATAACACGGTTTGTCCACAAAATAATTATTATTTTACTTTTCATTATTCCAATAATACATGTACGGATATTCCTTGATTAATGCCGTTTCAAATAATACAGATTTTATTTTGCTCCCCATTATTCCAATCATGCATGCTTATATGCATGTGACTAATAGTGTGACTATTATTGATCACTGACCTGTTGACAATGTTAGGAGTGGTTTTTAATGGATGTTTGACATCCTACCTTACAGAGGACACTGTTTCTATTCTAAGTCTCTGTACTTGCTGCTTCCAGTTTTACTACCTTTTGTCTCATCACATGTAGTTTCATAACTGGTGGCCAATCTTGCATGTCAATGAGCCTTGTTTCGTGTTCGATAAAGGATCGTAACAAGAATTGTCCACAAATGACAAAGATCAATTACCTCCACTTGTAATGAGCATGGAGTTGGTATTATTCACTATAGAGGGTGTCCCCAATTAACGAATGCTTATACTACAAATGCAGTCCCATCCAGGGGTCTAAATTTTAATATCTGACCAATGAACATTTCCTATACTTATGAACAACGACTTTAGATTGTCCTGCATTATGTTCTGACTTGCATATGATTCAATTTGCGGATAGGTGTTTACAAACCAGGGACAGTGCGTATAGGAAAAGCTAAGCAGTGCGGAAAGATGTACTCCATTAAAAAGATGTCAGATTATCATGGATGACTTCCAGGACCGTAAGGTTTGTTTGGGAATATGCGTTTCCAAACAGTTTGCGCAATGTGAAAGGATTCTGTTATGGAAGTCAGAACACAATGTGGGACAATATAAAGGAACTATTTGTCACTACCGGAAATATTTGTATGTCAGATCTTTAAAATTACACTCCTGTATGAGATTGTGTTCATAAACACGAGTGTTTGTAGGGCCGACATTCGCAAATAAGGGACCCCTATAACATGGCTTTGCTCAGAGTGATGACCTTCAGAACTGTAGCTACCATGTTATTTGAGGACAACCTCAATTTTCACTGAGTTTGCAATGATTGAGTCTTTTCTTGGGGAAAGTGTCTGGCTCCAACATGGATCTGGGCCCAGTGCTAGAGTGTTGCGTACTCTGGCGAATAACAAAATGGAATAAGGTTTGTACACCTGAGAGCTCTTTGAACTAGAAAGACCTCAGTCACTTTGGAGAATGCTGTCTGACCTGCAGAGTATTTTCAACATTTTCATGCTAATTTTTTTTTCAAATTAACTCATTGAGATACACTATTGAACACCTTTGGAGTAAGGGTACTTGAACCCTGGTCCTGACTCTGCATGGCTTTTGGCGTATGACAACCAGTTGTTCTGGTTTCTTGGCTGGTATGTTTTCCCCAATTACCTTCCAAGGCATTGAAAAATTTACTGTGTTTAAATTTTACGGCTATATTTGCCCATTAACTAGTGGCTGTACCCTTGAAAGGACTTTTATTTCATGTGAAATGCTTGAACATGTTCTTTAGTAAGATAATTTCAAAACATTTCATGACTTCAACTGGAAAGGGAATTGGACACATTATAATAGGAGTTCCTGACTCATGTGCCCAATCTTGGAAGGAACTCATAGCATGCGTAGAGACCATTCAGCCTCCATTCATGTCTGTGCATACCTTCCACATATACTTACTCTCAGATCTGTACACCTAACTCCACCGAATGTGATTCCGTCTTACAACAGTTCAGATGCACCTCATTGGGTGTGAAGTGCCCTTGCATTTATTTAGCACCTTTCCAGTGGTCCCGGTATTCTTTATTGCTACATTTATCCAAAACAAAACCTGACAGCTCAAACAACAAGCATTGACATGCTGGCCCAAACAGTCAACTGCAGATTGTGACAATTCTGGTGATTCTAAACTGGTGGCCAAAAGCTTAATCAAAGAAGGAGGCTTGAAGGAACATCTTAAAGGAGGAAAGGGAGGTATAGAGGTGGAAAGGTTCATAGATCATGCAGTGTAGATACAGGCCCTTTGGCCCACCAGGTCTCTACCAATCAATAAACGGCAAATTACATGAATTCCAATGACAATGCATTTGGTCCATAGCCTATGATGCCGTGGCATTTGAAATGCTCATCCAGATGCTTCTTAAATGTTGCAAGAGCATCTGCCTCCACTACCCTCTCAGGCAATACTTCTACCACACTGTGGGTGATTTTTTTTTGTTAGATCTCTAAACCACTTACTCCTCACCTTAAAAGTATGCCCTGTGGTCTTTAGACACATCTGCCATGGGGAAAAGATTCTCACTATCTACTCTGTCTATGCCTCTCATTACTTTGTTTGCCTCAATGAGATCCCCCACCCTAAGCCCTTCAGCCCCCTGTGCTTCAGGAACAACAAACCCAGTCTATCCAGCCTCTCCTCATGACTGAGACTTTTCATCCCAGGTAACATCATGACGAACTTCCTCTGCACCTTCTCCAGTGCAATTATGTCCTTCCCACAGTGTGGTGACCAGGACTGCTCACAGTATTCCATCTGCGGCTAAATCACTCTTATAAAGTAGCAACAAGACTTCCTTGCACCTATATTCTAGGGAGAAAATTCCAGAGCGTAGAGCTTAGGCAGCCCAAAGCACACAACAATAATTTTTCGTTCAGCGAATGGGAGAGACTAGAACTAGGGGCCAAAGTTTAAGATGAAAGGACACCCAGTTTAGGATGGAGATGCAGAGAATTTATTTTTCTCACACGGAGGGCGTGAACTGTTGGGAGTCTCTTCCTAAAAGGCAGTGAACGAGTGCGTTATTGAGTGCAAGGTGTTTTTTTTTAATAATCACAACTATAAAGCATACTGGGACATTTTACTACTTGAAATGTGCTAAATAATTGCAAAAACACTTCACATTACAAAACACTTGAAGAGATGTAAAGTGCAAACACATTTGATGGGGTTAGGCGTACAGAGTTGAGAGGAGGTACATGTGGAGGGTATGCACAGACATGGATAGAGGTTGAACAGTCTCTAAGCATGCTATGAATTCCTTACAGGATTGGGCACTCGAGTCAGAACTCAGCTGCAAGTTATGTACCTGGTAAATTTTCCAATGAATGGTAACGTTGGCTGGGAGAAAATACCAATCACGAAAACCAGGAGAACTGATTCTCACAAAGCCCCAACCCAGGCAGAGGTTGGCAGATTCTTGATTAGCAAGGGAATCAATAGGCATAGGCAGAAATATGAAGTTGAAGCACCATCATATCTGACTTTACTGAATGGCAGAGCAGGGTCCAGGGCTGAATGGTCTCCTCCTGCTCTTATTTTGTATGTTTGTGTACTAATATTAGAGTGATTAAAATCAGTGATGCACTATGCTCCAGATGAATTTCATCCCTTAAACATTACCTTCACAGTAATATAGAGCCACACAGAAAGTTGACTGCACAGGACCTGCGGGTTTAAGTTTCTGAAGAACACTGGTCAATCATTGGGGTTTTTAAAGTCACATCAGTAGCTTTGATTCCCATTCCTTTTCTAAATAAACTACTGGATTTGTTGAATTGCTGCAGCAATGTTCCACAGCCGCGTTTATGCTCACACCCTCACTGTTACCAGTCTGTTAACAGAATCACATTTTAGCCTTTGCTTGACAACACTACCTCATCTCTGCACACGTTTTTCAGTCCAAAAATCTTTTCCTGACAGTTTCTGCCGGAGTGCTGTTTATTCATTGAGTTCTGCTGCGTGAAAGTTAGTGCACAAGCTGCTAACCCCATTTCAGTCATAGAACAGTAACTTCATGATAGTGTGGCCCAGTGATCTATCATGCTCTGTCAAGTCTATAAAATCTGATCAGAGATAGGGATTTGAATTCTATTGCTCTGCATTACACAGTAGTGCACAGTGATAAACTCTTCAGTGATAATGGCACAGAAACCTATGTAAACCAGGATTTTAAATACATGTCACCTATTAAATTCTGTGTAAGAGGTTGAGGAATGATTTGAGACAGGTTTATAAAATAATGAGGGGCATAGATATGGTGTTGAGTTATATGGAAGTGAGTTATGGATCTTGGATTTCTGTTCTCTAGCAGTTCGTATGCTCCTATATTTAAATAACAGAATTTTTCTTTTCCCTTTTCTCATTCATGGGATGAGGGTGTCACTGGTGTAAAGGTCTTTTCCCTGAGATGCTGAAGTTCAAAGCTAGGGGTATATTTTTAAGGTGAAAGGAGAAAGACTTAAAAAGGACTTGAGGGGCAACTTTTTCACACAAAGGGTGTTCATGCGTGAAATGAACTGCCAAAGGAAGTGTAGATGCAGGCACATTTACAACATTTAAAAGACAATTGGATAGATATATGAATAAGAAAGATTATGGGGATATGGGCCAAATGCAGACAAACGGGACTAGTGTAGTTTGTGAAACTTGGTTGGCATGGATGAGTTTGACTCAAGGGTCTATTTCTGTGCTGTATGACTGTATGGCCCTATATTAACATCTACAGCTTAAATATTATTGTCCAGCTTTTTTTTGTACAAGCATTCTTTATCAACTAAAAAACAAAAGAACTGCGGATGCTGTAAATCAGGAACAAAAACAGTTGCTGCAAAAGCTCAGCACGTCTGGCAGCATCTGTGAAGGAGAAAACAGAGTTAATGTTTCGGGTCCGGTGACCCTTCTTCAGGTTCTGAGGAAGGGTCACCTGACCCGAAACGTTAACTCTGCTTTCTCCTTCACAGATGCTGCCAGACCTGTTGAGCTTTTCCAGCAACTTTGCTTTTGTTGTTGAAGCATTCTTTATCATCTGCTTTTCGACAAGGCAGCGAAGTCATGAACTATTTTTAACATTGACTCTGATTCTCTCTTCACAGATGATGCCAGACCTGATAAGTTTCTCCCGCATTCTCTGTGTTTTTTTTTTCAGATTTCCAAGCTCTACAGCATTCTGGCTTGCCAATTTTCCATTCACTAATGCTAGGCATTTTGGATTGCCTGGGCAGTGAATGAATGGGAAACTCAGACAGGCTCTTGTCCATTTGTGTAATCTTCCTTGTTACTCCAATTACCCCTTCAGCCTGTATTGCAGTACATCCAGGTACATTAACAATTAAATTTGCACTTTGCGTTGTTAAAGATCAGCAGTAGATTTAAGCCAATGTGTGGTGAATCTGTGGAAGGGAAAGCCAAGGGAAATGATGGGAGAAACTAACAATGATTCACTCAAATGCAAACTCACTTCAACTGATATCAGAGGATGAGGATTTAGGATCTACTATGTTAATAATTTGAGATTCAATGTGTGGTGATTGTAGCAGGCATTAGAGAAACATTAGTTTGGACCTATGCTTCTGACGATTGAGGATTTTTCTCAGCTCATGTCTGATCATGTTGTAGACTTATTGATGGAGATATATTGCCAAGATTAATCAATAATTCTATTATCACTGTTTTGTGAGACTGTCAGGAAGTGAGTTATGGATCTTGGATTTCTGTTCTCTAGCAGTTCGTATGCTCCTATATTTAAATAACAGAATTTTTCTTTTCCCTTTTCTCATTCATGGAATGAGGGTGTCACTGGCTCGGCAGTATTTATTGTCTGTCCCTAATTGCCCAGAGGGCAGTTAAGAGACAACCACATTACTGTGGATCAGGAGTCACATGTAGGCCAGACCAGGTAAGGATGGCAGTTTTCTTCCATAAAGACCATTAATGAACCAGTTGGGTTTTTCCTGACAATCGACAATGGATTGTTGGTCATCATTAGACTCTTAATTCCAGATATTTATTGAAATCTCATTCCACCATCTGCCATGGCGGGATTTGAACCCGGGTCACCAGAGTATTATCTGGTCCCTGGATTAACCATCCAGTGATAATACCACTAGGCCATCACCTCCCCCACATTTATATTCATGACTTCATCAGAAATACTGAACATATTAAATCTTCATACTCACACTTACAACACCACTGCCCTGCTGCAACCAAACAGATTCCTACTCCTGAGTCATTTGTATGTATTTCACTGAAGGAATCAAGTTTTTCATTTCCTTAAAGCCTTTGCAATGATTTTTCTTCAACTTTGTTTCAACCTACCAGGGTTTCATGTCATTGATGAAATTTTGGAAACAACTGGGTCCGGTTGTCCTGCTGAATTCCTGAACATTCAGATTCCTTGTGGAGACCCGACTTTTGATCCTAACTGCACTGGGAATGTGCAGCTCCCATTCCAGCGTGGTCGCTGGACAACGAGCTCAGGACAAAGTCCCAACAACCCCCGATTGCAGGTATATTATACAACAGAGCTACATATTCATTGAACCAACAAATAAGACATATTTCTAGTTTTTAAATATATAGGAAACAGATTAAACGTGGGAGTTGCATTTCTCCAACTTGTTGAGTCCCAATCTTATGTTGAAGGTGTACAGCATGTTAGTGAGGCTTCTTCTGGAGCACTGTGTCCAGTTCTGGTCACTCTGTTATAGGAAGAATATTATTAAACTTGAGTGGGTTCAGAAAAGATTTATAGCACATTTCCAGGAATGGAGGGTTTGAGTTATAAAAATATACTAGAAATGTAAAACAGGGAAGATAAAAATGAATAAAGTGCAACATTTACTCAAAGTACATTAATTGGGGATGAGAAAGGGCATTTGGCTAACCATTCCATACCCATCTATTGAAGAAAAACATTCGCATACAACATCCCACTGTACCTTAATTAATTAATAAGACCTTTGCCTCCAAAACACATCTTACAGTTATCTTCACTTGTCAATACCCTTTTTAGAAGAATGAATTCTTCAGTCTCACTTGACCTTTTTGTTATCTATGATTTTTTTTTCATAGGATGTGGGTGTTGCTCACTAGGCCAGCATTTACTGCCCATCTTTAATTGCCCTTGAGAAGGTTGTGCTGAGCCACCTTTTTGAATATCTGCATTCCACGTGCTTTTGATACACCCACAGGCTGTTAGGGAGCAGGTGCCAGGATCTTGATCCACGTCTCCTTCTATTGTAGTTTACTTTGAAGTCGTGTTATGAATCAACCTTTCTCTGCAATGTTCTGACTTATTTACCAGTCTGTAAGATCTTGACATCGTCATCCCCTTTCAATGCTAAAGGGACCAGGTTTCATTAATCTTCAGTTATAACTCTGAAGTCTTACACTAAAATTATAGAGATTTATAAATTCATGACAGGCATAGATAAGGTGAATAGTCAAGGTCTTTTCTCTAGAGTAGGCAAGACCAAAACTAGAGGGCGTAGGTTTAAGGTGAGAGGGAAAGATTTAAAAGGGACCTGAGCAGCAACTGTTTCACACAGAGGGTAGTGCGTATATGGAATGAGCTGTCAGAGGAAGTGGTAGATGTGGGTACAATTACAACACGTAAAAGACATTTGAACAGGTACGTGGACAGGAAAGATTGAGATGGAAATGGGTCAAACACAGAGAAATGGGACTAGCTTAATTTGGGAAACCTGGTTGGCATGAACGAGCTGGGCTGAAGGTAGGTTTCTGTGTTGTATGACTCTATGTTGTTACTATCATTTGTTTTACTTCTCAGTATATTAATATCTTTTGTGTTGAATTAGTCACCAAAATTCAGCCTTACCGGACTATGCAGTGGTATTGGATATAATTCCTTACGACTAGTTGCACACAGTTCAGCTGTGTCATAATTGGTAGCATTCTTTCCTCTAGGTCAGAGGTATTGGGTTCATCTAGAGATTAGAGCACAAAACCATCTTGATTCTAAAATGTTCTTCCTTGTTTTCAAATCCCTCTCAGACTTCAGTACTCTCCATATCTACAAACCCTTCCAGACCTACAACCTATCATCTCTGTCCTCCTCTAATTTGGTCCTCTTGAGTGTCTACAATTCTACATCATCCCGCCATTGATGGTGTGCCTTCAGTTGCCTATGCTGCAAGCTCAGGAATGTACTCGCTCCACCTCTCTATCTTGTTTTGCGCTTTAAAACATACTTTGAAAGCAAAATTTTTTGACCAAGTCTTTGGTCTTTTGTCCCAACATTTTGTTATGTAGCTCTATGTGACACTTCAATTCATAATGCTCCTGTGAAGCAGCTTGCGGCATTAATGTTAAAGGCACTATATAAATGTGAGTAGTTGCTATTGTCAATAACTGAAATCTGCCTCATTCCTTATTTCAGGTAAACCATGTTACTACGTGGATTGATGGGAGCTCCATCTATGGGTCATCCCATTCTTGGAGTGATACCCTGCGTACTTTTTCTGATGGGCTTTTGGATTCTTCTCTAGACGGTCTGTTACCAAGGCCAAGTACTGGCTTGATTCGTTTGTGGAAGCTGGCAGACCCGGTAACCAAACAAACTGGACTTCAGGGACTTTATGGTAACTAGTTTGACTCCTAGGTGTGGCTGATAAAATAACGTAGGTTTGTGACCGATATCTATTTGCATTTCCTATTAATTTTACAGAATGTGGTACCAAGTGTTACATCAGCTTAATTTTCAGATTATTACACATAGGGGAAGACTGTGGAGCAAAATCATGAGTGGGCTGGCTATAGTAAACAGTGAGAAACTGTTCCCATTTGTAAAAGGAGCAAGCACAAGAGGGTGTAGGCTTAAATTGATTTGCAAAACAAGCAGGAGTGAAATGAAGAAACCTTTTCACTGAGTGAGTAGTTAGAGAATGGAATACATTTCCTGCAAGTATGGTGGAGACAAGTTGCATTGAGGCATTCAAAGGATCGTTGTTTGGATAGAAATAATGTGCAAGGGTATGCGGAAAAGGAGGAAATTGGCATTAAGGAACAATGCTCATGTAACGAGGCAGTGCAGACACAATAGACCGAATGGTTATAGCACAGCAATTCCCTAATTCTGTGATGTGGGAGGGGGAGAGGTGGGATTGTCAGACATGGTCCGACTGAAATTCCAGGACTGTTAAGGGTGAGGTGATGGCCTTATGATGGCATTGCTAGACCATTAATCCAAAGATCTGGGTAAGGATTGTGATACCTGGGTTCAAATCCTGTCACTGCAGATAGTGGAATTTGAATTCAACGAAAATCTGAAGGTAAGCATCTAATGATGAAACTGAATCATTTGCTAATGTCAGGAAAAACTCATCTAGTTCACTAATGCCTTTTAAGGAAGGAACCTGCTATCCTTAACTAGCTATGTGTGACTCCCACAGCAATGTAGTTGACTCTTAACTGCCCTCTGGGCAATTTGGGATAGACAATACTAGTCCAGCCAGTGACATGCACCTCCTGCAAATAAATTTTAAAAATAAACAGCTACTTTAAGATCTTCTTCACCATTGGGAATCAAGTTGCAGAATATATAAACATGTGAAATCTGGTCAACCTGCGATAGGTAAAGATTTACAAGGATGTTATCAAAAGTAGAAGGTTTTCCCTGAAATGTAGGCGGCAGAGGAGTGACCTTATATGGATTTATAAAATCATGAGGAGCATAGATAAAGTGAATAGCCAAGGTCTTTTCCCCAGAGTAGGGGAGTCCATAACTGGAGGGGCATCGGTTCAAGATGAGCAGGAAAAGATGTCAAAGGGACCCGAGGGACAATGTGTTTGTACAAAGGCCAATGCGAATATGGAACGAGCTGTCAGAGGAAGTGATAGAGGTGGGTAAAATTACAACATTAAAAGACATTTGGAAGGTGGATGGTTTGGAAAGGATTAGAGGGTTAT
Organism: Stegostoma tigrinum; assembly: GCF_030684315.1. Classification (NCBI taxonomy): domain Eukaryota; kingdom Metazoa; phylum Chordata; class Chondrichthyes; order Orectolobiformes; family Stegostomatidae; genus Stegostoma; species Stegostoma tigrinum. The sequence goes on along the minus strand of NC_081389.1, from coordinate 13,722,223 downwards.
GGGCCAAATGCACACCTCGGACTAGTTCAGATTAGGAAACCTAGTCGGCACGGACAAGTTAGGCTGAAGGGCCTGTTTCTGTATTGTATAACTCTATGAAAAAAAGAGTCAGCCATTCAGCTGCATGAGCCTGGTTTAACATTCAAGAAGATCATGTGTGGTCTGGTTGTATATTCAAATCCACATTCCCACTTACTTCCCGATAACCTTTTACCCTCTTGATTAAGGCAAATCTACCTATGTCTGCTTTAAAAATATTCAGGGGCTGTCTTTCCATTACCTTCTCAGGAAGAGAATTCTGAATTGTTTTTGGCCTCATATGCATTTTAAATGGATGACCTGTGATTTTTCAACAAGCACTGGATTCTCCTTTAAGAGGATTTTTTATCCACTTTGACAAGAAAGACCCCATCCAGGACCTTTTGTTGTTCAATCAAGTCATCTTTGTCAGATACTTCTTCATAAATACTAAACTTGACAGGGTGCAGAAAAGATTTACAAGGATGTTGCAAAGGTTGGAGGGTATGAGCTATAGGGAGAGCTATGGGGCTATTTTGCTTGAGTGATAGGGGTTAAGTGGCGACCTTTTGGAGGTTTATACACTCGTGAGGAGCATGGATTGAGTGAATAGACAAGTTCTTTTTTCCCCAAGGTAGGAGTGTCCAAAACTAGAAGACATGGGTTTATGGTGAGAGGGGAATGATATAAGGACCTCAGGGACAACTTTTTCACGCAGAGGATGGTGCGTGTGTGGAATGAACTGCCAGAGGAAGTGGTAGAGGCTGGTACAATCACAACATTTAAAAGGCATCTGGATGTTTTTACATTATTACGAAGGGTTTACAGGGATATGGGCCAAATACTGGCAACTGGGGACTAGATTAATTGAGTCAGCATGGACGAGTTGGACCGAAGGGTCTGTTTCAGCACCTGGGTACATTCAGGAGCTGTACATCTCTATAACTCTATAAAATGTCAATAAGCTTTTACAAACTGGAAAATGAAATACTCATCGATGATGGGAAATAAATTAGCAATAAATTTTGCTAAGTCTTCACAATGTTCTCTTTTTGCGTTATTTTCTAAAAGATTTTGGAAATGCGCGAGCAAATGAAAGTCCCTTTCTCCAAGCGGAAAGCATCATCTGGTTGCGATATCACAATTACTGGGCACGCAAGTTTAAAGCTGAGAAGCCCAGCTCTTCTGATGAAGAGTTGTTCCAGAGAGCTCGGAAGCGTGTCATTGCCATTTTCCAGGTAACAAACAGCTGCAGAAGTGCTGCTCATTTGCATTCTTGTGGCTCATTTAGAATTAGCATTAAGATTAGACTGAGATTTTATTGCCACATTTACTCAAGTATAGGGATACATGAATACAGTGAAAAGCGTACAAAGTCGCCATTTCGGGTGCTATCTCCGAATGCTGTATCCCCTACCACAGATTGGCCCTTCATAAAGAATGGACAAAGGAGAACTGGTGGCAGGATCATAAATCTTTGCTGTGAAGCACATACTTGCAGACGTAATAGAAACCATGACATGTCAGTAATGGCAATCAGGATAGTATGACAACAATCTCTGTATTACATCTTGTGCATGTGAAATTTTCAATCCTCTAGTGCACAATCGAATATCAACCAAGATAGTTTGGTTGACATTCTGAAAGTAATTAATTTGCCTCAGTTAAAGGGATATGTAAAATATTGCTGCAGGGATATTTTTCAGTGGAGTTTTCTCTAGGCCAGTCAATTACTCATGGGATTATAAATTAATTCAATAAGTCCAGGCAGCTGGGTTGTTGTTTGCTGGGTGGAGAACTGTTAAGAAACTGCATTACCTCCTTTGAGGAAGACCTGCTGTATGAAGTCCCAGCCAAGTACTTAAGAAGATAAGAACTGGGAGCAGGAGTGGGATGTTCAGCCCCTCAAGCCTGATCAACTTTCCTGCCTACTTTCTACAGCCCTTCAACCCATTATAATAAAAATTAGTCTCTCTCCTTAAATTTACTCAGTGTCCCGGGATCCACTACACTCTGGGGTAGTGAATTCCACAGATTCGTGACTTTTAGAGAGAAGCAATTTAAGTAGCCAACAGCAGGCCTCGCCAGGAATCAAGGACACCCCCAGAGTGGAAATCTCACCCACCCATAGTTGCTGGCCAATAACGAATCATCCATTGCACAAAGCATTACTAATAGCAGGGGCCAGACCACCAGGGGTACAGGATCTGTGAGAGACTAGGTCACAGGTAAGTGGTCACCGGTGGGATGGGGACGTTGGAGAGGAAAACAGTGGCAGAGTGTAGGATGTTGGATCTCGGCAGACCCTTAATCAGACACTGAGTGTTTTTGAAGGATGCCTGCCAATCTGGAACCCATATGTGGACAAGACCTGCATTCATCTCCAATTTAAGGGCTTCATTTGGTATTGCGGGGCAGCCAAAATGCCCATATGCCTTCCTACCCTAATTAAGTCTGGCGTCCGTACCCACCATCTAGCTTCCCGACTAAATGCCACCTCCAAACGTGCCTTGGGGAAGGGCATTGCATTCATTCATGCCTTCAGTCCTTGAGACTCTAGGAATATTTGTAGGTTTCAGATGAATAATACAGAGTAAGAGATGTCATTGAGACTAATCTACTTGAGATGGAAGAAATATGCTATAGGATAATACAAATCATTCAAATGATAAAAATCAGCCGCAATTTATTGACCCGATACTCCAGCCTCCAGTCCACTCCCCACTGGCACCCAGCAACAACAAAGTAAGTCGCACTGTGCTGGGATTCGCTTCACCTCATGCCACTCTGGGTTTGGATTCCCCTACTGCTATCGGCCCGCCTGTTGCTCTGGCACTCGGCCTGGCCCACGTTCACTCTGCTGTTGTCGTTCCGGGATTGGGTCCATGACCCAGTCCGATTTGTTGCTGCTGCTGCTGCTGTGGGACGTGGCCTGTATGCTCAGCTCCTGCCCGGTTTCTGGTCATGATTCAATTCCCTTTTGGGGGCGGAGGTTGGTGAAGACAGAAATACTGCAAGGCAGTCAAAGAGGAGAATAAAAAGTAAAGGAAAAGAAACTGGCGAGCAGAGGAGATCCGATTGGAGCAGCTTACCCTGCAACCATCTTGGGTCAGTCATCTGAACTGAAAAAAACAGAATGCGCTCCTTACTTAACCAAGCTAATTTAATAGTGCACATTTTAAAATCGAACGGCAGCTCAGTTCCCTCAGAAGTAATGGCTGAAACAGCAGAACAGACCTGGTCTAGACATTATTACATGACGTTTTCAACAGATGACATCTCACTTGCTTATTCAAGTGCAATATTAATACACATCCTTGGGCTTAAAAAGGCTACAAAGAAAAGGTTTAAAGGGAAGTACTGTCATCTGTAGCCAATGATTCCAATTTGACAATGGGAGATTGCGAGATCAGCATCTGATCAGAAGCTACGTAAAGCAGCACATCAGAGCCACTTAATCAAGAAGCTCCAAAAGATGTGCAATATCTATGAGTAAATAACATTTGTCTAGTTTTAGGGGAGGGTGGGGTGAGGAGGATACTCAGGATAATCTGATAAATAGATTTTAATCAGTTAGATTGCAATACATGTTGCTGAGCATAATCTCTCACACCCAGTCCCCAGGCCCCCCACCACTTCCTCCAAACCCAGAGCGACAGTTACAGTTTCAATTTGAAATTATTAGAGGACCAAAGTGCTAGCAGCTTCTAAAAAATTGATTTGTCAATACTGCCCAAAGCTCGTCACTCACTTGAACAGCAGTGTTAATGATTTATGAGGTCCATAAGACAAGCAAAATAACTCCTTTAAATCATCCAGCACCATCTCAGCGATAAATCTATTCACGTTAACTTTTTGATGTGGGCTGCAAAGTAAAAATTGTTTTTTGACAGATGGCGTAAACCAGCTGCTTTCAGTTTCACAGAGGGCAGTGATTTTTTTTTTATTCATTCATGGGATGTGCATGGTGCTGGCTGGGCCAGCATTTCTTGCCCATCCCTAGTGGTCCTTGAGAAGGCGATGATGAGCTGCCTACTTGAACTGCTGCAGTCCACCTGCTGTAGGTTAGCCCACAATGCCCTTAGGAAGGGAATTCCAGGATTCTGACCAAGCAGTGAAGAAATGACAATGCATTTCCAAGTCAGGATGGTGAACGGCTTGGAGGGAAGTTTGCAGGTGGTGGCGCACCCATGTTATCTGCTGCCCTTGTATGCTACCTCTACGAGAAAAGCATTCTTTTTTCAGATTAGTTTAGATTCCCTAGAGTATGGAAACAGGCCCTTTGGCCCAACAAGTCCACACCGCCCCTTGATGCATCCCACCAAGACCCATCCCCCTATAAACCACACCCCGGAACACTACGGGCAATTTAGCATGGCCGATCCACCTAGCCTGCACAGCTTTGGACTGTGGGAGGAAACCGGAGCACTCGAAGAAAACCCACGCAGACATGGGGAGAATGTGCAAACTCCACACAGACAGTCGCCCAAGGCTGGAATTGAACCCGGGTCCCTGGAGCTGTGAGGCTGCAGTGCTAACCAGTGAGGCACCGTGCTGCCCAATAGAAGATTTATTTAATTAATTACCAGTAAAGAAAGCTCAGGCTGAACTGCTGCTGTTTGAAATTCTTTACTGAACTGTAAACCCTTTGCACAATGTTATAACTACATCATTTCTACCTTATTCTTAGATACTAAGTAATGCTACTACTTTCCTTTTAATTCTCTTTTGTAGAATAACTTTTACTTTGTAGGATTTATACCAAGGCATTTGTACCTAAGATGGCACTTTTAAAGGGCTACCATTGTAAAAACTTCACTGTACTTTAGGACGACACGGTGGCTCAATGGTTAGCACTGCTGCCTCACAGACCCTCACAGGGTTCAGTTCCACCTTTAGGTGACTGTGTGGAGTTTGCCCGTTCTCCCAGTGTCTGTGTGGGTTTCCTCTGGGTGCTCTGGTTTCTTCCCACAGTCCAAGGATGTGCAGTTTAGGTGGATTGGCCATGCTAAATTGCCTGTAGTGTTCAGAAATGTGTAGATTAGGTGGGTCATAGCGGGGGATAGGTCTGAGTGGGATGCTCTGAGTGTCGGCGTGGATATCTTGGGCCGAATGGCCTGTTTCCACACTGTAGGGATTCTTTGATCTTTGATTTGAATTTCCTGTGGCAGGTCTACATCATGTTCTCCATTGATCCAGTTCTCAGACTTTTCGACTGTGATGATTAGATTATTTTCGGGGCAGTTTTATGTTGAGCGTGATTTATCACTGTGCAATTAAAAATCATGTCAGCAAACCTAATTTTAGCCGCAAAGGTAAGGTGGCAGTTTCATTTTTTTGGAGCAGATGGAGCTATAAGGTCTTCAGCTTCTTCAAACTCTAATGCAAAGTCGCTGAATAAGATGACAATCCACTTTTACAGTAGCTGCTTGTCTCAGAGCAAACAGACTGTGCTGAGGTTGTGCTGTTACATTGAAGACCACCTGGGCAACACTGTTTCCTTATCTTTTGCAGAATATTGTGTTTTATGAGTGGCTGCCAGCCTTCATTGGACAGAATGGAAGCCGTTATGAAGGTCTGTATTGTTTATGGTTGATTGGAGACTCCAATAGATTGAGGCAATTCATTTTTAAAAAATCACACATTTTTAGGATGTAATGATAAACAACTCTACTTTTTCATTTGTGCTCCAGGCTATAAGAAGCAAGTCGATCCTGGTATCTCGCCTGAATTTCAGTCAGCTGCTATCCGAATAATCAACTCCTTGGTTCCACCAGGTGTCTACATGAGGTAATAAAGAAGAAAATTAGGATCAATTTAATGTTCCTCTGTAATTTTGCAGGTGGTCTGGTGCTTTATCAGAATCTTTAGTTTGCTTAAATAATGTAAAAATTATTTAAGGTCAAGTATCAGTTTGATAGTATTAACGAGTGTGATCTCTCACAATCGTGCAGTTGCGTTGATTATGGTTCTTTAGTGGTCTCATTCTCTGCTGTAAAATGTAATCACCTAAACTTAGGATGCCATTTCAATGCAGTACAGAAGAGAACAGAATGCCAATGAAATGTTAATGAGTGATCTGTTTTCTCTTATTTTGTGGCCGTAAAAGATACCTTGATGTGTTTTGGAGCTTTCTTAGAGTCTTAATCAATGCTGGTTCCTCAACCAACCCGACCAAAACATATTTCAATAGCTTCGGTGTGGTAGCAACATTGTGTCTATGCTTCTTTAATTAACAACAGAAGTGAAATTTCAAAAGTAATTGATTACCTGTGAAACAGTTTTGGACATTCCTCATGCTTATCTCTGATGTCGACCCGTTGACAGGGATTAATTACTATGTTTAGTTTGGGGTTTGATTAGTTCAGTTGTTTGCAATGGCTGGCTTGCAGTGCAGTGTGATGCTAACAGTCTGGGCATCAGCTGAGGCTATTATCAAGGACTGTCCTTCTCACTCTCTCTCTTAACTGAGGCACGGTAAGGCTCAGATTAAACCACTACAAGTCATCTCTGTTTAACGAGAGAGTAGGACTACAGCAGCTTCTCTTTTACCATGTTTAGTCAGTGAATGAATTTTCACTGTACCATTTACTCCTAGAGTAGCAGAAAACAAAATTAACTTTGGTCTAATTTCATCATATAGGATTTACTAAATTCCATTTGCTTTCATGCCATATGTAAGTGAAATGTATAAAAATGCTCTGTAATCGATGATGATGCTAATACCAGCTACTATTTGACTCTTCCAGGAGCAAAGACTGCCAGTTTCGTAAATTTTCAAGTATTATTGGGGAAAACCCAGCACTTCGAGTGTGTAACAACTTCTGGAATAGAGAGGTATGATAACAGAGCAGTCACAAAATAGGTTGTGACATTAAACTTAACACTGACATGTTGTGAACTCAAAGTAAGTTTGTAAGTTTGCATATCTGAGGAGGGATGCTGTAAAATTACTGTGAAACAGATGGAATACAATGTGTTGACAGGTGAAGTTATCCACAAAAGTTGACACTGCAGTGCAGGACAGGACGAATACCATTCTGTTGGAAATATTGAGTGAGACATTAAACTCAGATGCAGGCTCCTCCTCTGGCAAATGTAAAAGGCATGTTGGCCAATATTTTGCAGAGAAACAGGGGAAGAGCAGAACAGGAAGTTTTTAGGTCTCCAAGCCAATATTTAACAAAAACAGATTTTTCTGACCATCACTTCTTTAATGATAATGGGAACTTGCTGTGCTCAGAAAATCTACTCATTTCCTGCATTACAACAGTGACTACACTTTAAAAAGTACTTCATTGTATGTAAAGCACTTTGCGGGTGGTCATATAAATGTAGTCAGACTAGGTAAGATCAACAAATTGGCTTCCCTACATGAACTAATTCAACTGGTTTTGACGTCTAGGCTGGAAATTTCAGCTTTCCTGCTCCTCTAATGCTGCTTGACCTGCTGTGTTCATCCGGTTCTACACCTTGTTATCACAGCTACTCTCACTGGCTGAGACCTGCTTTCAGCTCTGGATTTTTATTAATTAAATTTTTAAATTGGATCTACATTATAGCAGTTGTCAAAGTGGAATTTGAACACATGTTTGGGGACTAAATGACTGACTGAATTATTTGACACCCGGGTCCACTTGTTGTCTGAGAGGTTTATTGTTTTAGGCCAGTGGGGAGAAAGCTTCTGGCAGTCTAGAGACTTGTCCATCAAGTATAGGGAAACATACACTTTCTATACATTTGCGTTTAGCCTACCTTTGGCTGTTACAAAAATTAATGTATTACCAATTCATGACATACACATCCAATCAGGTTAATCATGTGATTGCATGATCAATCTATGGACAGCTTTAGGTGAGCCCGGGATCTCATGTTGTTTAAAGGACTCCCGTACCAATTATGCTTGGGCTTTCACAAAACACCTTATTCAACCACAATCCAGACGGTACTTGCTCTCTGTCAATCTGCCTCTGATGGAACTCTCACAAGAATACAGTTATATCCTACAATGGAAATGTATTTAAAACTCCATTTTGAAGTTCGATAGGTGGCTATACTTTGATTTATTACTTAATACAGTAATGGCTATACATTATGCTTTGCTATGTCATACTGTATATTACTATGGGTAGCTGCGCTGTGGTTCTATACAAAACTTGCTACATCTCTTCTGTGTAACAAAGCCCATTGTATATTTTCACAAGACCCTTTGTATTATCTAGTGACTTTGCATTTGGTCCTTCTCTGAAGTCATCTAATTACTCTAGTTTATAATTTGTCTTGAAACTGCAGATTATACAAACTACCTCTGAGGAAGGGTCACCGGACCCAAAACATTAACTCTGTTTTCTCCTCCACAGATGCTGCCTAACCTGCTGAGCTTTTCCACCAACTTTGTTTTTGTTCCTGATTTACAACTTCCGCAGTTCTTTTGGTTTCTATACAAACTGCTGTTTCACCTAAAATACTTCCCCAACCATTTTGTATCAACTGAGGAGCACTTTCAGCCGTTTTATGTTGTTTTGGCAATGGGTAGCCCGAACATGATGTCTCCAAATTATATGAATGGGCCACTGGATAAATAGTCCGGTGACATTATCACTACCCATAAAATATAATCTTGTAATGTAATTACATTATCTTAAATTTTGGGGGGGATGCCTGATGGTGTTACTTCTTGTTACAGACAGTGCTACATTTGGAAGGATGGGCTTTGGCACTTTGAAATCCAGTCATTCTCTTGTGAGGATAATGTCATTTCTGAGCATGAGTTCGGAGCTCATTTTTCATTCTTACCCACTGCACAATTCTAACATTTTGCCTTTAGCCTTGATGAGATCTTAATAGTCTCAAACAAGCAAATATTGGGTGTGTACAATAGCACAGTAGTTATGTCACTGAACCTGTGAACCAGAGAACTGCACGAATGATATTGGGCCATGACCTCACATCCCAACATGGCAGATATAAAATTTGAATTCATTCCATTATGTCTGACATAAAAACCAATACCAGTATGACAATCATCTGAATCTCTGATGCTTTTTGGGAAGGGAAACTTGCTTCCTTTATTACCCAGTTTGGTGGACATGTGACTTCAGACGTAAAGTAATGACATTGACTGTCAACAATGCTGTCAACTGGTTGAATAATCTCTGTTGTCACCAGCAGCCCCAATGGTAATCGGGCATTGGCTTTATCGAATATTTACCAGTAATGCCCACATCTTGCAAATAATTAATGAACAAAATAATTAATGAACAAATGCTAACCTTTCATTCTGTGTAATGTTAGGGAGGGTCGAATTAAAGCAGACAAAAAATTTCCATTGTCCATTTCTACTAGCATGCAAAGCAAAATATAATGCATACATACTTTAACAATTGTTAATCTACTTTAAGGATATTTATTTGTGGTGTTTGATCTTTGTTGGTTGATGTATTTCTTATTTGTTCATTTGTAAGTGTCATTGTTTGCCTGTTGCTAGAACCGACATTTCAAAGAACCACAGAAGTTCGATGAGTTAATTCTGGGGATGGCTTCGCAAATAGCAGAACGAGAAGACAACATTGTGGTGTCAGACCTACGAGGTAAAAATACCGTCTTTGAGAAAGTGTTTTAAAAAAACTGACTGTAGTTAAATTTTAGAAACTGCCATAAATACAATTGGCTGAATTAATCTGGATCCATTAAGAGTTCAAAACAAGTAGAAGATGTACCCTAGAATCTCTTCAGTCTTGCAACCTGGTCCTGCATTTTTTTGCATTACTAAATGGAATGTGTATTGATTGCAACAGCACCTGGATACTGGGCTAATAGATGTTACATTCAGGAGCTGTGCTTGCCTTCCTGGGACAAAGTACATTAAAGAGACTCACCAGGAAGCCCTATAACGCTTTCAAATGAAACATCATAAATCATTTTACATTGAATTGAAAAAGTTCAGTATTAGTTTAAAATGCACCTCAAACAAATGAAAATATTATGATTTCACCATTCCCTTATACCACTAGCCTATATTCATCAAGTAGTAGTCAGTGAGCATAATGATTGAAACTGTTGTTTGCTCAAATCAGTCACAATAAATTCTTAAAGCAATGGGCATAATATTAATGCAATAAGCAGTTTTTATCTATCTGATTATTTACTCACATGCAATATCAATGGAACATAATATAAGTTCATTCCAACACTTTCCTTCCCTTTTATGCTTTAACTTTGTGTTGAACATTCCATGTTAACTTAATTTGCATATTAACCAACATGCACTGAACATAGTACAGTGCAACACAGGTACGGGCCCTTTGACCCACCATGTCTGTACCAACCATGATTCCATTCAAAACTAATCCTGTTTGTCTTCATATGCTCCATATGCATCTATTCAATGCTGCTTCATGTGCCTATCTAAGTGCCTCTTAACCATTGCTATTGTATCTGCTTCTGTGAACTTCCCTGGCCTTGGAAGGTGGTTAATGTGGTGCCACTATTTAAGACGGGTGGTAAGACAAAGCCAAGAAACTATACAGTGGTGAGCCTGACATCAGTGGTGGGTATGTATTTGGAGGGGATCATGAGGGACAGGATTTAGATGTATTTGGAAATCGAAGGACTGATTACGGATGGCCAGCATGGCTTTGTGCATGGGAAATCATGTCTCATTAACTTGATTGTGCTTTCTGAAGAAGTGACAAAGAGGATCAATGAAAGCAGAGCAGTCGAGGTGATCTATATGGACTTCAGTAAGGTGCGTGACATGATTCCACATGGCAGATTAGTTAGCATGGAATACGGAGAGTTAGGCATTTGGATACAGAACTGGCTTGAAGGTAGGAAAAGAGGGTGGAGGTGGTGGGTTGTTTTTCAGACTGGAGGTCTGTGGCCAGCGGTGTGTCAGACAGATCAATGTTGGGTCCACTGCTTTTCATCATTTATATTAATGATTTGGATGTGAACATAGGAGAAATGGTTATTAGGTTTGCAGATGACACAAAGATTGGTGGGGTAGTGGGTTACTTCACAGTTCAATAGGACCTTGAACAGATGGGCCAATGGGCTGAGAAATTGCAGATGAAGTTTAATTTATATAAATGTGAGGTGCTGAATTTTGGAAAGGCAAATCAGGGCAGGACTTACACACTTAATGGTAAGTCACTGGATGGTGTTGTTGTATGAAGAAACCTTGGAGTGCAGGTCCATAGTTTCTTGAAAGTGGAGTTAAAGGTAGACAGGATAGTGAAGATATTTGGTATGCTTGCCTTTATTGATCAGTGCATTGAGTACAGGAGTTAGAAGGTCATGTTGTGGCTGTAGAGGACATTGGTTAGATCACTTTTGGAATTCTGCATTCAATTGTGGTCTCCCTGCTACAGGAAGGATGTTGTGAAACTTGAAAGGGTTGAGAAAAGATTTACAAGGATGTTGCCAGGATTGAAGGGTATGAGCTATAGGGAGGGGTTGAAGAGGCTGGGGCTATTTTCCCCGGATCTTGGAGGCTGAGGGTGGGCTTTATAGAGGATTATAAGATCATGAGGGCCATGGAGAAGATGAATAGCTCAGATTTTTTGCCCAGGGTGAAGGACTCCAAAATTAGAGAGCATTATTGGTTTAAGGTGAGAGAGGAAAGATTTAAAAGGACCTAAGAGGCATCTTTTTACATGCAGAAAGTGATGAAATGAGCAGTCAGAGGAAGTGGTGGAGGCTGGTACAATTACAACATATAAAAGGCATCTGGATACATTCATTAATAGGAAGGGTTTAGAGGAATATTGGACAAATGCTGGGAAATGGAACTAGAATCATTTAGGATATCTGGTTTACATGGGCAAGTTGGACTGAAGGGTCTGTTTCCATGCTGTACATCTCTATGACTCCATGAATTATTGTATCCCAGACACCTACCAGCCTCTGTGTAACAAAAAAATTGCCTTGCAGATTCCCTTGAGCTTTTCACCTTTCACTTTAAATCTTTAAGCTTTCCCCCTCTCACCTTAAACCTATGGTCCCCAGCTTTTGACATTTCCATCATAGCCACCCTGACTATTCACCCTGCCCATGTCTCTCATGTACTATTACATACCTCTGTTAGGGTGCCACTTGGCCTCTGATGCGCGAGCAAAAACAATCCACATTTGTCCAACCTTTCGTTATAACCAATATACTCCAATCCAGGCAACATCTTGGTAAATCTCTTTTGGACACTCTCCAAAGACTTCAGATCCTTCCTATAGTGTGGCAACAGGAACTGCATACAATACTCCAAATGTGGTTTAACTAAAGTCTTATACAGCTGCAGCATGACTTGGCAACTTTTATACTCAAGGACCCAACCAATAAAGGCACGGATTGCCTTTACAGCCTTATCAAATTGTGTTGCCACTTTCAGGGATCTATGGACTTGCACCCTGAGATCAATCTGTATATCTATGTTCCTGAGGTCCTGCCTATATATTTATTATATTTACTATATATTTTGCTCTTGCATTTGATGTCCCAAAATGCATCACTTCACACTTGTCTGGATTAAACTCCACCCGCCATTTTCTACCCAACTTTCCCACTGATCTATAGCCTACTGTATCCTTTGACAGCCTTCTTCACTGCCCACAACTCTGCCAATTTCCTATTGTCTGCTAACTTAATAATCACACAAACTACATTTTCATCCAAATCATGTTTACATATTACAAATAACAGGCATCCCAGCATTGATCCTTGTGGAACACCACACATCAGAGGCATCTGGTCAGAAAAGCATTCCTCTGCAATTACCCTCTGTCTTCTGTGATGAAGCTAGTTTTGCATCCAACTTACCAACTCACTGTGGATCCCATGTTGCTTAACCTTCCAGATCAGCCTACCAGGAGGGAACTTTTCAAATGCCTTAGTAAAGACCATATACATAATATCCACTGCCATATCCCCATCAACCATCTTTGTCATTTCCTAAAATAACTCTATTAAATTTGTGATGCAAGACCTGCCATAAAACCATGCTAACTATCCCTAGTAAATCCATTATCTTTGAAATATGAATAAATCCTGTCCCTAAAAATTTTCTCCAATAATTTATTTGCCACTGATACAAGGCTAATTGGCCTATAATTTGCTGGATTATCCCTATTGCCCTCCATTAATAAAGGAATAACATTAGCTGTTTTCATGTCTTCTGTGACCTCACCTGGGGCTAAAGAGGCTGTAAAAATGTTTGCCAAGGCCCCAGGCATCTCATTCCTTGCCTCACTCAGTCTGTTTGGATAGATCCCTGCAGGCCTTGAGGATTTAATGTTCTTCAAACCCAACCAAAACCACCGCCTTTTTAATACTGAAATGCTCAACAATATCAACTACTCCACCCTAACCTTACTGTCATCCATGCGCTTCTCCTTGGTGAATAATGATGTGAAGTACTCATTAAGGACCTCACCCAATTCCTCTGGCTCCATGAATAAATTCCCTGCTTTGTTCTTGAGTGGATCTGCGCTTCCCTTAGCCACTTTCTTGATCCCAGCATACATCTGATGGAGTCTAATATTTATCCTTCCCATTTTTTGATACTGTAGGATACTGGGAAAGGAACAATATTAATTCCTGCTGTTCTACACCTGTCAGTTGGCTGGCTTAAGTAGTATACCATTTCCTTGACTATAGTCTTTACATTTTGCAGACTTCATGTATGGGCCACTGAGGTTCACAAGATCAGACTTGGTGGCTCTTGACATCCAACGGGGGAGAGACAGTGGCCTTCCAAGTTACAATCAAGCACGAAAAATGTTAGATCTCCAACCAGTTACTAACTGGTCAAGCATCAACCCTCAACTCCACAATGAAAATCCAGAGGTTAGACAACTGCTAGAGGCTCCTTTGAAAACATTAATAGAAAGAAATTGCCAAAAGTTAAGCAGTGAGAAAACAAGAGTGTTGTGTCTGTCTCTCAACCTATTAATTGTCAACAATATTTTGCCACTAAAAGATCAATTTGAAAAGCATGGGCCAAATCAATCATCCCATGACCTCAAAAGTATGAATGTTTTATTTCTCATTGCTATCCCCCGCATCTTAGAATGTTTAATCATAGATGGCCAATCAAACAATTCTGCTTGTGCCAGCACTTTGAAAGAGCTAACAAATTAGTTGCAACCCCTTTCTCTTTCATCCTAGATCTGCATTTATTTTGTTTCTTTTCAAGTATGTATCCACTTGTCTTATGATATTTAAACTGTCTCCCCTACCCTTTCAGGCAGCATATTTCTAATCATCACCACTCCATGGCATGAAATACTTCTACCTCCTGTCTGGTTCTTTAGCCAATTTTGTGTCTTCTTATTTCCAACACATCAAATTGTGGAAATAACTTTTCCCAATTTACCCTATCAAAACTGCTCATCATTTTGAACACTTCTATTAGAGCGACTGTTAAACTTGGCTTTTCTTTTAATGAGAAGACTCTCTGTTTCCTTATTCTGTACCTCGCTGAATTTTTATATCACTGGTATCTTCTGGCAAATCTGTAACACATTCACTAAAGTCTTGCTACCCTCCTCTAAAAGGACTCCATTCTAAAACCAAAACAGCAATTTACGAAGGTTTTGTACAGCTTCCCTGTTCCTATACTTCACAAACATGTAAAACTGAAATTTGGGACATCTAACAAAGATTTCCTGATTTAGATCAAATCACCACAATCCCAGAGGGCTGTGTTCTTAGAGAGAGATGATAGGTGGTGAGTTTAACCTGAAGATTGCCACATCTCAGGTGACCGCACCCAGTGTGGGAATTGAGCCTGCATTGTTGGTGTTAGTCTGCATAACAAACTAGCCATCCAGCCAACTGAGCTAACTGATACTTGGCTTCTTGGTTTACCCTGCTTTTGGTTGGCTCCCATTTTGTGCACCTACAGCGATGTTGGGGCCAGTTTAGTTAAGTTGGCTGGGTGGATGGTCTGCGAAGCAGAGTGACGCCGATAGCGTGGGTTCATTTCCAATCACCAACTGAGGTTACCATTGAAGGATTCTCCTTTTCTACCTGTCTATCCTCCACAGAGGTAAGGAAGCCATCAGGTTAGATTGCCACCAGTCATCTCTTTCTAATGAGAAATCAGCCCGATGGCTTGGTAAGACTGTGGTGATTCACTCACTCACTCTGCACAATGAACAATAGATCTCTTCAACAACAACAACAAAAACAAAGTTGCTGGAAAAGCTCAGCATGTCTGGCAGCATCTGTGGAGGAGAAAGATAATAGATCTCTTCATCTGGGTTCTTGAAGTGGAAGTGTCTGACCACCAGCACCCAGGTCCCCAAAGGTGGAATCATTTAAGTTGAAGCGTCAAGCAATGGCAGCAGTTGTCCAACTTGCAGCCCAAATGTGGGAGCAGGTTAGTTCAGTGCTGGCTGCCTCAATGCCCTCAACATCAAGAAGACTCTGTGGATCACAAGCCAATTGGCTTGTTAAGTCTGACCCCAGTGAATGTCCCGGTGAATTGCAGACTTTGATAGTGGATTCCATTTCGCCAGACCCTGGCACCAATTGACCTTGGTCTGCTCTGCCTTTGGGTTCCAAAGATAGTTGGTTGAAGTTCAACCTCTCTATCAGCATTTTTGTTGCACCAATATTAAAGCAGCTGGATGTCCTATCCCGCAGCCTGTCAACAGGTCACCCAGGTTTCCCAAGCCTACTGGGAAGTCAAGTAAACACAAAGATGATGCATTGAGACCCTTTTTGGCCATTAATATACCATGCAAAAGCCTTAATTGCTAGTGAGTCAAGAAAGCCTTAAATGGAACATCTTGCCCTTAATTGGTCAGGTGGCAAGAAGGAAAGAGCATATCTCCAAGACCAACTCATACAGCATAGAACAGACCCTTTGAACCAACTTGTCCATGCTGATCAAGGTTCCTAAATTAAAGAAGTCCCACATCCTTGTATTTGGCACATATCCCTTTAAACCCTTCCTATTCATATATCTATCAAAATGTTGTAAATGTTGTAACTTGCCTGCATCTACCACTTCTTCTTGCAATTCATTCTGCATATGAATCACCTCTCTGTGAAAAAGCTACCTATCAGGTCCATTTTACATCTTTCTCCTCTCACTTTAAAATTACGCCCTCTAAGTTTGAACTCCCCTAACCAAGGGAATAGACCTTTGCTATTCACTTTGTCTATATCCCTAATGATTATATAAAGCCCCCCTTCAACGTCCCACACTCCAATGATAAAGACCCAGCCTACTCAACCTGTCCTAAAACTCAGACCTTCCAGTCCCAGCAGCATCCTTGCAAATCTTTTCTGAATTCTCTCCAATTTAATAATATCCTTCCTACAGCAGGCTGACCAGAACTGTACCCAGTACTCCAAAAGCAGCCTCCCCAACATCCTGTACAAAGTCAACATGATGTCCCAACTCCTATGCTCAACGGTCTGAGCAATGAAGGCAAGCATGCTAAATGCCTTCTTAACCACACTGTCTGCCTGTATGTACCTGAACCCCTATGTCTCTGTTCTATAACACTGCCCAGGGCTCTACCATTAACTGTATAAGTCCTGCTCTTGTTTGTTTTACCATCTCTCATTTATCCAAATTAAAATCTGCCACTCCTTGTCCCAGCGGCCCAATTGACCAGGATTCTGTTGTAATCTTAGACAACCTTCTTTACTGTCCACTACATCATGAATTTTAGTGTCATCCGCAAATTTACTGAGCATATTTTCTAAATTCTCATGCAAATTGTTTATATAAATGACAATCAACAGTGGATCCAGCACTGAGCTATTTCTCCTTCTGATCCCATGCTTCATCATTTCCAAGGAGGGGATAAATTTGCCTTTTAAATGATTAAATGAGATTCATGAAAACTATTTCCATTAGTGTCAGCTGTAGCTGAATGAAAGCCGTCTTAATTCTGAGTCAGAAACTCCAGGGACACAAGCACAATATCCAAATTGACACTGAAGTCAGTGCAGTACTGAGGGAGTACTGCAGTGTCAGGAAGGCTGGGTTGTTCTGATCAGAATTAAACCACGGCTTCACATACTTTCTCTGATGGACATTAAAAAATCTCATGAGACATTGGGATTCTACATAGATAGCAATAACTTATTCTGCATATTTCAAGAGAGGGAAAGATTTGAAAGGGATCTAAGAGGCAAATTTTTCTCAGAGTGTCCTCCGTGTATGGAATGAGCTACCAGAGGAAGTGGTGGAGCTGGTACAGTTACAACATTTAAAAGACATTTGGATGGGTATATGAAAGTTATAGGAAGGGTTTAGAGGGATATGGGCCAAATGCTGGTAAATGGTACTGGATTAATTTAGGATAGCTGGTCAGCATGGACAAATTAGGCTGAAGGGTGTGTTTCTGTGCTGTACATCTCTATGAATCTGAATGGATTTTTCAGATCTTCTGAAATACTTATTTTACACTGTTGTCTCACAGCCCCAAGGACCTGGGTTCACTTCCGCCCTCGGGTGACTGTCTGCGTGGAGTTTGCACTTTCTCCTCATACCTGCGTGGGTTTCCTCCGGGTGCTCCGTTTTCTTCCCACAGTCCAACAATGTGCAGGTTAGGTGGATTGACTGTGCCAAATTGCCCCTAAGTGCCTAGGAATGTGCAGTCTAGTTAGATTAACTATGGCAAAGCAGGGTTTGGGTGGAATGTTCTCCAGAGGGTTTGTGCAAATTCGAATGGCCTCTTTCCCACACAGTAGGGACTCTATTCTAATTGGTACATTGTCTCTTCCATAATCCAGCTCTTTGACAAGTTAGCAGCAATGTACAATAATGACATTTCCAAACTGGAGTTGCTGGTCGGAGTCTTTCTGGAGAGTGTTGGGGACTCTAACAGACTCTTTCCCATGCTTATAAAAGAACAGTTTGAACGCATACGAGATGGTGATAGATTCTGGTTTGAAAACACCAAGAATGGGTGAGCAAAAGTCACTTGTTTCTTTTCACTTGAAGATCAATCTAATGGGTGTTAGGAAATGGTGAAAAACCTTCCGACAATCATTCTATGATTCTAAACCCGTACTGAGTGTCTCTGGAACTCACGGATGCAGTCTGGGGCTAACTGTTGGTGGTCCTTCAGATGAGATGGGCAGCTTTATAATAAAAATGGCGCAATCATTAGGGTATTCTTTTTGTTTCAATTCCTTTTCAAGTTAATGGAAAATCTGAGAAGGATGATAATTCTGCCATTTAACCTGGAGGTCACCAGCCCAATAATCCCATCGTGCCACCTTGGATTATAGAAAAGGGAAGAGAGCTGTCAGTCTTTTTTTTAAGCTGCAAACATTATCAAGTATTCAGTCCCTTAAGGAGTACAAAAGTTTTTCATCGCAAAATGTAGAAGTGTCATTTTGACAAGTGCCTGTGATAGGTGTTGTCTTAATTCATTCCACAAAGGCTATTGCACATCTTCTTTGCAGCATTTAATTATATTTATTTCCTCTTATACCTCTTAAACCTTTGACCTCTATCACCTTGAAGGACAAGGGCATCAGATATATGGGAACACCACCACTTGCAAGTTCCCCTCCAAAGTGCACACCATTCTAATTTGGAAATATATTGTTTTAGCTGCACTGTTAGCACGGTCAAAATCCTGGAGGTTACTCCCTGGCAGCACAGTGGGTGTGCCTACAAAGGATAGATTGCAGCAGTTTGAGATGATGTCTCACCACCACCTTCTCAAAGGCAATTGGGGTGAGCTGGTCTAGTCATTGATGTACATACCCTAGCGAAGAATGTTTCTTTTAGAATGGAGAGCTAGTATGGGAACCCGTCCTTGAGTTAGGAAGCTTTTGAGGTAACTGTAATTTTTATCTACATACACAGCTTGAACATTTTCAGAGGCTCATGTGAGGTATAATTATGAAAAGGTCTTACTTTCTTGCACTTCTATACAAATCTCTAGAACATATGGAGAAGAGGGCCTCAAACTGGGGACTGGAGAGGCATAAGAGGTGTCAGGGTCAATTTAAAAGGAATGCTGTTTGATAAGTCCCATAACATTATCACAAATTCTGTCTTCTAGAATGTTTACGGCTAGTGAAATTAAGGAAATTAATAACATCAAATATGCCAATGTGTTGCTAGTGACAACAATTGCAGAGCCTCAGGATATTCAGAGTGATGTTTTCTTCTGGAAAGATGGTAAGTAATGTAATGCCGTGGCAGCCTGGGTCTTCAACAATAATCTAACAGGGAGCACGATATTCATTTGTATGTCTGCTATTAATCTTGTATGGCAAAATGGACCTGCAGTCTTGGAAGTAGAAAGAAAGGCAAATCTGAGATCTATTGCAAGATTTAGGTTGCTCCTAGAAATGGTCACACCAAATCCTTGTTGTACACATGAGATTGGAACATGGACTTCCCACTGATAACACAAAACATAAATTCTCCTATGTGACGTGTGATCAGACCAGATGAATCAATGAGAAAAAGATGGTGTCTTTGTCTGACCTCGCACGCGCACAGATCTAGGGAGATGATTCAGTGGATAAACAGGACTGAGCATATCTTTACGCTTTTTATTTAATGATCAACCACATCATTACATTAAAGTTTTTAAAGGAATGAGAACTGCAGATATTCTTTCAAATCATCCATGCCATAACTTCAAAGATACATCAAAATAGTGGTGCGATGAAAATCAGGAATGTGCAGGACACTAAATTTGGAGGGATGCAGGATTAACATGCTGAGATGTTTGATGACCAACTTATTGTATCATCATCTAAATGTTCTTTTGATGTTCTTAAAGAAGGGAATCTTGTACTTGGTGGCATGAGTGTTCTAAAAGCATTATAAACTATTTTGCCTGGGAGTGTTGCAGGGGCTGTTTAATTGAGGCATCCAAAGGGAATTAGATAGTTATTTGAAGAGGGGGAATGTGTAGGATTATGGGAAGAAGGCAGGAAAATATCATTGGGCAAGATGTGTTACCACAGGGATCAGTGTTGGGTCCGCTGCTTTTTGTCATTTATATAAATGATTTGGATCTGAATATAGGGAATAAATTAGTCAGTTTGCACATAACACCAAAATTGGTAATGTAGTGAACAGTGTGGGCCGAGAAGTGGCAGATGGAATTTAGTTTAGATAAATGTGAGAGCAAATCAGGGCAGGACTTATATGCTTAACGGTAAAGTCCTGGGGAGTGTTGCTGAACAAATAGACCTTTGGGTGCACTATCAAAATCCCTTGAAAGCAGAGTCACAGGTAGACAGGGTAGTGAAGAAGGTGTTTGGTACGCTTGTCTTTATTGGTCAATGCATTGAGTATCGAAGTTGAGAGGCCATGTTGTGGCTCTATGGGACATTGTTTAGGCCACTTTTGGAATACTGTATTCAATTCTAGTCTAGCTACTATAGGAAAGATATTGTGAAACTTGGAAAGGTTCAGAAAAGATTTATAAAGATGTTGCCAGGACTGGATGGTCCGAGCTATAGGGAGAGTCTAAACTGGCTGGGGCTATTTTCCCTGGAGCATCGTAAGCTGAGGGGTGACCTGACAGAACTTTATAAAATCATAAGGGGCATGGATTGGGTGAATAGTCAACGTCTTGTCCCCAGAGTAGGGGGTCCAAAACTAGAGGGTATTGATTTAAGGTGAGGTGGGGAGATTTAAAAGGGTTGTAAGGGGCAACTATTTCACACAGAGGGTGGTGTGTGTATAGAATGAGCTGCCAGGGGAAGTGGTGGAGGCTGGTACAATTACAACATTAAAAAGGCATCTGGATAGGTGCATGAATAGGAAGGGTTTAGAGAGATATAGGCCAAGTGCTGGCAAATGGAGCTAGATTAATTTAGAATATCTGATCGGCATGGACGAGGTGGACCAAAAGGTCTGTTTCCATGCTGACCATTTCTATGACTCTATGTTACGTTGGAGAGCTGAAGCAAAAACAATAGGCTGAATATCCTTCATCTGCATTGTAAGCTTTCTGTGATTCTGAATGTTTAAGAAATGTTTCTTCACAATCTCTTTACTGATTTTTACTTTGCTTTCTTGCAGGTGACCCATGTGCTCAACCAAAGCAGTTGACAGAGAGTGACATGGAGCCATGTGTAAAAGTCAGCACAACGTATTATTTTGATGGCAGTGGAGCAGGCTTTGGGATACTTATTGTGGCACTCTGTTGTTTCCCTTTGGGTTTGTATATGATATCATTGTGTATAAAAGACAGAAATTTGTAATACCACTTACGTCCATTGTAGGCAGTAAGCACCCAAAACCAGACCACAGAAATTTCCTTCAAAAATGTACTGGGACTTCTGCAGCTATTGTCATTGGAACTTGCACACACTATCTTCCTGAGCCACCAACTCCAACCTTGTCCTTAGCAACTATCCGAAGCAAAGCCAGACTATTCACAATCTTGGTATTGCATTTGACCCTGATCCAAGATTCCACACCATCATTAAGATTGCATTCTTCCATATCTCTACCGTGGTCCAATGTCTGATTTGGATTAGCTTGTTTTCTGCTGAAGCTCTCACCCGAGACTTGACTACTCAAACATACCATTAGCAAGTTTTCATTCTTTAGCTCTCCATAAACTTGAGATTGTCCAAACTTCAGCTGGTTATGTCCCCACTTGTACCAAGCCCCGTTCCTCCTTATCCCTGTGCTCGCTGACTCACATTAGCTCCTGGGTCAAGCATTTGGATTCAAATTCTTCTGCAGCTTGCTCCTCCTTACCCTGCCATCTCCCTTAGCTGGAAAAATTTCCTAGACATCTCTGCACTTATAGTTCTGTACCATAGCGAATCATGGATTTTAGTTGCTAACCTGTTGCTGATTGTGGTTTCAGCTCCTGAGAGCCGGAATGCTGGAATTTTTCCCTGAAACCTTTCAGCCTATTTTCCTCCCTTTCTTCCCGTAAGACAATACTCAAAATTCATTTTAACTGAGCTTCTGGTTACCTTCTATATCCTTTTTGTGGCTTGGTCTCATATTTTCTGTAATGTTTGCACCTGTAATGGTCCTTAGAATGTTTTATTGATGAGGGTGGTATATAAGCACAAGTTATTTTTGTTTGAAGCAATATCAGGACAGAAACTTGCGCTCCAATTTAAACAGTGTCCTTCACTTTCTTTGATTTAATAAATACTTTTAATGATTTTATTAACATCCACAAACATTCCTCTTTACATGCAATTGACTAGCATATAACTTCAGAAATCATATGGCATCAGTTTATAATCCAACAGGCTTATTTAAAATCACAAGCTTTCGAAGTGCTGGTCCTTCACCTGACTGTGAAAAGCTTGTGATTTTAAATAAACCTGTTGGATTATAACCTGGTGTTGTGTGCCTTCTGACTGTCCACCCCAGTCCAGCTCCAGCACCTCCACATCATGGCATATAACTTGAAATTTGTTGATTCCAGTTGACATCGATTCTCTTATTTTCCAGAACACGCAATGCTATCTGTGTTGATGAAACCAAGTTATACATAGATCCTATAGATGAGTAAATCATCCTTGACACAATATTGCTGCTATTATTAACAAAATCTAGTTTTCTTATCAAGACATGAGATGTCAGTCCAGGAGAATGGAATACTTTCCATTTCAGTCACCCGTGTTAAGCATCAAATGGTTCCGGATCAGATACAGCACAGCTGGATTTCTTTTGAAAATACCACGAGAAAGTGCTGGAGAAACCCAGCACGTCTGGCCGCATCTGTGGAGAGAGAAACAGTTAACATTTCAATCCAATGACTTCTTTTTCTAGAGTAACAATGATGAGCCATATTAGACTCGATGTTGATTCTGTTTCTCCCTCAGATCTCCAGCATCCTCAGTATTTTACTTTTATTGGAGTTCCAACAATGCATTCTAATCTCAGAAGACCCCTCCTTGTATGAGAGTGGCATGTTCCGCTTCCCAACCAAGTTCGTTTTAGTCCTGTCAGATGACACTATCAATGGCACCAGTTTGGTGACTACATGTCATTTGTGAGAATTAAAGTAAGATTAGGAAAATGCCAAAATTACATCCGGCAGATGCAGGCGACATCTGATAGGCGACTATCAACGCTTTATTCTACCTAGATTTAACTATGATCTTTTAGAGATGCAAGTCCAGAATCTAATGTAATGCGTAAATCTTGTATGTATATCTTGGCTCATTGTGGACTCTGCAGTGCCTTGGATAGTTTTGGATTCTTAGAACATCACAATAAATTTGTATATTATCCTCGAGAATTTTGAAACCTATCTCTGTGCATATTTATTTGGAACTTCCCTTTTTTGACATTTTTTTCAGCTGATGGTCTTCTAATTCACAAGTCGGAAATGCGCAGTACTGTCAGGCCAGTATTTATTGCTCATTCCTGGATGTCCTCAAGAAGGTGGTCGTGAACTGCTTTCTGGAAATGTTTCTGTCTATGCACTACAGTCACACCCACAGTGCTATTAAGGAGGAAATTCCAGAATTTTGACCCAGGAATTAAATTTAATGACACTTTATAAAAATGGATATTGCAGATATCTCACCTGTTCTATACTCTACACAATCCCGTGGTTTGCAAGCTAATACCAAACGGTCTATGCAGATGTAAAACTGTCCAAACCAGATCTGTTTGATTTGGAAAATACTTTGCAGTTCATTATTCTACTCCAGAAAACTAGGCAGTGAATGATAGAGCTGGAGCCAGTGTTTACACATGTTGACATCTTTTATATTCTGCAATACATATTACACAAATGTGCCTGCAAACAAAACCAGCACATTTTCAGTAATCTACTGTATATAGAACAACAAGGGATTTTCCAATTAAAGTCCTCCATCTGAACCCATTCAAATATTTATTTACTGTTCAAATGGCATTGATATAATTCAATTTAAATTTTTTCTCCATTTTATGATTAACAGCGGCACTGCTATTAGCTTTCATGGTAGCTGGCATTCGAAAGAAAGAAAAGAGAAAATTACAGAAAAAAAAGGTTTCCTTGAAGAAGTCATCTAATTCAGCAGTGAATATGAGAGGTATTAGTTATAAAAATTGCAGTGTAAAATGTTTTAAGTGAGAATTGGAACATTGATCACTCACTTCATCTTCTTGTTAACATTTACTGATGAACAATTTCACTGCATTTCATGGAAATATCTTCACTAGTATTAGAATCATTTTGAGAAACCATTTCTATGGCTTCTTCCCCACAAAATACATCATTAATTATTTTTCAATATAAATTTAGCAATAGGAATAAAAAAAAATGTCTTCACTTTGTGAAAGGTGCAAAGCTCACATGCTGAAGAAAGATTTATGCCTGAGATAGCAGGAACTGCAGATGCTGGAGAATCTGAGATAACAAGGTGTAGAGCCGGATGAACACAGCAGGCCAAGCAGCATCAGAGGAGCAGGAAAGCTGACGTTTCGAGCCTAGACCCTTCTTCAGAAATGTCTAGGCCCGAAACATCAGCTTTCCTGTTTCTCTGATGCTGCTTGGTCTGCTGTGTTCATCCAGCTCTGCACCTTGTTATCTCATTATCAAAGATTTGTGCCTTCCTGCTTTAATTTATTGATGACAGTATGGTAATTGAATCCTGGAGAACTTCTCTTTCGTTTCTCCAGTACTATGAATCATCATAGAATCTATACAGTGTGGAAACAGGCCATTTGGCCCAACAAATCCACACCAACCCTCCGAACAGCCTCCCACCCTGACTCATTCCCTTACCCTTGCATTTCCTCATGTCTAATCCACCTGACCTAAAGAACCCTGGACACTACGGGCAATTTAGCATGGCCAATCCACCTGTCCTGCACATTTTGGACTGTGGGAGGAAACTGGAGCACCCAGAGGAAACCCACACAGACACGGGGAGAAAGTGCAAATCCACATAGACAGTCACCCAAGGATGGAATTGAACCCAGGCCCTTGGGTCTGTGAGGCAGCAGTGCTAACCACTGAGCCCCTGTGCCACTATACATAGCCTCCATGTTCCTCACCATTCTGCAGACATACTGTGTCAAAATCAGGACATCTTTTTCTACTGTTTTGGTCATGGCAGTGGAGGGTCCTGCACCTGTATGTCAGTGCAGAAAAATGGCAAGCAGAGGAATGTGTGCCCCTGGCCTGCTCTTAAGTTCCTCTGTTTTGTCAAAACTCGTCTGATTGCACATTCATTTAAACAGACAGAGCATCTGTGGCTTTTTTCCTTGGGGCTTATTTCTCCCTGCCTCTTTTCTGCTTCATCCCCTTTTCATTCAGCCCTGCATTATCCAATAGTCCCGAGTTCACCAACAAGAAAGTCTGCCCTCGCTATTTTGGGATATGTTTCCAATTTTTTTTGTTGAGTCAAAGACATGAGAGCCAACGTGATAAGAGGATCTTTTGTTATCATCTAAAATGTTCCTGACATTATGTACGCATTTGCTTTATACTTAGTCTTTGAATGGCAAGGTCCGAAAGTACCAAACCGACCTATCAGCATTAGCTTTGAAGCCACCAAATGCATTAAGGTCATGGACGGCAAAGGTGCTCTGATCCGATTCATCAATCTCTGTAATGGTGACTCCGCAGATATTATTCAATCCACCAACAATGGGGAGAAAGCTTTGCTATTGAAGGTTCCTAAGGAATATGATTTGGTAAGCAAAAGCTCAGCCTTGAGATGACCTTATTTCTGAATGTTGTTTTTAATTTTCAAGGAGGTCTTCTTCATTAATGCATTCTACATGTGTCATAGTTCTCATTTATCATTTGGATCGAAACTTAGCATCAAATAGAAATTTTAGCAGACTGGTATTTGTATGTAGGTGGTAGGTGTTAATTGGAGTTTTACTTGTGGACATACTAGTTGATTTCATTTGATTGGATTTATTGTTGTCACATGGAGCGATGTACTGTGTAAAGTATTGTTTTGTGTGCTAACCAGACAGATCATACCTTACAATAAGTCCATAGGGTAATAGAACAGAATGCAGAACATAGTGTTACAACTACCGAGAAGGTGCAGAGAAAACTCAACTCTAAAAACTTTTGGTACGTTTTTTCAAACGTTTGTATCTACTGCCTGTTGGAAGAGGGTGGAAGAGGATATGACTGGGGTTGGGAGGATCTTTGATTACGTTGGCTGCTTTTCCAAGGTGGCAGGAAGTGTAGATGGAGTTGGTGGATTAAAGGCTGCTTTTCGTGATGGACTGGGAGGTGTTCACAACTCTGTAATTTCTTGTGGTCCTGGGCAGAGCAGTTGCCATACCAAGCTATAAGAGATCTGGATAGGATACTACCTGTGGTGCATCTATAAAAATTGATAAGTCATTGTGGCCATGCTGAATTTCCTCAGCCTTCTGAGGAAGTAGAGGCAGTGTTGTGCTTTCTTGACCGTAGTGTTGATGTGGATGGACCAGAATAGATCGTTGGTGATACATACTGTTAGGATCTTGAAACACTCCACCACCTCCATTAATACAGACAGGGGTGTGCCTTCCATTCTGCTTCCTGAATTGATGACCAGCTCCTTCATTTTGCCGACATTGAGGAAGAGATTTTGTCTTTACACCATGCCACTAAGCTTTTTATCTCCTTCCTCTCCTCTGTCTTGTTCTTGTTTGAGATTGACTCACAATGGTGGTGTCATCAGAAAATATTTAAATGGAGCCGAATTTAGCCACACAGCCATGAGTGTATAAGGAATATTGTAAAGTGCTGAGTACTTAGCCTCCTGGGGCATTGGTATTGAAGCTTATTGTGGGGGACGTGTTGTTACCTATCGTCACTGATTGCAGTGTACAGGTCAGGAATTTGAGGATCCAGTTGTAGAAGTGGGGAACAGAGTCCTAGGTCTCAGAGTTTGGAGATGAGTTTTATTGGAATTATGGTGTTTAAGGTGGAGCTAATGTCAATATATAGGAGTATGAAGTAGGTGTTTTTGTTATCCAGTTGTTCCAGGGATGAGTGTAGGACCAAGGAGATGGTATCTGGTCTGGACCTGTTGTGATGGTCAATGAATTGGAGTGAATCAAGGCAGCCCATGAGGCTGGAGTTGATATGTGCCATGACTAACCTCTCAAAAGACTTCCATAGTGATGGATGTCAAAGCCACTGGGTGGTAGGCATTAAGGCATGTTGCCTGATTGTTCTTTTGCACAGCGATGATGGTGGTCTTATTGAAGCAGGTGGGAACCTCACATTGTAGTAAGGAGAGGTTAAAGATGCCTGCGAACACTCCCACCAGCTGGTCCGCACAGGATCTGAGAGCACGGCCGGGGACTTTGCCCGAGCCAGTCACTTTCTGAGGGTTCACCATCAAGAAGGGTCAGTCTGACATCATATTGATTGTGAGGTACAAGTGCACCTGAGGCTGGCAGGGCAGGAGACATCATTTCTCTGACCTTCTGATCAAAACAAGCATAGAATGCATTGAACTCACCAGGGAGGGATGCATTTATTGTCAGCAATTCTATTTGACTTTGCTTTGTAGCCTGTTATATTATGTCAGCCTTGCCACAAATGATGTGTTCATGTGCTTAGTCTGGGAACTCTAGTTTAGTCAGGTCTTGTCTCTTTGTGTCCCTGATGGCTTTGCGAAGATCATATCTAGATTTCCTGCACAGGTCAGGGTCACCCAACTTGATGGCCTCAGAACTGGACATCAGTAGGCAGTGTTTCTTCCATTTTATCCATGGTTTCTGATTGGGCAACGCTTGGATTAACTTCTTTGGTATGCAGTCCTCTACACACTTACAGATGAAGACTGTTCCAGGAGTGGCATACTCATTTAGGTTGGCCTCTGATTCTTAAACATGGACCAATCCACTGACTCCAAGCAGTCAACTAGGAGCACGCCGGTTACCTCAAATGAGCACTGTCCAATAACAACAACAATGTTCTGTCGATCCTCATGCTTCGGCTTTGGCTTGTAAGCCGGGAAAAAGAGCACAGTCTTGTCGTCTGATTTATCAAAGTGTGGTGGGGGGTTAGTGATAGAGTGGTAGGCATCTTTGCTGCTTGTGTAGCAATGGTCAAGGGTGTTTGGACCTTGGATGGGTCTGGAGACATGTTGGTGATATCTTGATAGCACTTACTTAAGATTGGCCCTCTTGAGGTCACCAGCTATGATGAACAAAGTCTCAGGGTCTTCTGTCTTAAGGCTACTTGTGGTAGTGTATATTTCATCTAGTGCGCTCTTCACTTCTGGGTGGGATGGGATGTAAACTGTTGTCAGGATAGCAGAAGTAAACTGCAGGTTGTAGGGTTGGCAGTTCACCATTGGATATTCTAGGTCCCAGGGAGCAGCAACTTGCCATGTCCAAGAACTGAGACATGTTGATCATGAGACAAACCCCACTGCCCTTTGCCTTACCTGAGGATGCTGTGTGGTCCATCTGGTGGATTGAGAAACCTTCGGACTGTAAGGTACAGTCAGGTGAAGCAGGAGTGAGCCATGACTGTGTAAAACAGAGCACACAAACAGTCTCTCAGTTGTCTTTGGTAGTTCAGTCCAGCACTAAGTTCATTCAACTTGTTTGGCTTAGACATTTAACAGGCATATGCTGTGGAGGGGCTCTTGAAACTGCGTTGTTTAGACAAGTTAATAAAATGTGAGGCTGGATGAACACAGCAGGCCAAGCAGCATCTCAGGAGCACAAAAGCTGACGTTTCGGGCCTAGGATTCTCCAGCATCTGCAGTTCCCATTATCTCTGATACTTGTTTAGACAAGTATTGGTTTTGTGGTTGAGTCAAGAATTGACTCAGGTCAAGAATTGTATACATGTAATGGTTAAGTCATTAATGAAATGAAAAGCTGAGTAAATATTGGCTCTAATTCAATTCTTCTGCCTGCCTGAATCTTAAGAATAGTATTTTATTGTTTTCCTTACCATGGCATTGTATAGATTTTTTTTTCATGTTGACTGGCTTTGCCAATTATTGACAGTATGTGTTCAAAAACGCTTGTGAATTGGTTTGAGAATCATGCAAGCTGCTCTCATTTGAAAACA
This sequence comes from Stegostoma tigrinum, assembly GCF_030684315.1. Lineage (NCBI taxonomy): Eukaryota > Metazoa > Chordata > Chondrichthyes > Orectolobiformes > Stegostomatidae > Stegostoma > Stegostoma tigrinum. The sequence goes on along the minus strand of NC_081389.1, from coordinate 13,693,238 downwards.
TTAAAGCCAGCAGAGAAATGATAAGAGACATTGATTTGATCCCAGAGTTGAAATGACAGTGCCCTTGCCCCTTATATACTACAAACCTTTAATCATCTAGGATGGTCAGACTAACACTAACAATTTACATTTGTGTGGAATTGCAACACATTCGAGAGCAACAACAGCATAACTATCAGAGATAATGGGAACTGCAGATGCTGGAGATTCCAAGATGATAAAATGTGAGGCTGGATGAACACAGCAGGCCAAGCAGCATCTCAGGAGCACAAAAGCTGACGTTTCGGGCCTAGACCCTTCATCAGAGAGGGGGATGGGAAGAGGGAACTGGAATAAATAGGGAGAGAGGGGGAGGCGGACCGAAGATGGAGAGCAAAGAAGATAGGTGGAGAGGGTGTAGGTGGGGAGGTAGTTCGCAACAAACAACTGCACCTCCCAGTCGCAAACCATTTCCACTCCCCCTCCCATTCTCTTGATGACATGTCCATCATGGGCCTCCTGCACTGCCACAATGATGCCACCCGAAGGTTGCAGGAACAGCAACTCATATTCCGCCTGGGAACCCTGCAGCCATATGGTATCAATGTGGACTTCACCAATTTCAAAATCTCCCCTTCCCCCACTGCATCCCTAAACCAGCCCAGTTCATCCCCTCCCCCCACTGCACCACACAACCAGCCCAGCTCTTCCCCCCCACCCACTGCATCCCAAAACCAGTCCAACCTGTCTCTGCCTCCCTAACCGGTTCTTCCTCTCACCCATCCCTTCCTCCCACCCCCAGCCGCACCCCCAGCTACCTACTAACCTCATCCCACCTCCTTGACCTGTCCGTCTTCCCTGGACTGACCTATCCCCTCCCTACCTCCCCACCTACACCCTCTCCACCTATCTTCTTTGCTCTCCATCTTCGGTCCGCCTCCCCCTCTCTCCCTATTTATTCCAGTTCCCTCTTCCCATCCCCCTCTCTGATGAAGGGTCTAGGCCCGAAACGTCAGCTTTTGTGCTCCTGAGATGCTGCTTGGCCTGCTGTGTTCATCCAGCCTCACATTTTATCAACAGCATAACTATGACTGTTTATCAGACTGGAGGCCTGTGACCAGCAGTGTTCCGTGTGGGTTGGTGCTGGGTTCACTATGGTTTGTCATTTATATAAATGATTTGGATGAGAATTTAGGAAGCATGCTTAGCAAGTTTGCAGAGGACGTCAAACTTGGTGACATCATGGACTAAGATTAGTCTAAGATTACAAAGGGATCTTGATTAATTGGGCCAAATGGGCCAAGGAGAGGCAGATGGAATTTAATTTGGATGAATGTGAGGTGTTGCATTTGGTAAGATGAACAAGGACAGGACTTGCAAAGTTAATAATAAGGCCCTGGGGAGTGTTTTCAAACAGAGAGACCGAGGGGTTCAAGTGCATCATTCTTTGAACATTGCATCACATGTCGACAGCATGGTAAAGAAGGCGTTTGGCACACTTGCCTTCATTGCTCAGACAATGAGTTGGAATGACATGCTGAGGTTGTACAGGACATTTGTGAGACCACTTTTGGAGTACTGTGCACAGTTCTGGTTGCCCTGTGATAAGTAGGGTTTACTATTAAATTGGAGGGGTTGCAGACAAGATTTACAAGGATGTTAGCAAGACTGAAGGGTTTGGATTATAGGGAGAGGCTGGATAGTCTGGGACTTCTTTCACTAGTGCATTGGAGGATGAGGGGTGACCTTACAGAAGTTTCTAAAATCATGAAGAGCACAGACAGGTGAACAGCAAAGGTACTTTCCCTCAGGTAGTGGAGATCAAAACTAGAAGGCATATTTTTAAGGTGAGAGGAGAAAGATTTAAAAGGGACCTGAGGGGAAACTTTTTCACACAGAGGGTGGTTTGTATGTGGAATGAACTGCCGGGGAAGTGGTAGATGCAGGTACAGTTACGACATTTAAAAGATATTTGGACAGGTACATGATTAAGAAAGACTTGGAGGGATACGGGCCAAACGCAAGCAAATGGGACTAGATTAGTTTAGGAAATCTGGTCAGCATGGACAAGTTAGACTGAAGGGTCTTTATGACTGTATGAACTAAACTCCCCCCAAGGTTCAAGTTAGCCAAGTGTGAGGCTGGATGAACACAGCAGGCCAAGCAGCATCTCAGGAGCACAAAAGCTGACGTTTCGGGCCTAGACCCTTCATCAGAGAGGGGGATGGCGAGAGGGTTCTGGAATAAATAGGGAGAGAGGGGGAGGCGGACCGAAGATGGAGAGAAAAGAAGATAGTGGAGAGGAGAGTTTAGGTGGGGAGGTAGGGAGGGGATAGGTCAGTCCAGGGAAGACGGACAGGTCAAGGAGGCGGGATGAGGTTAGTAGGTAGGAAATGGAGGTGTGGCTTGAGGTGGGAGGAAAGGATAGGTGAGAGGAAGAACAGGTTAGGGAGGTGGGGACAAGCTGGGCTGGTTTTAGGATGCAGTGGGGGAAGGGGAGATTTTGAAGCTGGTGAGGTCCACAATGATACCATTGGGCTGCAGGGTTCCCAAGCAGAATATGAGTTGCTGTTCCTGCAACCTTCGGGTGGCATCATTGTGGCACTGCAGGAGGCCCATGATGGAATTGTCGTCTGAGGAATGGGAGGGCGAGTTAAAATGGTTCGCGACTGGGAGGTGCAGTTGTTTATTGCGAACTGAGCGGAGATGTTCTGCAAAGCGGTCCCCAAGCCTCCGCTTGGTTTCCCCAATGTAGAGGAAGCCACACCGGGTACAGTGGATATAGTATACCACATTGGCAGATGTGCAGGTGAACATCTGCTTAATATCTTCTTTTCTCTCCATCTTTGGTCCGCCTCTCCCTCTCTCTCTATTTATTCCAGAACCCTCTCCCCATGCCCCTCTCTGATGAAGGGTCTAGGCCCGAAACGTCAGCTTTTGTGCTCCTGAGATGCTGCTTGGCCTGCTGTGTTCATCCAGCTTCACACTTGGTTATCTTGGATTCTCCATCATCTGCAGTTCCCATTATCTCTGATCCCTCCAAGGTTCAGTTTGTTTTATGTGCATTCAACGCTTGAAATCCTGGAAGTCTCCAAATTTGATTTGCTCACTGACTCATATTGCTTCCCAATCTGACAATGATTCAAATTAACAATGCTCATCCTTGCATTCAAATCACTCCATGGAGTCACTGCCCTCTATGACTCCAGATCATCAACCCTCTGAAGACTCTGCCTTCTTTGAATCCTGTCATCGTGTACAACTTTGATTTTTGTTATTGGTCACTTAGACCGAAAGTATTGGAATTTCTTCCTTACAAGCTTACCCATCCCTTGGTTAAGATGATTCTGAAAAAAATTACATCTACTCCAACTGTATAATTCAGTATTCATTTTACTTGATTGTTCACCTGTGCACTGTTTTTGGAAGCTTCCTATACTTAAAGGCACTATGTAAGTATAACTTGTAGCTTAAGCTTGACCTTGACAAGCCTCCAGTGAGTTGTACTAAAGATGGCAACAGCCTTGGTCCCATATCAGATTGCTATCCATTAAGCCCTGCTGGCAATCCATATATCGGAATTCCAATAAAGGCAACTACAGTTGGTTTTGTGGTCAGGAAGAGAAAGATCAATTATATCATTCTCATAAGAAGATGAGAAATTTCCTTCCCGTTGCTCCACAGTTACATTTGTGCCTGGAAGTCCTTGGAGAGGGACCACGCAGCATCCACCAATACCCTGAATGACTTTAGAGAGAAGTTGGCACTGCAGGGGTTGGAGAGCCTTGCCTCTCCTTCCAACTCCATTTTGACTTAATACTCTCCCTCTCTCACTACGTTTAGTTCACCTTGGTGTCATTGCACTGTCCTTAATAGGCTGTTTGTGTAATTTGGATATTAAATCAGAAATACGTAATTTGGTGGTGGATACCATGTGAAAAGTAACATGTGTGATTTGATGTTGGGAACAAAATGTTGAATTGTGTGTGAAAGCACTTCTGGATATAAAATATGAAAAAGAAAGGAAAAGTAGGGAAAAAGGATGAGAAATCTGAGTGAGAGCAGACCATTTGTCCTTTTGAGTCTGATCTCCATGGCTCATCTTCAACTTCACTTGTACTTTCATTCCGGCTTCACTGTTCTGCTTGCCCCCAATTCTCTGGGATTACCAAATTCTGTCTGTTTCATGTATTCAGTAATGAAGTGTCCACAGTCTCTGGGGTGGACAGTTTCAAAGATTCACTGCCAGAAATTCTTGTAGTGGGCAAGTCATAGCTAGATGAAGTCAAAATTGGTCTTAACTTCCATGTTCAGCAGCCAATTACCAGTTCACCAAGACTATCCATGCTTCACTACAGCATAAAATAATTCCCAGTGCTTACGGTTCTCTACCTTAGATAAAGCAGAGTGTTGCTTCGTTCAGTTGGCTGGATGACTGGCAATGCTGTGTGATGCCAACCCCAAGGGTTCAGTTCCTGCGCTGGCTGAGGTTTTTGTGAACGACTTCCCTTCTCAACTTCACCTGAACATGGTGACCATCAAGTTAAACCACCACCAATCGTCTCTTGCTAATGGGAGAGCAGCCCTATGGTTACATCAGACTATGATGACTTTATCTGTAGTTCAAAACTGGACTATTTCTTCAGGAAATTTGGTAGCAAGCAGAGGGAGCAAAACATGTGGCTAGAATGTATGGTTTAAATGCCACAAAAGGTCCAGGTGGCCCAGGACAGAGTACAATGAAGTTCTTTATTAATACTGACAGCAGAATCTACCCATTGTTTCATTAGAAACAGTTCTGTTCCTCCTGTGAAAGAAATCTTGCATGACACTGGCCTACCTGAATGTTTTGTTGAACTTCATAAAGTATTTGGTGACAATTTATATTATTTTTTAATCTGATGTCCGAAACAATTGTGTGGTTTCTTCTACACGGAGCTGTCTGATTAGTGCTCCAGAAAATGAAATATTATTCTATTTAACTTACAAAATGTCAAAGCTGCTCCACCCTATCAATTGATGTGTCAATATGAAGCATGGATTCATCAATTCACAAAGGAGTTGCCTAACTGGTTCTGGCCTGTTTCTGTGGTTATTAGTCATGTAGATAATGCCAAAGGTGACAATTACTTTTCTAATTTTGATTAATTGGCCAATTTAAAAGATGATACAATGACATTAGATTAACAAATTGAAAGGACGGTTTCTTTCAAGTCCTTTTTTTCAGAATGTACATATGCATTAATGTGATTTCGGTGTTTCTGGCAAAGCAAGCATTTATGGGCCATTCCTGTTTGCTCTCGAGGAGTCGTTGTTGAGATACTTCTTTCAACTGAGCTACATCACAGTGTTGTGTATTAAATCACAAGTTCCACGATCTTGATGGAGGATTGGCAAAATATTTCCATATCAGGATGCTGTCTGATAAGGAGAGGGATGTACAGCTGCTGATGTGCCTGTGTTGGCTTTGTTCTTTTTTCAAGTAGTAGATGTCATAGATTTGGAAGGCTATGTTAGTACAGTTGTGAGTTTTACATCTCATTCTGGATTTAGTGCAAAGTAAACTAAACCAGGAAAGCAGTCGGAGATATTTGGATGTCGTAAAGCAGGACGTTTTTTAAAGAAAGTTGAGAGACACTTAACCAAGGAAGCAACCTGACAGTTTGTTAGACGTTGGCCAATCTATTTATTTACAAGCTATGGCTAGACTAACATTTATAGCCTATCCTTACTTCCTCTTGAGAAGGTGATGGTGTGCTTTATTATTAAATGACTGCAATGCTTGATTTGCACGGATACTGTGCTGTTGCGAAGGAAATTCCAGGATTTTGACCCGACAACACTAAAGAAATGATAATATAGTTTAAAGTTAGAATAGTGTGTGCCTTGAGGGCGAGAACACTTACAGGTGAAGATGTTCCCATGTGTCTGCTGTCATTGCCTTTCTACATGGCGGCTGGTGCGGGTTAGGAAGGTATTATTAAAGGGTCCTGGGTGAGTTACTGCAGTGCATCTTGCAGATGGTACATATATTATCATGGTGAATTGATAGTGAAAGAAGTTTTTAGTTGAGGGTGGTGGATGAGGTGCCAATTGACTAGGATGCTTTGGATGGTTTTGAGCTTCTTGAATGTTATTGAAAAGTTATTCCAGTACTTTTTCAATTTGTGTCAAGTAGTTTGGATATCGGAAGCAAGTTACGCTCTGCAAAATTCCTAGCCTTGATAAGCTGTTTAGCTAACGTATTTATATTACTGGCACAGTTGAGTTTATAATCAGTGTTAACCCCAGGAATTTGGTGTGGGATTCAGTGATAATGATACTCTTGAATGTCAAGGAATTCCATCTATTTGTAGATGGTCATTGCCTGGAAGTTGGGTTGCATGAATGTTACTTAGCACTTACCAGCCTATACCTGGATATTGCCCAGGCCTTCCAGCTATGGATACAGACTGCTTCAGTATCTGAGGAGTTGTGAAGGAAACTAATTATTGTGCAACCACCAGCAAACATGTACATTTCTGATTTTACTGAATGGAGGAAAGGTCATTGAAGAAGCAGCTGAAGATGGTTGGGCCTGGGACGCTGCCCTAAGGTGTGCCTGCAGATGTGCTAGAGCTAAAATGATAGTAACCACAATCATTTTCCTTTGTATAAAGTATAACTCCAACCAGCAGAAATTTTTTACCCTGATTCCCATTGACTCCAGTTTTACTGGAGCTGCTTGATGCCTCTTTCGGTTCAGTGCAAATTTGCTGTCTGTCAGATAGACCCTCTGGAGTTCAGCTGTTTTGGAGCCAGGCTGTAATGATACCAGGAGCTGAATGGCTCTGATGAAACCTGAACTGAGTGTCAATGAGCATGTTGTTTCTGAGTAAATGCTACTTGAAAATACTTCAATCAATTTACTGATGAATAAGAGTGGACAGTACATTAATTAGTCAGGTTGGCTTTCTCCCATGAAGCCCATTCTTAAGCAACTTTCTACATTAGGTGTCAGTAGGTGCTAGCCATACTGAATCAACTTGTTTAGGAGGGCGAGTAGTTCTAAAACATGTCTTCAGTACACTTGTTGGAATTTTGGCAGAGCCCATTGTGCTTGCAGTATCTAATGCCTTCAGACTTTTCCTTGGATGACTGCAGCTCCGATGAAACTCAAGAAGCTTGACACAACGCAGGACAAAGTACACCACTGGATTCACAACGCATCTTCAGATCCTCCCCCGCTGATAAACTGTAGCAGCAATGTATACCATTTATACGATACTTGGAAAAAATCCACCAAAGCTCTTAAGACAGCCACTTCCAATCCACAACATAATATAAATTATAGTGGGCATTGATAGGGTAGATAGGCAAAACCTTTCCTTCTTGATGAAGTGATTCATAACAATGGGGCATAGTTTTAAGATAAGGGGCAAGAGGTTTTCAGAGGCTGTGAGGAAAAACAGTTTTCAACCTAAAGGATGGTTGGGAATCTGAAACTCACTGCCTTTAAAGGTGGTTAAGGCAGAAACCCTCATAACATTTAAGAAATATTTAGATGTGAACTTGCAATGCCAAGGCATACAAAGCTATGAGCGAAGTGCTAGAAAATGGGATTGGAATAGTTAGGTAGGATATTTTTGATGAATGCAGATGCAGTGAACCAATCACCCTTTTTACTGTGCTGGAGATCTTTTCGACTCAATGATCCACTACCATCTTGAGCAACAATGGCAACAGATGTATGGGAACACCACCACCTGCAAGCGCCCCTCCAAGTCTTTCACCATCCTGAACTGGAAATATAATCACTGTTCTTTCAGTGTCACTAGGTCAAAATCTTGGAACTCCCTACTGAACACCATTTTGGGTCTACCTACAGCATATGGACTGCAGGGGTTCAAAAAAGGGCTCACCACCACCTTGTCACGCGTAACAAGGGATGGGAAATAAATACTTACCCAACCAGCGATGCCTACATCCTGTGAGTGAATGGTAAAAAAAATTCTCATTATATATGATGTGGATTGTATTGGTTGAAGACTGGCATTTTTGATGCTGGAGCCCTGGGTGGAGGCAGTGATAGATTATCCCCTTGGCACCTATGGTTGAAGATGGTGTAAATGCTTCAGCCTTGTCTTTTGCAGTGTTCTGCTGGGTTCCCCATCATTGAAGATTAAAATAGTTGTGAAGCCTCATTGTCATGTCAGTTATTTAATTGTCGATCACCATCAATGGCCAGATGTGGTCAGACTGCAGAGCTTAGATATGATCAGTTGGCGCTGAGACCTCTTAGCACTGCCTACCGCGTACTGCTTTGCTGTTTGACATGCAAGTAGTCTTGTGCTGTAGCTTCATAGGTTGACACCTCATTGTGCCTCGTACTGCTTGTGGCATGCCCTCTTCTATATTCTTCACTGAACTAAGATTGGTCCTCAGATTGATAGCAAAGTGGCAATAATGGGCCATGAAGTGGTTGATTGTGGTTGAATGCAGTACTGCCCTGCTAACGGTCCACAGCACCTCATAGTTGTCCAAATTTGAGTTACTAGATCCATTTGAAATCTATCCCATTTGGCACAGTAGTAATGCCACAAAAAATGATGAAGAGTATCCTCAATGTGGAAGTGGGACTTCATCTCCACAAGGACTGTGCAGTTGACAGTGCAGCTGTTGAGAACGATGTTAAGTATTCTTTTCATTCTTATTGGGTCCCTCACTACTGGCTACAGGACTGCGGCCCCAGTTTAACATCTGTTGAAAGGACCTTGGCAACTAATAACAAAGGATATGACCGTGTTTTATCTACTTTGCTTCCTTTTCAATGTCTATTTCATTTGTTGTGTTTGACCGCTGTGCCTCCTGTGGTAGCACCTGAACAGCTCTACACACAGAGTTTCAACAATAGGTTCTGAGGAAGTTTCGAGAAAGGGTCACTCAATCTCAAACATTAAATCTGATTTCTATCCACAGATAGTGCCAGACCTGCTGAACTTTTCCAGCAATTTCTATTTTTGTTTGTGATTTACTGCATCCGCAGTTCTTTAGGTTTTTATTTAACATTCTTCTAAATTTCTTATGTATCTTATAACGATAAAGTTTTGTTATCAGAGTGCACAATTCTAATTTCTACTCTGGATCTAAACAGAAGTGCAGTCATTCCAAATGTTTATGACTTATTAAGTCTGTTCAGTCATGAGAAGAAAAGTCACAGTCTGTTTGTGTCTCAACATTGCATGCACATTTTCCAATGAAGTTTCATCAACATCAACTATCTGGCCCTCCTGAAAGATTCTATGACAACATCTATTGCGTTGATGCAGCCTGTAACTAAATGCTAACATGCATAGACTGTATCTTTTTAATTATGAGAGATTCTTCTAGTTAGACCAGGAAAGGGTTTTCCTCCCCGACATTAGACCCTGCAGTTTTCTGCACTCAAAGAGGATGATGGCAGCAATTGTCATCACAAACAGCAACTGGTACAAGACTATTTATCATAATGCATTGTACTAATATTGTTGTCTGTAACCTTCCAGTGACTGTATACGGTTTGTATTGTTGCATGTTTTAATTTTTTTCAGAAGACTACAATCTTGAACAACATTCTTGTAATAAAAATAGAAATTGCTGGAAAAGCTCAGCAGGTCTGGCAGCATCTGTGGGTAGAAATCAGAGTTAATGTTTTGAGTTGAGTGACCCTTCCTCTGAAATGGGGAAGTTCTGAGGAAGGGCCGGTCGATCCGAAATATTAACTCTGATTTCTCTCCAGAGCTGCTGCCAGACCTGCTGAGCTTTTCCAGCAATTTCTATTTTTGTTCATGATTTACAGCATCTGCAGTTCTTTCGGTTTTTATTTAACATTCTTGTAATGATATTTTCAATATCACAGTGCATCATTTTGATTTCTACTCTGAAGTTAAACAGCATTGCAATCATTTCAAACATTTATGATGTATTAAGCCTGTTCAGTCATGAAGAAAAATAACAGTCTGTTTGTGTCTCAACATTGCATGCACATTTTCCAATGAAGTTCCATTGACACTTTTACTGTTGCATCTTATGACCCTCCCCATCTCTCATTTACTGATTTTTACCTTAATTGACAGGTGTAGGTTTTATGTTGGTTGCCATCACCTTCGCAGGAATATATGCGGTCTTTAAGTGTGACATCTCATGAATCTAATCTGAATTCTGCGTCTTGCACACAGGTGTTGATGTTTTCTGGGGAAGAAGATCGTGCTAGTTTTATGGAAGATTTGAAAGCACACCTCCAAAATCACGGCATAAGTCCTCTGATTCATGAAGTGAAAGAACAGACGCTTTTGAAAGAAGCGGTGACAAAGCAGCAGCGGATTAAGATCTTAGATACCTTTTTCCGGCGTGTATTTGCACAGGTACTGTTCCAGTTATCAGTTTGATAATCCTCTTGGTCATGCACAGCATTCTATTTATTTGCATTTAATATCACAATGAAATGGATGTGCAGTTTCTCGAAGAGTCATAAGGAATTTTAAATCACGAAAGCTGTGATCATTCTAGTTAAAGGTGTTTGCCTTCATTAATGAAATCAGAAAATAATTTTGTTTTTGAAGTGAGAACAACTTCATTATGACAGGATGGTGTCAGGTTTAACCCAATTTGTTAGTTTTACAAAACTGGTGCATGCATTGGTCCAACACATTCCCAGATGGTCTCCCACATTCAACGCGAGATCATCCAAAATTGTAATTTATGTCTTAACTCGTCATCTCCCTATCATTTTTACTCACAGATCTACATTGATTCCCAGTCAAGCAACATCTTGATTTTAAAATTTTGATCCTTGTTTTCAAATCCCTTCATGGTCCATCTCTTGTATTCTCTGTGTTCTCCTTTGGTTCCACAACTCTCTAAGATATCTGTGCTTCTTTAATCCTGGCCACTTGTGAATTCCCAATTATATTCAATCTACCATTGGCATCCACACCTTTGGTCCTAAGCTCTGGAATACTATTCCTTAATTTCTTTGCCTCTCCACTTCACTTTCATTCATGGAAATACTCCTTAAAACCAAAAAAACTTTTAGTTGTCTGACTTGGAGTCCGAGAGTCAAATGAAAACAGACCCTGTGGTCCAACGAGTCCATGCTGAACATGATCTCTAAACTGGTCCTACTTGCCAGCTCCTGGTGCATATCCCTTCAAAACTTTCCTATTCATGTACTGATCCAAATGTCTTTTAAACGTTGTAATTGTATCCGTATCCATCACTTCCTCAGGAAGTTCATTCAACATTCAAACCACACTGTGTGTAAGAAATTTTCCTCTCATCTTGTTTAAATTCCTCACCTCTCACCTTAAAAATGTGCCCCCTCATCTTGAAATTCCCCACCCAAGGGAAAAGATAACTACCATTATCTCTATCTACACCTGTCACTATTTTATAGGCTTCTAACAGGTTGTCTCTCAAACTCCTACGCTCCAGTGAAAGAAGTCCCAACCTATTCCAACCTTTCTTTATAACTCAAACCTTCCATACCTGGCAACATCTTGGTAAATCTCTTCTATGCCCCCTCCAACTTAATATCCTTCCTGTAACTGGGTGACCAGAACTAGACACAGTATTCCAGAAGAGACGTCACCAATGTCCAGTACAATATCAACATGACTTCCTAACTCCTATACCCATAGAACTGAGCAATGAAGGCAAGTGTGTCAAACACCTTTTCTACCACCCCGTCTATATGTGATGTGAACTTAAAAGAGTAATGTACCAGCATCCCAAGGTCACTCTGTTCTACAACACTCCCCAAGGCCCTATTATTAATTGAATAAGCCCTATCCTTGTTTGTTGCACCAATATTTTGATTCCTTCTTATGTGGCTCAGTGTTATATATTGTTGTATAAGGTGCCTATTCAGCAGTGTGAGCACATACACCAGACATGGACATACTAGACACAGCATGAAAATGCGCTACACACTGCATGTTCACTAACTACATACACACCACATACACATCCATCGCACATTATGCCTCACAGCACCAGAGACCTCGGTTCAATTCTACCCTCGGGTGACTGTCTGTGTGGAGTTTGCACATTCTCCCCATTGCCAGTGTGGATTTCCTCCGGGTGCTCTGGTTTCCTTCCACAGTCCGAAGATGGGCAATTTAGGTGGATTGCCATGCTAAATTACTCATATTGTGTGGGGACGTATAGGTTCAGTGTGTTAACCATGGGAAATGTAGGGTTACAGCATAGGGGAATGTGTCTGGGTGGGATGCTCTTCAGTGTTCAGTGTGGACTTATTGGGCCGATTGGCCTGTTTACACACTGTAGGGATTCTATGTAAAACTTCTTCTGTGTAGAACTTCATGTATACTCCCCACACTGTATTTACCCAATCTGCACATATGTGAGCAGCCTTTGAATACTGATCACGAAAACAATTTGCAGAAACCGTTGAATCAAGAACATTGAGGCATGGAAATTACTGTTAAGTGATCTTTAAGGATCAACAGGTTTTATGTTGTTCTGCTTGTTAATTTAATGTACATGTTAAATTATAAAAAATTAAATAACTTCAGTAAGCAAAAAGAAAAGCTATGCAAGTGTTTATTTGATAATATTGTCAGCAGTAATAATCAGGTTTATGCTTCAACTACCTTCATCTTATGAACAGTATAAAATGGATTTTTCTATGTTATCTTGTTGCCACATGTAGGTTCTGGAGATTGATGGCTCAGATGCTGGTGACTTTGATATTGAAAGTTCAAAGAAAGCTAAAGAGTCCCTGAAGTGCGAGCTGACTACAGCGGAGTTTGCAGATGCACTGGGGCTAAAGGAAAACTCTATGTTTGTTCAGCAGATGTTTTCTTTAGCTGACAAGGATGGAAATGGCTACCTATCTTTCCGGGAGTTTCTGGACATCTTTGTCATCTTGATGAAAGGTAATCTGAGCTCACGACGTGATGCCTAATTGAAACATCAGTTGGATGTTTGCTTTGTCTTGAAGGTATTGCCGATCGACCGACAGAGATGCCAGTCACAAAGACAGGACAATGAAGAAGTCCTGTACTATGGCATTCGCACATTCGTGTGTACCCTGCACACATTTGTTCCTGCATTGTTGAAACTTTTCACAAAACAGATTTTTTTTTAAAAGCTTATGGGGAGGTTTAATGTAAATGGTGGAAAGTTTGGAGGGGAAGGGAGGAAAATTCTTTTTAATCTAGAGGGTGGTGGGAATCTGGAATTCCCTGCTTCTAACGGTGGTAGAGGGACAAAGCCTCATAACAATTCAGAAGTACGTAAATGTGTACTTGTGATGTCAAGGTATACAAGGCTACGGGCTAAGTGCTGGAAAATGGGATGAGAATAGTTAGGTGGTTGTTTTTGACTGGTGCGAACGTGATGGGCTGAGGGGTCTTTCTCTGTGCTGTAGATTTCTATGACTCTATGATTCTAACTTCTTACATGTTAGCTAAGCATTTTTATAGATATATATACTTAGATTAAACAAGCGAGTTACTTCAATGTCCAGGTACCCTGAAATGTACAAAGGAGTGACCAGAGCAGTGATTTTTCTTGCTTAACTCTGCCTTTTAAGAGTAGCATAAAGAAGGAAGTCTTGTATTTATATGCTGTCTTTCAAAACAACCAGGTACAGTCGATTATGTGAGAACTTGTGTTTCTTCAATGCGAATTGGCTTTAATGCGATTGATGTATTTAGACCACTATTTGTAGAATGTGAACTTTCCTTACCTGTATGGGCTATTATGTGATTCTGGCCCCATTAGTTTAAATGGCGTGGCTATTGCATGATTCTTGCATAACGCAAGATCATACGAGAACAGAACTATCATGTTATATCAGAACTGACTGTATATCAAAGCAGTTCATAGCCACTGAAGTAATTTTGAGATGTTGTTACTGTTGTTGTGCAGGAAACCTGACAACCAAATTGCACAGAGCAAACTCCCACAAACAGCACAGTGATTGTGAACACATTTTTTTTAAGTATGTTTTTTGTTGGAGGGATAAATGTTGGCAGAGACATTGTGAATAATTCCCTGCTCTTTACATTAGTGACATGGGATCTTTCATGTTCACCCAAGCAGGCAGATGCGGCCTTGCTTTAACGTCTCATAAAAAACAAAAGCACCCCGGGCAGTGTAACACTCCCTCATTGCTACCCCGGAGTGTCAGCCTAGATTTTTGTGCTTAAGCCCTGGTGTGTGACTTGAGCACAGAACCTTATGATTCAGACAAGAGAATGCTAATATTGCCAAGGCTGCGACTGCCTTTGAGAACTCATTGAAGGTCAGTTTCGTCACCAACTCAACCAGCTAAAGTTAGTGAGGTTCTCATCATGGGAGCAACTTGCTTTTCAGTCCAACAGTCAGAAGAAAATCTATGCATATTGCAGAAGATTTAGGTCATTTATGCAAAAGGTTTACAGCCACAGTCAATGAAGGTGAAAACTTAGTGGCTTTGATTGGACTTTCAAAGACAAGTTTCTGCTTTGCAGATCTCTATATGATTTTCATGGCTCTTTGAAAAGGAGTGAATGTACTTTGAAATGCCAGACAGGTCAACCTGTATGAAAAGAAATGACTGACGGCTCATGTTCTGTTTTACACTCTTACTTAGAAGTGCCAACTCTGTGTTGTGCAGAAGCTAAAATCTGTTTTGTTACCTACAAATATTTTGCCACATCACAAAATCATAGAACAGGTTAGAAATATTAATGTGCAAACACAAAGATCAAGTTTGGAATATGTAATTGGATTAGGCACACCCTCACTACTTTTCATAGCAATTTTAATTAATGCTTGTCAAAATGTTTCAATCCACACTTCCTCAACCCGAGATGTTAAAACTGCGTTGAAGGCTTGGTCATTGTTAAAATGTTAACTCTGATTTCTCTCCATAGATGCTGCCAGGCCTGCTGAGCTTTGCCAGTAATTTCTGTTTTTACTGTGAAAGTTTTGTCTCCTGTCATAGAAACCATTCAAATTTTCATTTCTATGATGTAACATTTAACTATTTGATTTGTGTAGGTTCTCCTGAGGAGAAATCAAAGCTCATGTTTGCAATGTATGATGTAGATGGGAGTGGTTCCATGTCAAAGGAAGAGTTCTCGCACCTGCTGAGGTAAATGAAATAAACTTTTACTCACATTTCTCATTGTCCTTTATCCGGTGCGCATGTCATTGTTTCTCTGGACAGTACCTGTTGTACATTCATATGGTCTGTTTTAGCTCCAAATAAGCCAGAGATGATCATTTTTCTAAATCCAAACAGGTTTTATTATAGTACTTTGGAAATATTTTCAAACTTAGAGGGTTTTAACACATATGGTCTTAACCCACAATTCGGAAGCATTGTCCCTGTGGTTTTCATTACTTAACTCTCAAACCTCACAAATAAACTTAAGCAATCAACTAGAATCAATAAGATTCAGTTCCCAGAATAGCATCATCAAACACTTGTCAATAGAACCATTGAACACTGAGGTATTTGTTATGATATTATAAATGTTCTATTGAAGATTTTCTCCAAAGTGTCAAATTCTGGGTGGTACACTTTCAGAAGGATCTGAAGGAATAAGTGAGAATGCAAAATTCACAAGAATGGTTCCAGGAATGAAGAATTTTACTTATCTCAATTGTTGCTTTTCTTGGAGAATAGAAGAATGAGATCAAATTTGACAGAGGTATTGAAAATCTTATACCTGGGCAAAGTAGAGAGGGAGAAACTGTTCCTGCTGGTGAAAGAATCAAGAAGGATAACGCACCAGATTGAAAGTAAATGGTAAAAGAAATGTTAGGAGACATGAAGATGAATATTTTCATGCAGTTGTTGGTTAGGATATGGAAGCCTGGGAGTATGGTGGTGGCAGGTCAATTGAGACATTCAATATGGCATTGGATTATCATCTGACAGCGAAGTTCATATAGGGCTATAGCAAAAAGGTTGTGGCAAAAGATGAATTGCTTGTACAGATTGCTGGCGCAACACTGTAGGCCAAAATGAGCTGCATTTCTGCTGTGGCACTTCTGGGATTCAGTGCCCCATTTAGAGTAACCAAATAAGTAGGTATTTCAGATAAAGAAAAGGAGACATTTTCTCAATAGCTTTGAAAGTGCTGCTACTGATAGCATGTAGGTTGGTGCATGGTAATAAACTCAAAAATATTATTTGAATACATCCAAACAATTTTATCATCTTTTGTGATCCTCTTATAAGTGAAGGGTACAACATGAGATTAGCATGGATCTGGTATCTCATGTTGATCCTAACCCTCGTCCTCACCCAGGAACTTCTGCTATTGCACTTTCTGACCTTCATGTGGAAATGTCAAGCATTAGGACTTTGGTATAGAAATTCCACGAAACAGACCAAACCAGATTCTGATGTTTACCTCCACTTGAACCAGTCAGCTACATCGGTTTCCAAAGAGAGGGGGTCTGCAATCCATGTATCATTTGTAGTAATTTATGTAGTTTGTCTTGAGACAGTGCTCCATTTAAATCTGACTGGGGGATCTTTTTGTCCTTTGGACCTTTTGACTCCAGAACTTTATGGATATTCCATCATTGATTACCTTTAAGGGTGATGTAGACTTTTGATCTCATTGAGAATCAAGCATATGGGGATCAGGCAAAAAAAATGGATTTGCGGCATGAGATCAGTAATAGTCATGTCGCATGGTAGCAGAAACTTGAGGAGTAATCTAGTCTACTCTGGCTCCTTCTCTATTTTCTTCAGGTAAGCAGCAATACACCATGATCTTGCCCGCAGAACTAAATTAAACTTAGGGCTACTGTAAAGATCTTTTCCTGATTTGCTGAGAAAAATTAGTAGAGTCTTTGTATTGAGTGGAAAATTAAAACTCACGCAAGTATCAAAATTTTTTGTTCCATTCGCTTTAAGGAAGAGCTGTTTTCCTTTTAATGTTTTAGGTCTTTCATCGAGATCTCGCATGACTGCTTGCCAAAGGAACAGATAGAGAATATGATGAATTCAATGTTCAAACATGCAGGATTTGAAGATAAAGAGGAGATTATGTGGGAAGATTTCCATTGCCTGTTCCGTGACCACTACCAAGAGATGGAACTTTCTCAGCCTGCTCCGAAAGGTCGACAAACCTTGTAGACATTAAAGACCAGTGAATCTTATATTTCCAGATAATAACTAATAAGTGCTTTGGCATTTTATAGCTACTATTATCAGGATCTTGTTTGGGGGCAGGTTCATTTAGGGTAAGGACTGGGCATCTTGCCGCAATCACCAAATCAATCAACTGTTATCTTTCCTTCCAATTAAATTCACCATGTTGACTAATATCTTCCATGATTTGTCCCCCGACAAAAGCTTTCTGTCTTTATTTGAAATAGATATTAGTTTATGGCAGTATCTGTGAAGCAAGGAGCAGTTACTGTTTCAGGTCAATGCTTATTCATCACACCTGTTTATCAGAAATGTTAATGATATTTTTCTTTCCAATAATAATGCCAGATTTAAAAAGAAAAATCATGAAATGTAAGGCCAGAATTCATTGTCAATCCTTAATTTCCTTTGAAAGTCTGGTGGTGAGACATCTTTTTGAACCACTGCAGCTCCATACGTGCACTCAGCAATGCTGTTATGGAGGGACTTACAGGATATTGTCTGAATGACAGTGAACAAAGTGGCAACATGTCGAGGTTGGAAGCTGAGTACTTTGCAGCTACTGATTTCCCCAAGTCTGACTTCCACGCCTAAGGCACAAATTAAGAATGTGAAGAATACTCCTTCTTTGGCTGGAAGATCCAAGATCACTCAAGAAGCTCAACACTGACCAGGTCAAAGAAGTCCACTTAATAGGTATCCCATCCACTCCCTTCAACATTCACTCCCTCTACTACTGATATGCAACGGTGACAGTGTATACCACCTAGAACGTGGACTGTGGCAATTCATCAAAGCACCTTGATAGATCCCACAACTTCTAACAAATGAAAGGACCAAATCAGCAGCTGTAAGGTCCCCTTCAAGTCACACACCATTCTAACTTGGAAATATATTGCCATTCCTTCAGCATTCTTTGGTCCTGGAAATTCCTTTTGACAGCATTTTGAGTGTAACTTCACCATACCAACGGCTTCCAATAAATAAGATTGCTCACCACCACCTTCTCAAGAGCACAATAGGGGGAGGGACAATAATTACTGGCTTTATCATCGGGACCCAGATCCCATAAAACAATTGAATTGAGCCACAAGTAGGGGTAGAACTGAGGAGATCTGTCAATGGCACTTCTACTAAATTGTAGCTTGGCACTTTTAAATTTCATATTGATTGTTAATTTATCATTTCAGGTCCTGAAGGAAAGAAACTTGACAAAGCAAACCGCGTTTCTTTCATAATAAAGAAAAAGAATGAGTAAGTAAATCACAATGAACGTGATCCAATAGAGCAGTTCAAAATTATGAGGAGGGTTGACTGGACATACATAGGGAAAATGTTTCCACTTGTAATGGGGCCATAGTATAGCATACAAACTATAGACCATGAATTTAAATGAGTGACTGATAAATTCAATAACCAATTTAGAAGATTGAGCTTACTACTGCGAAGAGTGATTGAGGTAAATAACATTTAAGGTCCTGCATTTAAGGGGAAGCTAGACAGGTGCATGAGAGAGAAAGATATTGCTATTTGAGTTATAGTAAGTACAGATGAAGGAAGTTCATGTAGAAAATAAGTATCAACATAAGCCTTTTGGATAAAATTGCCTAATTCTGTGTTGTATATTCTTTACAGCAAAGAATACAGCTGAAAGAATGATGGGCTCTCATCGCTAGTAAAAATACAGTGAAACAGAGCCCAACTAAATTGTGGAAACTGACTGATTTACACAGCTGGTGGTTCATTAGGATGTATTAGTGGCACAAGTAGATAAAGTTACAACATCCCTTCCGTACCATCTAATTTGGAAATGTACCACTGTCGCTGAATCAAAATCTTGGAATTCCTTTCCTAAGGACATAATGGGCCTATCTTTCTTTCTTTGCTCACTTGTGGGATGTGGGCCTCACTAGCTGACCAGCCCTTTCCTATCTGCCCTTTTGAAAGTGGTTGCTAGCTGCCTTCTTGAACTGCTGTAACGTGAGCCACTATGTCCTTTGGGAAGGAATTCCAGGATTTTGACTCAGTGATAGTGAAGGAATGGTGATATGTTTCCATGCCAAGATGGTGTGTGGCTTGGAGGGACCTTGCAGTTAGTGGTGTTCCTATGTATCTGCTGCCTTGTCCTTCTAGATGTAAGCAGTCATGGGTTTAGCAAGTGCTGTCTTCTGATCTTTGGCGAATTTCTGTAGTGCATGTGGACTGCAGCAGATCGAGAAGGCAGCTTGTTGCAACTTTCTCAAGGGCAACGAGGGATAGGCAAAAATTGCTTACCAGTGACACCCATATCTCAAAAGTGACTTTAACTCACCTTTAAGGTCTGACCTTGACCCACTCATGTGACGATATGGCCAATGCTCACAACTCAATATGCTTCTACTATTTTAACAATTTATCATACCACCAATAACGTATAAATGTCAGTACCCTGTATAACCAAAAGACCAGAAGATATAGAAGCAAATGTAGGTCGTTCAACTCACCAAGTCAGTTCACTATTCAATGAGATCATGGCTGAGTTGATGATTCTCAACTCTATTTCTTTCAATTTAGATCAAAACATTGTCTCCATAATTTAACTGCACTAACCCTCTGATTACTGAAGTGGAATGAGTGGCCATGTGCACAAATAGGTAATCTTGCTTCTTGTAACCTTGTGAGGTGCTGTCCTTCTGCTTAAACACAAATCACCCCCTTGACAATGAATTTTCACTGTCGCCTCTTATTTTTGACTGTCCCTGCTTCGCTCTTGCAATAATCCTACATCCTGCATTTGTGAATTCCGCAGTAACATATGGAGGTGTTTCAAGGAAAGAGATTTTGGCTGAATAGCATCATCAGGTTAGGGAGTGAATTTCACTCTAATGAAATCACTTCTGGGATTAGCAATTCCATGGAACCAGACACAACCAGATAGCATGAAACAAAAGCAGAACTAGCTGAAGAAACTCAGCAGGTCTGGCAGCATCTGTGGAAACACAAACAGTCAACATTTTGGGTCCAGTGACTCTTCTTCAGACTATTCTAAAGAAATGTCTGTGGATCTAAAATGTCGACTCTGTCTCTGTAGAAACAGCTAACTTTCTCCAGCTATTGCTGTTTTAGTTTCGGATTTCCAGCATCTGCAGTTCTTTGTTTTCTGTTACACCAGATAGCTTAACTTCATCCCTGCCTCCTTCACCTGTCCGTATTCTCTCCACCTATCTGCTCCACTTTCTATCATTGCCTCCCCTTCTCTCTATTTATTTCAGAGCCCCCTTCCCCTCCTCCATTTCTGAAGAAGGGTCCAGACCTGAACCATCAGCCTTCCTGCTCCTCTGATGCTGATTGGCTTGCTGTGTTCATCCAGCTTCACACCGTGTTGTCTCAGATTCTCCAGCATTGGCAGTTCCTCTCAGCATAACTCATTAGCTGTGTGATACTATTTACAGACATACAGTTTGGCCAAAATCATTGATTGATTGAGATACATCATTTAACAAGACAGATGCATAGCTTAATACTAATATATTCAAGAGGTCAGTTTACTGTGTCTGGGTTTCATGCGTTTTTTTGTTTCATGGCCAGTTCCACAGTTCCATTCAAGAATTGACTAAAGTCTGACTATTGTCCATTATAAATAGCTGTTTTAATTTCCCAACACTGTCGCATGATTTTAAATCCTTTTAAGTTAAATGTGTTCTTATCGGGAGAATTGGCTGATGGATCGAGCTACCAATACTAAATCAGAGCGGGAGGGAGTCTCACCATGCTGATGACGGAAAACAGGGTCAGGAAGATGCCAGCGAAAATAAAGCTTCTGCTTCCATGTCTTTCCAATAGAGCAACCTGGACTTTCATAAAGTAATTATTATCCACCAGGATTGTTTACTTTAAGTGGTACAGGACTTATGATGACAGCATGACTCACACCTTATGTCAGCCTTCCACCAAGGCCGTGTGGAAATGAGTCTAGTCTCACATTTCTTGAGTTAACCTGAGCTGTGCCCAGCACATCACTTACTCTTGGCAGAGAGACAAGACAGATTAATTAAGTTTTCCCTAGCCCGATGGAAAACCTATCATTTACGTAAACAAAAGGACTCCTGACAAAACATGTCCCGTGCCCATTTTCCAGTTCGTACTATCTGGCACTCTGCCTCTGTTCAGAGAAAAGTTTAGATGCAAAGAACTGATTATTTGATTCGATGCATGGATTTTATTCAGCACAACTGATCAGTTTAAAGAAAAAGAACTTTTTTTGTTTGTGATCTCTTTGTGCAACTTGGGGATATGCAGGATATGTTGCTTAATTCTCCAACCGTTAGCCGTATATTCCATTTCTAAGTGTGCTAAGAGATTGAACAACGTGCTGCACCTAATCTGGCATTTACCCCACTTATCTATTGCAACACCTGTTCACTGCTAGTAAATATTATCAAAAACTGGTTTTCATCCATCTTCCTTGTTGAAGGTAGTCATGCAGAATTAAGCAGTCTTTCAGAGGAGGACAGAAATCTTCAACAAAGTTTCTTTTGTACTCCCACACTTAATCCAAAAGAATGCTGTGAAACTTTGCCAAACTAAACATTTTTTCAAATGCATCATGGCATCCAACTAAGTTTATCAGTTTAACTATATTGATTACATTTCTAAAGTGTACATTTGTAAGTTTCAGAGATTCCAGGTTTCATCCGTGCCATGAGGCTCTCAGATTTGATGTGTTCTATATATCCCTCTGAGCATGCCATATCTCAAATTTTAAATTTAACGTTGAACTCACTCTTTGTGCACCTTCTCTGCAGCTGTACTTTGTATTCCTTGCTCTGTTCTATTTCCCTAAAGCACTTTGTATGCATGAACTGCCTGTACTGCACGCAGAACAAAACTTTTCACTTTACCTGGGTACATGTGACAATAATAAATCAAATCAATTCAAATATATAGGGTACCCAATATTCTCATGACTAATGTCAGATGAAGTCTGAGCATGAGTTTGTGAAAGATAGAAAAATCATTAAAATAAAGTCACAGGCGTTCCTGTCTGTCTGAGCCTCAAGATATAAAAGATAATTATTCAAATACCACTTCTTCTATGCACAATGTTATTCATAATAATGTTATGCCATTTTCCAAATGTGTTATACATGGTAGGAAGGTGTCACATGATTCCCGTATCAGTGAGGCGTTGACCTGACAACAGTACTTTAGTAAATCAGAACATGTCATATCAAGAATTAGTAGCCTCCTTATTCGGAGGCAATTTGTTGTGAGTTCAAGCACTGGTCTGTACCTTGAACAAACTGACCCAACAGTGCAATAACGAGGGAGTGCTGTGCTGTTAGAGGTGCTGGTTTAGCGATGATTCATTAGCGCAACCTCAGTTGGCAATACAAGAACAGATAAAAGATGAATAATATATTCAAAGCAAAGAAGGGATTCTCCAAGTGTACGGCCCACTACTCATTTTAACAAACACAGCACAATAGATTAACTAATTGTATGACACAACTACTACATTGTTTGGGATCTTGCTTAGCATAATTCAAAGTCCCTATATTCCTGTGTCACAGCAATTGTACTTTACTCGATAGATAGGAAATGTTTTGGGACATTTTGAAAAGATGATTGGTGCTATACTAAACCCACATTCAATGTTCCTGTTTCTTAAAGGTGTTTGTGCTTCATGTTCAATATTTTCCCGTATAAACCCTAGTAAAGCTCAATCAGACAACAGCTGGGGAAGTTGCTTTGACATGAGTTTGGGACCTAACTAAATTCTCCTTAAAGCTTCACAAACATCACTCTCTGACATTTTTCAGAGCATCAAAGAACACAGAAAACCAACAAGAAACAAGCCCAGCTGAAACCTTGAACCCGGACCACTTTGTCATGGATCTGCGTAAACGATTTGGCAAAAAGTAAGATGTGAAATATGATGTTAGCTAGATATTGCAGCCTTAGAAGCTAATCTTTCACTAAATTTCAACTGATGCAGTGGTAGGGGGTGGGGGGGAGGTGGAGAATAAAACCAAAGAAAAGTGCAGTGCTCCAAACACTATGGGATAATCTTCTCACTTTTCCAACAATATGTAATACAATTCTCATTTTTTTCCCCTTGATTATTTCTGTGTGAAATTTGGAGCATCTTTTGATTTACCTCGGTAGCAATTAAAATCAAATATCCAAGATATCAATAGGGTATAGCAGCCTAGCAAGTGAAAAATCCAAGGAATTGTTGTATATTATCTCCACATCTTTAAAAAAGAAAATTTCCTTCATAGGTGTTGGTTTTCAAAGTTGTTTTTTTTTCTTGACTGAAGGTGCCATCTTGCACTGGGGTAAGGTACAATAAATGTTGCTTTCTCAGAAGACATTCTCCCATGGCTTCTTGGGGTTTAGTACTATTTTGAAGAGGATTAAAATTGTTCACCCTGTGCCCTGGCCAATTTTTATTCCTCAACCAAAATTGCTAAAACTTTGATTATTTTGTCGTTATCTCATTCTGTTTTGGGAAATTGCAATGCACAAATTGGCAACTGCTTTTCCTACATTGAAAAGCAAACACTTTTCAAATGTGCATCATTGTCTATAAAGTCATTGAGGCATACTGAGGGTATGAAATATGCTACATAAATGTAATTCTTTTTATTCTATTCTGTTTGTGTTTCAAGATCTTCTCAAGTCATGAGTAAAGTCTTTGCAGAACCAAAACGGGAAAAGTATACCAAAAATAAATTTCATCAGAAATATCAGGAATATAGACAATATATTCAAAATCATCAACGTCAAATATTTTGTGTGATCATCTTTTTTGGAATTACTGCGGGTGTCTTTGTTGAACGTGCCTATTGTAAGTACTGTGATATATTTGCGTAGCCAATCATTCTGCAAATAAAAGACCATGTTACTATGGGAGCAGGAGGAGAATTTTATTGGGCCTTTTCGACTGCCCTGTCGGATTATGCCTAAATGTGCAATTCCTGGAGCTCAAAAAGAAATCCCAATTTTAAAATTTCTATTTGACTTTTCACCCCAGCCCCAGCCTCAACAATCTTTTTCAAGAGAGAATTTCAGACTTCCAGACCCCTGAGGTGAACAAATAACCCCTTGTTTTAACCATGAATGACCCAACTCTAATTTTAAGCTTACTTCCCTTTTGTTTTGCATATTTCAGTGAGAGTAAGTAGATACGTATCATTTGATAACTATACCCATCAAATGATTTGATAGTTTTTAAATCCTCAAGTAAATTGGAGTTAGTGATGGCCTAGTGGTCCTATTGCTAGACTATTACCTAGCTAGGTAACAATCTGGTCTCAAATCCCATCATGGCAGATGGTGGAATTTGAATTCAATAATAATATGGAAAATAGGGTCTACTGATGACAGTAAAACCATTGGGAAAAACCTATTCGGTTCACTAAGTCCTTTAGGGGAGGTAATCTTCCATCCTTACCTGGTCCAGCCTATATGTGACTCCAGACTCATAGCAATATGGTTAATTTTTAACAGCCCTCTGCCTAATTAGGAATGGACAATGAACTCTGACATTGCCAGTGATACCAACAAGCCATGAATGAATAAACAAAAATCACTCTCTGATAATCAATAGTCAAGTGAAGACAGACTGAGCCTTGTACAAGCCTTGGTATCATTCTATGAATCAGTGCTATTTTTCTCCAAGCCAACTATTTCTTTTCTGAATTATGATAGCTGGAACTGATTGTGGTATTCCCCACGTGATCTGATCAAAATTTACTATGATCTCGGAGGAAAGCTAACATTCAATGAAACTTCTAACTATATTTTTGTATTCTTTTGTGAGATGTGAGTGCTATTTCTATTTCTGCTGTTCCGTAACTGCCCTCAAGAAGTTGACAACAAGCTGCCTTCCTAAATCACTGCAGCCGTATGCGCTGGGGTAGGTACACCTGCAATGCTGTTAGGGAGAGTTCCAGGATTGGAATGCAGCAGCATTGCAGGAATGGAGACATAGTTGGAAGTCAGTTTGGATGTGACTTTAAGGTACAACTTTTCATACCTATCTCCTTTTTAAAACCATGAGATTCGGGAGCAGAAACGGGTCACTAAGCCCATTGAGACTGCTCTGGGATTCAACAAGATCAAATAATTGATCTTCCTAATGATGATCTTGCTTTGTGCACCTCCTGTAAATGTGTATTCCTCCCTCTAAGATCGTGATAATGACTAATAATCCTCAACTCCATGTTCCTGTCTTTTGGGCATTGCTGGTTAGGACAGCATTTATTGCCCAGAGGTCAGTTAAGACAACCACATTGCTGTGTGTTTGGAGTCATATGTAGGCCAGACCAGGTAAGGATGGCAATTTCTTTCACTAAAAGATATTAAGTGAACCAACAATGTAGTCTTAGACAATTAAACTGTGAATTCCAGGTTTTTTGTTTTAATTACTGATTCAAATTCCACCATCTGCCATGGCAGATTTTGAACCCACATCCCCAGAACATTAACTGTTCCTCTGGATTAACAGCATGCAGGTACAGCAGGCAGTGAAGAAAGCTAATAGCATGCTGGCCTTCATTACAAGAGGAATTGAGTATAGGAGCAAAGAGGTCCTTCTGCAGCTGTACAGGGCCCTGGTGAAACTGCACCTGGAGTATTGTGTGCAGTTTTGGTCTCCAAATTTGAGGAAGGACATTCTTGTTATTGAGTGAGTGCAGCGTAGGTTCACGAGGTCAATTCCCGGAATGGCGGGACTATCATATGTTGAAAGTTTGGAGCAACTGGGCTTGTATACACTTGCATTTAGAAGAATGAAAGGGGATCTGATTGTGGCGTATAAGATTATTAAGGGATTGGACACTCTGGAGGCAGGAAGCATGTTTCCGCTGATGGGTGAGTCCAGAACCAGAGGACACAGTAGGCCATTTAGACAGAGTTGAGGATAAACGTCTTCACCCAGAGAGTGGTGGATATGCTCTGCCCCAGAAGGCAGTGGAGGCCAACTCTCTGGATACTTTCATGAAAGAGATAGATAGAGCTCTTAAAGATAGTCGAATCAAGGGTTATGGGGATAAGACAGGAACAGGATACTTACTGATTGTGGATGATCAGCCATGATCATAATGAATGATAGTGCTGGCTCGAAGGGCCGAAGGGCCTACTCCAGCACCTATTGTCTCTTGTCTATTTTCTGTTGTCCAGTGATAATACCACTAGGCCATCACCTCTCCTTTATTTGTTTCCCTTACTGATTAAAAATCTGTTTATCTCAGCCATGAGTATTATATTAATCAAGTATCTGTGGTAAAGAGCTCCACAGATTCACAACACTGTGAGAGAAGAAATTTCTACTCATTTCTTTCTTAAATGCGCAATCCCTTATTCTGATACTATGCCCTCTGGTCCTAGACTCTCTGACAAGGGGACACCCTGTCAAATGAACTAAGAATCTTGGAGATAGTAAGAACTGTCGATGCTGGAGCACAATGTGGAGCTAGAATAACACAGCAGGCCAGGCAGTATCTGAGGAGCAGGAAAGCTGATGTTTCGGGTCGGGACTCTTCTCCAGCAATGGGGGAAGGGGAAAGGAGCTCTGAAATAAATAGAGAGAGGAGGGGTGGGGCTGGAGAAGGCAGGTGAGATGGCAATAGGTGAGTGCAGGTATGCAGTGGTGGGGATTGGTCAGTGAGGTGGGAGAGATGGATAGGTCGGGGAGAAGATGGACAGGTCAAGGGGGCGGGGATGAACGGGAGATAGGTAGGAAAGAAATGGATAGGTCAAAGAGGCGGGAATGAGAGGGGCTGGGGATGGCGATAGGTAAGTGCAGGTATGCAGTGGTGGGGATGGTCAGTGGGGCGGGAGAGAAAATGGACCGGTCAAGAAGGATTGCCAAAGGTTGAGGCCGGGTTTTGAAACGAGTAAAGTCCACGTTGATACCATATTCCACCTTGATGGAGGAGCAGCACCTCATGTTCCACCTTAGGAGCCTACTACCCAGTGGTGTCAATGTGGACTTTACTAGCTTCAAAATCTCCCTACCTCCGGCCTCATCCCATGATCAAAACTCTATCTCATCCCATCCTCCTTGACCTGTCCGTCTTCTCTCCCACCTATCCGCTCCTCCCACCCCACTGACCAATCCCCACCACTGTGTACCTGCACTCACCTATCACTATCTCACGTACCTTCCCCAGGCCCACCCCTTCTCTCTCTATTTATTTCAAAGCTCCCCACCCCTCCCCCATTTCTGAAGAAGGGTCCCAATCAAAAACATCAGCTTTCCTACTCCTCTGCTACTGCTTGGCCTGCTATGTTCCTCTAGCTCCACACTGTGTTCTCCCTAAGAATCTTATATGTTTCAATAAGGTTGCCTCTCATTCTTAAAAATTTAATTGAGACAGTGATTCACAATTCCAGTGAGGGCTGGACAGCTGGTTTGCAATGAAGAGTGATACCAACAGCATGGTCCCAATTCCCTCACCTGCTAAGGCTACCATGAAGGTTTCACCTTCTCAACATCTCCCCTCACCTGAGACATGGTGACCCTCAGGTTAAACCACCACCATTTGCCACCCTCAAATGAGAGACTGGCCTTGTGGTCTGGTAAGATTTTATCTAGAGATAAAGATGCTGAGAAAATCACTTAATTGAGTCTTTACATTCGCAATTATGTAAAGAGATAGAGTACTCTCCAAGTATTGAATCATTGTTAATTAAGTGCAAAGTTTGTGGCATGTTGATGAATGCTCCCTTTTGTCTTCAGACTATGCGATGTTGAGAGAACATTCAGGAGTGCCCCAGACCACAAGAGTTGGTCTCATTATTGCCCGTGGATCAGCAGCTGCAGTCTCCTTCTTGTATTCGTACATCCTTCTCACCATGTGCCGGAACCTCATCACAGTCCTACGCGAAACATTCCTCAATCACTACATTCCCTTTGATTCAGCCGTGGATTTCCATCGTTGGGTTGCGATGACTGCTGCCTTTTTCTCAGGTACTGAGTGTGAGGATGCAGGAGGGAGCTGACTGTGACCATAAACTACAACGGAATTGTGTCAATTGTGGCTCAGCAAACAGCACTCTCGCCTCTGATCTGCAAAGTTCTGGGTTCAAATCCTCCAGACCCCAAAATGTCCCTCTGCCGCAGTACCACATGATTGACAGAGGTGCTGTCTTTCAAATCAAGCATTAAACTGAGGCTCCCTGTGCCTCCTTGGGTGGGTGTAAATGGTCCTTTGGTACGGCCAAATTTATCTCCAATGTCCTGGAAAATAGCCTAAAAAGAAACAGATGAGCTTGCTGTGCACAAAGTTTCCCAATGTTATACATCAAAAAGCATATTGTTGACTGGGATGTCAAATTGTTTTGTAACTTGGTGCTGTGATGGGCCAATTTAAGCATTGGCCATATAATTCTATTTTGAGTGAGTTACAACCAGGAGTTGTAGTTGTAGTAGTTTCTGTAATAAATGCAGTCCCAGTGTATTGATGAGTTCTCTGATTAACTATAGCCACAATGCAGTGGAAGCTTCTGTCCCATCCACTTGTGCCATATTTGGGTGGCACGGTGGCTCAGTGGTTAGCACCAGGGACTCGGGTTCAGTTCCACCCTTGGGCAACTGGGTTTCTTCCCACAGTCCAAAGATGTGCAGGTTAGGTGGATTGGCTATGTTAAATTGCCCATAGTTCCAAGGATGTATAGGTTAGGTGGATTAGAGAGGAATGGGTCCTGGTGGGATGCTCCAAGGTTCAGTGTGGACTTGTTGGGCCAAAGGGACTGTTTCCACAGTGTAGGGATTCTATGATTTGAATTTATAGCGATGACAAGAGGTAGATGTCTAACCCACAACAGCACTCTACAGTACTGATTACTCATTGTAGAACTGAGATTTCACTTGCATTTAATTGCACAACATATTTAGTTAATTTTTTTTAATTTGTAGTACTCCACAGTGCAGCTCATGCAGTCAATATCTACAGTTTCTCAGCCAACCCACTGAGCGTACTAGCCTGCCTATTTCCTGAGGCACTCTATGATGACGGGTAAGTTAAGCTCTTACTGCATAATAAAGAACTTTGAACATAGGAAATTAAGCCTGTTGCACCATTCAACAAGAGCATGGCCCTTCGACGTTAACTCCCTGACACATACTGATTTGATGTGATTTATTATGGTTGCATGTAACAAAGTACAGTGAATAGTAAGCAGTATCATAGCAAACAAGGACATCCAGATCATAGGGTACTTAGAGGGAGGAATACACATTTACAGGAGGTGGATAAAGCCAGATCAACATAGGAAGATCAATTATTTGAGATTCTCTGTATCCCTAAATCTGGAAGTATCCTGATAGGTCCAGGTTTCTCTGCAGTAGCTCTGCATTGATCTTTATTCGTATTGCTTCTTTGTTACAATCTGACCAGTTTAGATGCCAGATGTGAGTTTGCTCGCTGAGCTGAGTTTTCAGACATTTCGTCACCATTCTAGGTAACATCATCAGTGAGTTTCCGATGAAGCGCTGGTGTTATGTCCCGCTTTCTATTTATCTGGTTAGGTTTCCTTGGGTTTGTGATGTCATTTCCTACGTTGGTGATGTCATTTCCTGTTCTTTTTCTCAGGGGGTGGTAGATTGGCTCCAAATCAATGTGTTTGTTGATGGAGTTCCAGTTGGAATGCCATGCTTCTAGGAATTCTTGTGCGTGTCTCTGTTTGGCTTGTCCTAGGATGGATGTGTTGTCCCAATCAAAGTGGTGTCCTTCCTCATCTGTATGTAAGGATACTAGTGATAGTGGGTCATGTCGTTTTGTGGCTAGTTGATGTTCATGTGTCCTGGTGGCTAGCTTTCTGCCTGTTTGTCCAATGTAGTGTTTGTCACAGTTCTTGCAAGGTATTTTGTAGATGACGTTCGTTTTATTTGTTGTCTGTATAGGGTCTTTTAAGTTCATTAGCTGCTGTTTTAGGGTGTTGGTGGGTTTGTGGGCTACCCTGATGCCAAGAGGTCCGAGTAGTCTGGCAGTCATTTCGGAAATGTCTTTGATGTAGGGGAGAGTCAGGGTAGTCCACAAACCCACCAACACAAAGGGTTGTGAATCTGTGGAATTCTCTGCCCAGTGACACAGCGACTTCTTTGAAAGCTTTTAAGGCAAAGGTAGACAGATTTTGAATGGTCAAGGAATGAAGGGTTATGGTGAGCAACTAGGTAAATGGAGCTGAGGCCATGAAAAGATCAGCCATGATCTTACTGAATGGTGGAGCAGGCTGAAGATGGCCTACTCCTGCTCTTACTGCTTATGTTCTTATGAGAGAATGTTGAAAGAAGGAACAAGATGTTGCATTTAGTTCAGTATTTCCTTCCTTTTCTTGGTGGTGGTCTCCTTTGAAGAACCCCTGCTTTGGCCACAGGGAGGTTTGGTTGCCCAGAGCACTGTGTTAATGGCTGCCAAATTTTGGACAGGATCTCAAACCAGGTATTATTTGCAAATACAGGGATGTGGACTGTGCTGCGATGGTGGAAGATTTATGAATGTATCAGGGTAAACACTGTATGCTCATCAACCACCATAGCAGACAATTGGGCTCCTATTTTTACACATACGCTATTGAGCAGTGTCAATTAATGTCTGGATATGGTCTATCAAACCAAGTTTCACTCTCGAGTTTGATTTGTCCAGCAACTGGAGTTATAACACCTTGCTGCATTTCATAACTGATGACGTCTCTTATTTCCTGCAGGTCTGAAATTCCCTTGAAGTTTTACTGGTGGTTCTTTCAAAATATCACAGGTACTTGTACCCCATCCTCAAGGGGTGAATAACATTTCCAAAGGAAAATTTGTGTGCAAATAGTTGGCTTGCAATACCATGTAAAGACATGTTGTGTTAACTGGTTTAGGTCCAAGTGACCATCCTTAGATAATACATGTTGACTATGAGGATCGTTAGAACCAAATGTGTCGTCTCCTTGTCCACAAACATGGGCTTAACATTCAAAGTAATCTGATTTGCAAGCCTCGCATGATTTTCTTACTCTCCTTTGTTCAGGGGTGCTATGAGAACGTTAATTACTTCGGACGAGACCAGCTAATTCAAAGCAAGCCAGGGATTGAACATGGAACCCTCTGAATGTGCATGTTCCCTCATATGGCACTGAACTAGTAATCTAGATGCTGATGTTAAATATCTGGGCATACAGGTTCAAATCCCACCATGGCTGCTGGTGGATTTCAAATTCAGCTATGAATCTGAAATAGTCCCAGTAATGGCGACCATAACAATTAACAATGATTGTTGTAAAATCCCATCTGTTTACTCCTTTAGAGAAAGAAACTTGCCATCCTTTCCTGGTCTAACCTATTTCAGGCTCCAGGTCCACGCCATTACAGTTGATTCTTAACTCCTCTCATTCGTACAAAAAGGGAACTAAGAATAGGCCAATCGGCACTGTGAGTCTGCTCTACTATTCGACAAGATCATGGCAGATCTAAGATAACAAAGTGTGGGGCTGGATGAACACAGCAGGCCAAGCAGCATCTTAGGAGCACAAAAGCTGACGTTTCAGGCCTAGACCCTTCATCAGAAAAGGGGGATGGAGAGAGGATTCTGAAATAAATAGGGAGAGAGGGGGAGGCGGACTGAAGATGGATAGAGGATAAGATAGGTGGAGAAGAGTGTATGGGTGGGGAGGTGGGGGGGGGGGATAGGTCAGTCCGGGGAGGACGGACAGGTCAAGGTGGCGTGATGAGGTTAGTAAGTAGGAAATGGAGGTGAGGCTTGAGGTTGGGGACTGCTTTGCAGAACACCTACGCTCAGTTCGCAATAAACAACTGCACCTCCCAGTCGCAAACCATTTCAACTGCCCCTCCCATTCCTTAGACGACATGTCCATCCTGGGCCTCCTGGAGTGCCATAATGCTGCCACTCATAGGTTGCAGGAACAGCAACTCATATTCCGCTTGGGAACCCTGCAGCCTAATGGTATCAATGTCGATTTCATCAGCTTCAAAATCTCCCCTCCCCCCACTGCATCCCAAAACCAGCCCAGCTCATCCCCGTCTGCCTAAACTGTTCTTCCTCTCACCTATCCCCTCCTCCCATCTCAAGCCGCGCTTCCATTTCCTACCTACCAACCTTATCCCGTCCCCTTGACCTATCCATCCTCCCGGACTGACCTATCCCCTCCCTACCTCCCCACCCATACTCTCCTCTCCACCTATCTTCTCCTCTATCCATCTTCGGTCCACCTCCCCCTCTGTCCCTATTTATTTCAGAATCTTCTTCCCATCCCCCTTTTCTGATGAAGGGTCTAGGCCCAAAACGTTAGCTTTTATGCTCCTAAGATGCTGCTTGGCCTGCTGTGTTCATCCAGCTTCACACTTTGTTATCTCTGACACATTAAGCCTGTTTTCTCTAGAATTTAGAAGGTGTCAGAAGTGCTGAGTCATGCATTATTGAGGAGTAAACCATCAGTGAGAATTTTAATAGGCAGTCATGACATTTATTTTGTTTTTCAGGGATGACCGGAGTGCTTCTCCTCTTTTTCTTCTCAATTTTGCACGTCTTTGCCCTGCATTATTTTCGGCGCATTAGCTTCAGAGCATTCTGGGTGTCCCACCATCTCTACATAGCGATATACATCTTGGTAAGGAGGCTACACAATGGTGTCTACAGGTCCTAGTGAATATCCTAGTGGAATCCAAGGTTAGATTAGTTTGAACATGTGATGGTGACAGTGAAATTTGTGCCCATTCACAAATGTAGTAATGGACTGACGGAGTGGGCCACCTAGAGGTTGGAACAAGTTCATTTTTTTTCCATTTGCAACTCAGTGTCAAAAATAGATCATACAAGACCATCCAAAGTGTCATGAAGACAAGCCTACTGGTTCGTTTGAATCCTCAGGGAACCAGATCTGCTATCTCTGCTTGAACTGGCCTGCAGTTAATTCTACAGCTACACAATGCTATTAACCTTAAATTTCCTCTGAAGTGGCCTGATTATGCCAATTAGTTGACAAAACAATCACAAGAAATGCTGCTGAACTCCCATTGCCTCAGAGTTTGTCGATGACCAAAATAAATGTGACCTTACCTATGTCATCCAAATTTTGAGAATGGTTAACCAAAACAATTTCTGAATAATAGGAATAGTGCTTACATTTTCAATTCAATTATGAACACATACATTTTCCTATGATCAAAAGGAAAGTCTATCCACATTTTCTAATCTTTAAGATGTACTATCATTGAATTTGATTAAATGTCTG
The DNA here is from genome assembly GCF_030684315.1 of Stegostoma tigrinum. Classification (NCBI taxonomy): domain Eukaryota; kingdom Metazoa; phylum Chordata; class Chondrichthyes; order Orectolobiformes; family Stegostomatidae; genus Stegostoma; species Stegostoma tigrinum. Next base: position 13,659,889 of record NC_081389.1, on the reverse strand, counting down.
TTCATTTTAAGCTCGTCTCCTTTGCAATTTCATGACTTTTTTTATTTTTCCTGCCCACTTTCTCTTCTCATTTTCCTTCTCTGACACATGGGTCTACCTATCAAAGTTACCTTGTTGCCTCAGCACAGGGACCAGTATTCATGCATGGGCCCTGCAGGCAAATATTGATCAATTATTCGACTGCAGTGGTGATGGATGGGAAGCAGCCCCTCTCACTCTCGACTGACATCCACACAAGCAGCACTGGGTCAAAAAGGATCAATACAGGCAGTCCCTGGGTTCCATTTTAGAGTCTGATTGTTAGTACATAAGTTTGAACACTATGCAAAATAATGTAAAACAGCTGTTTGTCAGTGCGAGAAATATTTGAATGTTAGCACTTTAAAACTTCTGTAGAATCGTGTTTATAAGGACAAGCATTTGTAAATCAGGGAGACACTGTTCAAGTTGGTTCTGCTACAACGTGATAGTTGCATTCCTGCGTCACATCATGTTATAGAAAATCGTGCTGTAGAAATAACAGGGCCTATGGGAAAAGTCGGGTGGGGGGCAGGTCACTGAAAAACGTAACTCAAATCGCTCAAAAGTCAGTCAAAAGCCTAACACAAAGGACAGCACAGTATGAATAAATGTTTAATTCAAACCTAATAATGAAATAAAAGTAAATTTAACACCTACCTTGAAAAAATGTCAAGATGACTTGATGGAGGAGGAGGTTTTGAGGTTTCTCTATTGTTAATGCAGGGTCTGAGGGTATTCATCACCATCACCACCTTCAGGTGCAGTTGTAGTTGCAGGGTTAGTGCAAAATGTAGTTAATCCAGAAGTGGATGGCTGTGGTTCATTGCCTTCTGACTGTTTCAAGGGGGTTGGCTTAAAAAAGATATCCAGTTTTTGCTGCTTTGCCCTTTATCTTCTTTCATGAAGAAGCTGTTCATAGAGTGCCAATTAAGATCTTATTCCACGAACTGCTACCCCGCTGCATTCTGCATTGTAATCGATGTCCTCTAAGAGCTGCAGTTGCTTCTCAATTTCCCTCAGGTAGAAGACAAAACAGAAGTGGAAGGCTCTCGTCGTGCTGCATCCTGGACTTTTTCTTCTTCATGTCCAGCTTCCACTTCCCCCCTCAACAACAAGTTGTTGTATATCAGCTGTAGAGAGAGTTCTTCACATTGAGACTCAAGCAGCTCTTCAACATACTCACTCTCCAATTCTTCAAATCCAACTTGCTTTGCAAGAGCAACGCAATGTTCTTTGATTCTTGGGAGCTCCTCTAACAGATCAAAGCCTTTAAAATCTTGAAAAATATCTGGGAGAAGCTTCCATCAAACTACATGCAAGCAGTCCTTACTGACATCACCCCAGCCTTCCATTGATAATGTCAATGGCACTCTTGATGTTCAAGCTGTTACAAAATTGAAGAACACTGTTCTTATTCTCCTCAGTGGCTACAATCAGCATCTTAGATGTGCGCCTTAAATTATAAGCTTCAAAAGCTGCTATTGCACCCTGGTCCATGGGTTGAAGAAGAGAGGTTGTGTTTGGGGGTAGAAATAGCACTTTGATGTTTTCAGAAAGCTCATCAATGGTGAGAGGAAGGCTCGGCGCATTATCCAGGATGAGGAGAATCTTGAAATCCAAATTCTTTTCCTGCAATACTTTCTAAAAACATCTTCCAAAATATCAATAATAAAGTCAGAAAAAAATGTTATCCCATCATCCAACCCATTGGCGTGGGTAACATAGCAGAATTTGCAACAAAAACGAAAATTACAGAGTACTGTATATCTCAGAGAAAGAGCTTCACGACAAAGTCTGTGAAATGATCACATGATGCCGGCGCTAACATTGCACGTGCTCAGGACAAATCCCACAAAACGATCATGTGATGTTGACGCATACTTCTCCGCGCACCAATGGAATAGTATTGTAGCCATCACAAGTTTGCCTTTTAGAAATAGCATTCCCCCATTCGTCAGTCACATTATAATCAATTTGCATTGCCAGAACGCGTTATAGCAGAACCGACTGTACTTGATTGAGTACAGTAAGCATCACTCCCTACTGGACTCAGTCAGAGTAAAGAAGGAAATTTTTGGAGACAGAGCTGAGGCAAGTGTGCTGCTGACAATCTCCGAAATAATGAGGATCATATTAGTGTCATCTGTAAACAGATGCAGTAGTACAATAAAGCGCATACTGTTTATTCAACAAAACTTTTTTTGTTAGACCAGAAAGGTAGATGTCCTAAGCCACTACTTCAAACTTGAAGGAATTCATGCACAACAAGCAGTGACCCTGCTTGCAAGGGGAGAATCTCTGAGCAATTTTCTCCAGATCCACAGCTATTGACACCCACTGCAATGCTTCAAATGAGAATAATCAATTTAGACTTCCAATTAAACCTACAACTTTCTGAGATTTAATGGATCAGTAAAATATGTCTTTAAATACCCTCCAGATGCGGTGAAGAGCCTTGTTTTACCATTCTGTAAATTTCCCTGAGACCTTTCTTGCAACAATTGGGAAGGAAGTTGATTCCCCTTCTATGATTTTACCAACCAGCAAAACCTGGCTCTTCCCAGTCATTGTAATTTACTGGACAAAAGTTAATGTGCATGCATGTGACAAAAATCCATACTGCTTGCAAATTACTTCCCAATCACCTTTTCAGCTCCCAGTAATAGATGTTTTAGTTTTATTGGATTAGTATTAATTGGTGGCTATTAAACAATTCATATTTCAGTGTAAGAGGGTAACAAAGTGTGGAGCTGGATGAACACAGCAGGCCAAGCAGCATCTCAGGAGCACAAAAGCTGACGTTTCGGGCCTAGACCCTTTCTGATCCAAGGTGACAAAGTGTGGAGCTGGATGAACACAGCAGTCAGCTTTTGTGCTCCTGAGATGCTGCTTGGCCTGCTGTGTTCATCCAGCTCCACACTTTGTTATCTTGGATTCTCCAGCATCTGCAGTTCTCATTATCACATATTTCAGTGTGACTGTTGTTCACTTCCAAGCCATGGTTTGTGAGCTGGAAACAAACAACAAGGGTGACTCAGTCAACCAAAAACTTTCCAAAGCTGCAGGCAACAGTCCAAGTACATACTGAATCTGCAGTCAAAAGTTCATGGTCTAATGGTTTATTTGTAGTGGCCCTGGCGCTCAGGATCACAAACAACAGCCCACCTCTGACATTTAATTACATCACCTCGTTTGTAGTATCTAAGGAATCAATCCATAACTGCAGTATAATCTAAACAATAGGTGTGAAGAACGTTAACAGTGTCAGATGAAAATTAATGTGAGCACAAGCAAAATATTGAACAAGGCAAAGAGTTTCAGGCATTTTTCACAGAATTGCAAGCAGGTAGTTTAAGAGTTGGCAGTCCATAGCATTTATACAGATAATCTTTCTGACCATAGTGTGGTTGAGACAGCTCAGATCATATTAGCACATTGCAGAGGTGTGGTAAAGTGTTGGAGTTCACCCATAGAGTATGAGTTGTGGTGGTAGCATACACTTCTACGTGGTCTAGACCTATGGATAGTGATGGTAGAGGCTCCAACTTCCTTCCCACCAGCCACCTATATAGGAGAAAACAGAATTAATGTTTTGGGTCCTCAAGTCCTGAGGAAGGGTCTCCAGACCCGAAACGTTAACTCTATTTTCTCCTCCACAGATGCTGCCAGACCTGTTGAGCTTTTCCAGCAACTTTGTTTTTGTTCCTGATTTACAGCATCCACAATTCTTTTGGTTTTTATCACCTATACAAGAATCGCTCTTGATCTTTCTGCCTGCCACTGCTGCGTTGAAAGGATTGACATCCAGCATCTTTTGGCTTTGTTGTGAATCTGTCTTTCTTAGCCATCAAGTCCTAAGATAGTACTCAAGCCCAGGACTCAGAGGCAGAGGTGCTATCCATTGCACCACTAGACTCGAAGAGTATTGCTATGGGCAATTGCTAGCCATCCTCCCAGTCATTAATATCAATGCTAACACACTTCAAGAAGACCTTCAGGGTGACTTTGCAACAAATTCTTTGTCCTCCCTTGAAATGCTGACCATTTGAGAGTCGAGAAAGCAGGACCTAGCAGAGTAGGCACTTTTTAGCCATCCATCAGAGTGCCCAGTCCATCTTAGTTGTTTTTACTGGAGTTTTACCTGAATGTTTGTGGAGCTGGCTTCAAGGAGGACATTAGAGTTTATTCGATGCCCCTTCCAGAGAATGCAGCAGAGGCATTGTTGGGAGAATTTATCTCGATTGGATAGTAATCTTCTGCTAAAATATGTCACTATACATAGTTGACACCAACCAAATTGCTGCCATATTGGTGCAGAAGTCTTTTTGTCTTCGCAAATTGTATTTCTGCTTCTTTATATAGGCAAGCTTAGAAAGATTGGGAGCAATGAGAGGTAAATCGAAAAGTAGAGAATGAGCTCGGGCTTTTTATATTCTGTTGGTTGCAAGAGAAACACAGTGATGCATGTTGAAGGTTTGACAGTGTGAGAAAGAATGTTTAACATTTCTCAACTATAGTGCTACAAGGAGGAAGGTGATGTACTTAAAGCTTGAGGAAACGATAGGACAAAAGTTAAATTTCTATTGTTGCACCAACCTAAAGAAAGAAGGCATATGGTGCTGGGGAGAGAACAAGTGAGAGAGAAAGTGACATCAGAAGTTAGAGAGGAAAGAGGATACTGGCCTGGAATGTGAAAATGTAAATAGGATGAAAGAAATAAAACTATCCTTAGAAACAGACACATCTGTGTCTTTTTGAAACAGATCCTTTTACACGGCAGTGCTGCTCTTCTTCAGCCACAACGATTCCACGTGTATTTCATCATCCCCACCCTCATTTTTGTTGGAGACAAGTTTGTAAGCTACAGCAGGAAGAAGATTGAGATTTCAGTCGTCAAAGCCGAGCTTCTGCCGTCAGGTAAGGCTTCCGTTTCAGGTTGATATGATGAAGGAATCCGACTCATCCCATTTTACTTTCTTTAACTCAGTATCATGCTGCCTTCAGTTAAATTGATTCAACATGTCAGGACAGCTCAGCTCGAGTCAGAAGATTGTGGGTTTCAGCCTTTGGGCCAGTGTTTCCTCTTTTATACTGGTGCCATCCTGCAGGGGGTGTTTCAGGCAATCCTCAAGCTGCCACTTGGAAGTAGCATTCCCTGTGATTTTATTTCTAGCTGTGCAAACCTCAGAGATGTCTGCAGGGCAGTGAATGTCGCAGTCAGGTCATTCAGGAAGGAAACTGACCACCTTACCTGGTCTAGCCTACATGTGACTACAACCCCACAGCAATGTACTTAACTCTTACACCCATCTACAATCAGTTCTGCAGAAGGATCACTGGACCCAAATCATTAGCTCTGCTTTCTCTCCACACATGCTGCCACCCCTGCTGAGTTTTTCCCAGCAACTTCTGTTCTTGTTTCTGATTTCCAGCATCCTCAGTTCTTTGAGGTTTTTTTTAGATGACCATGCTCAGTCGCAACAGTGTGTATTGTCTACAAGATGCACTGCAGAAATTCACCAAAGATCCTTACACAACACCTTCCAAACCCATGGCCACTTCCATCTAGAAGGATAAGAGCAGTTGATACATGAAAACATAGGCCATTAAGGATGTGCAACAAATGCTGGCCTAGCCAGCAAATACCCACATTCTGTGAATGAATTCTAAAGAAAAAAATTCAGGAAGTGCAGCAACTGTGGAGAAAGAAACAGAGTTAACACTTCAGACCGATGACTGTTTTATTTCTGCAAAGAAGTGAAAGGGCAGTTTGTTTTCGGTGAGACCAACTCCATTTTGAGTGACCCCCTTCAACCCCGTTCTCTCCATCTCTGAGGGTCCATGCCATCTGGTGGGGCTGCCAAGAGCTACAAGAAGTTCTGTAGAGTGGCATGTCAAGGAAACAAACACTGGAGTTTTACCCGATCGAAGCAAACCAAAGGCATGTCTTTCTTGAGCCACTCAATGTCTACATGAATTTGAGGCACCAGGAGGATCAGAGCTAGAGGACGAGTTAGGGTTGAGGATGGCCCATTATTACTGAGCAAGATCTAGACAACCAGCTCTGGAAGTATTGCCAAGCAATCTCACTCTTAGTGAGTTTGAGCTGAGGACCGCAAATAGGGGTGGCTGTGAGCCCAAAGCTGCAGTGAAAACCAAACGTCAGCGAATGGATCATAGACAACCTGGAGACACTGTTGGATGTGGACTGAAGCCCCCTGTGACCTGCAGCAGCCTCCAAAGAACCTCTCAAACAGCATCACATCCCATTTACACTTGCCATTCACAAGTGGAATTAATCCATTTAAAACACCATAGAGACTCTAAGAGCAGGTCAGATGTTAGGAATACTGCAGTGAGTAACTCACTTCCTGACATTCCAAAGCCTGGCCACCATCTACAAGGCTCAGGTCAGGAGTGTGATGGAATACTCCTCATTTGCCTGGATGGATGAAGCTCCAACAATGCTCAGAGGCTTGACATTATCCAGGACAAAGCAGCCCACTTTATTGGCACCACATCCGCAAGCATCTGGCTAGGGGGCGTCACGGTGGCTCAGTGGTTAGCACTGCTGCCTCACAGCATCAGGGACCCGGGTTCAATTCCACCCTCGGGTGAACGTCTCTGTGGAGTTGGCACTTTCTCCCTGTGTCTGCTCCATTTTCCGCCCACAGTCCAAAGATGTGCAGGCTTTTGGATTGGCCATGCTAAATTGCCTGTAGTGTTCAGGGATGTGGAGATTAGGTTGGTTGTAGGGGGTTGGCTCAGTGTGGACTTGTTGGGCTGAAGGGCATGTTTCCACACTGTAGGGATTTTATGATCAACGAAGCATTCAATCCCTCCACCACTGATGCTCAGTAACAACAGTGTGTATTGTCTACAAGATGCACTGCAGAAATTCACGAAAGATCCTTACACAACACCTTCCAAACCCATGGCCGCTTCCATCGAGAAGGACAAGGGCAGTTGATACATGGAACGCCACCATCTGCAAGTTCCCTTCCAAGTCTATCATCATCCTGACTGCAAAATATATCACTGTTGCTGGGTCAAAATATTGGAATGCCTTTCCTTGAGGCATTGAGAATATACACTCGCCATTCCCACTGGCCTGTGAAATCTCTCCTTGAGAGTTTTCCAACCAAGGCACTGGTTTGAGGCATCAGAATTACATTTACACCAAATCTTTCATCAACCACAGAAGTCTGCCACTGAAAAGATGTGGCCTTTCATGGAGACATACAGCACAGAAACAGGCACTTTGGCCCAACTCATCCATGCAGACCAGGTTTCCTAAGCTGAACTATTCCCATTTGCCTGTGTTTGGTCCATACCACTCTAAAACTTTCCTATCCATGTACTTGTCTACTCCTTCTTCTGACAGCCATATATGCACCACACTTTTTCTGTGTGAGAAAGTTACCCCTCAGTTCCCTTTTAAATCTTCCCCCTCTCACCTCAAACCTATGCCCTCTAGTTTTGGACTCTCCTACCCTGGGGAAAAGACCTTGGCTATTCACACTATCTATGTCCCTCAAGATTTTATAAACCTCTAAAACGTCACTCCTCAGCCTCCTACAATCCAGGGAACAAAGTTCTAGCCTATCCAGCCCCTCCTCAAACCTTCCAGTCCTGCTAACACCCTTGTAAATTGTTTTTGCACTTTTCCCAGTTTAATAACATCCTTCCTATAACAGGGTGACCAGGATTGTACACAGTGCTCAAAATATGACTTTATCAATGTGCCGTGCAACAGTAACATGATGTCCCAATTCTTATATTCAATGCCCTGACCAATGAAGGCAAGTGTGCCAAACATCTTTTTCACCGCCCTGGCTACCTGTGATGCCACTTCAAGGAAATGTGTACCCGCACCCCTGGGTCTCTCTGTTCAACAACACTCCCCAGGGCCCTACCATTAACTGTGTAAATCCTGCCCTGACTTGTCTTACCGAATGACTCTGGCGAATAACCCAATATACCTTTCATTCTAGGGGTCACTAATCTTGAATTTAAACGTCCGAAAGATTTTGAATATAAGTCTGGTCAGTGGGTACGCATTGCAAGCCTTGTTCTGGGAACAAATGAGTACCATCCTTTCACCCTGACTTCAGCACCGCATGAAGACACCCTCAGCCTTCACATCCGGGCAGTAGGACCATGGACAATTCGATTACGGGAAATCTACTCTCTGGAAAATATATCGCTTCTCGGTAGATACCCAAAGGTAAGGAGACTGTAGAGATTTCTGTCAGTAGTAAATGTAATTTTACCAGCTTGTCATCGTCTCTGTGTGCAATGTTAAGTGGCATCATTGCAACAATCAATGACTTCTTGTTGTGTTTGATGTCACTTCCTTAGGACAGCAATTCTACATGCAAAGGGAGGCAGATGTTTGGAACTCTCTTCCACAAATGGCAGTGGATGCTAGTTTAGTTGTTAAAATTAAATCTGTGATAAATGGATAGATTTTTGTTAAGCAAAGTTATTAAGGGATATGGCAGGTATATGGAGCTAGATCACAGATAAACCATGATCTCAGTGAATGGTGGAACAGGCTTGAGGGGTTGAACGGCCTACTCCTGTTCCTAAGCTGCTTCTCTGTGGCACTTTAAATCTGTTTGATGGTGATTAGGCTCAATCCTCCTGCATATTTAACATTTGTCATCTTACAACGTTTTTAAGAGTCATCATGGTCTTTGTTCAGCCTTTCTTTGTTTTTCTTTTCTATATCCACCTTTCTTATGGACCACATTCCAATGCTGACAATTTTCTTTGCTTCCCCTTTCTCAGTGTTCCAAGCATCACCAGGATATTGCCTAGGATGGAGCAGTTTAGCTATGGAGAGAGGTTGAATAAGCTTGGTTTTTAGAGTGGAGAAGGCTGAGAGGGAACCTAATTAAGGTTTACAAGATTATGATAGGCTTGGACAGAGTGGGTAGGAAGTGGCTGTTCCTCTTTGCTGAAGGGTTAGTAATGAGGGCGGCATCATTTTGAGGTGAAAGGTAGGAAGTTTTGAGGGGATTTGAGGAATAATTGTTTCACCCAGAGCCTGATGGGAATTTGGAATGCACTGGGTGGGTTGTTGAGGTTGGAAACCTCAAAACTTTCTAAAAAGGCATTTAGGTGAGCACTTGACATGTCATAATATTCGAGGCTATGAGCTAAGTGTTGGAAAGTGACATTAGTATAGATAGCCCAGTGTAGACTTGATGGACAGCAGTGTCTCTTCTGTGCTGTATAACTATAATTCATTCCTGACAACATGTAACATGTTAATACATTTGTATTTGTTAAAGGAACTATTTGTAGGCTGTATGTTATCAGCAAATTCCAATTGTGACAATATGTTTCCTGTACATCGCCCATTGTCTACAGTGTCTGATTAGAGCAGTTGGCAGCGCTTTTTCCTCTCCCTGGAAACCTTAGATATTCAAGCCCCATTTAAAGACTTGATCAGTGAAACAAGGCTATCACCTCAATGAATGACCGAGCGCTGAATTCTTGGGAGGTGACATTTTTTTGGATGAGATATTGTCCTGAGGACCCCATGTGCTTTTTCAGGGAGATGTAAAAGTTATCTCAGCACCTTTCGGGGGAGTGATGATGTGGAGGTACCAATGTCAGACTGGGATGGACAAGGTCAAAAATCACACAACACCACATGACATCACATGACTCCGAAAGCTTGTGTCTTCAAATAAACCTGTTGGACTATAACCAGGTGTCGTAATAGCTTCCATTTTACTTAATGATGCATCTGCAGAAACTAACACCAACACAATAGGTTATCTGGTCGCACATTCATTTGCAATTTTTGGAGACTTGTGTGCAAATTACCTTGCATATTTAATTATAGAGCAGTAACTACACTTAAAAGCGAATTCAATAGCTGCAACATGCTTTGTGGTGTCCTGAAGACATGATGAACAATGTCTAAAGCAGATCCTTTCTTTGCCTGTCTTGGGACATTTATAGCAGGACCAGTCCCTGAGTACCTCCACTGCAAATCTTGCAATTGCCACCTATACTGCTAGGAGATGCCACTCTGAGAGTCAGATTATCTACCTTCAAAAAGAGATGCTACCACATTGGAAGTATGTTCTGTACGCAGGCTGCCTGTTAACCAATAACTCAATTTGAATAATTGTAGTGATTATTCCACCTAAGCCACACATCCTTGAACATTATGGGTAATTTAGCATGGCCAATCCACCTAACCTGCACATCTTTGGACTGTGGGAAGAAACCAGAGCACCCAGAGGAAACCCACAGACAGGGAAAATGTGCAAACTGCACTCAGACAGTTGCGTGAAGCTAGAATTGAACCCAGGTCCCTGGTGCTAACCCAGGCAGCAGTGCTAACCACTTTATCACCAAGCCATCTCTATTTCCTTGAGGCTCCTTCCCACCAGTATGTAAAATGAGCACAGGAGCATGTTATTTGACCCAAGATATATGTGCTGTTTTTTTAAGCGTCACTATCTTACTTTTTCTATATATTCCAACAGGTATTGTTTTATCTTGTATTTACACAGTGTTATCAAGGAATAACACAATTATTCGTTAGTGGGTTACCAGGTTGAGTGACATAACTTTAAGCAGCAGCCATATGTAAACTGTTTCCACTTACAATAGAACATAGAACATTACAGCACAGTACAGGCCCTTCGGCCCTCGATGTTGTGCCGACCTGTCATACCGATCTCAAGTTCATCTAACCTACACTATTCCATGTACGTCCATATGCTTATCCAATGACGACTTAAATGTACCTAAAGTTGGCGAATCTACAACCGTTGCAGGCAAAGCGTTCCATTCCCTTACTACTCACTGAGTAAAGAAACTACCTCTGACATCTGTCCTATATCTTTCACCTCTCACTTTAAAGCTATGCCCCCTCGTGCTCGCCATCACCATCCTAGGAAAAAGGCTCTCCCTATCCACCCTATCTAACCCTCTGATTATTTTGTATGTTTCAATTAAGTCACATCTCAACCTTCTTCTCTCTAATGTAAACAGCCTCAAGTCCCTCAGCCTTTCCTCGTAAGACCTTCCCTCCATACCAGGCAACATCCTAGTAAATCTCCTCTGCACCCTTTCCAAAGCTTCCACATCCTTCTTATAATGCGGTGACCAGAACTGTACACAATACTCCAAGTGCTGCCGCACCAGAGTTTTGTACAGCTTCACCATAACCTCTTGGTTCCGGAACTCGATCCCTCTATTAATAAAAGCTAAAACACTGTATGCCTTCCGTGGGGTAGGGGTTGGGTCAGTGTGGATTGGTTGGGTCAAAGGGCATGTTTCCACACTATAGGGATTCTATGATCCATGATTATGATCTATGAAGCATTCAGTCCCTCCACCACTGATGCTCAGTAGCAGCAGTGTGTATTCTCTACAAGATGCACTGCAGAAATTCACCAAAGATCCTTACACAGCACCTTCCAAACCCATGGCCACTTCCATCTAGAAGGATAAGGGCAGTTGATACATGGAACGCCACCACCTGCAAGTCACTCATCACCCTGACTGCAAAATATATCACTGTCACTGGGCCAAAATCTTGGAATTCCTTCCCTTGAGGCATTGTGGGCATACCTACTGCATCAGTTCAAGCAGGCAGTTCATCACTATCTTCTCAAGGTTAACTAGTGAAGGGCAATAAATACTGGTCCAACCAGTAACCCCCACCCACAAGCAAATTTTTTTTAAAAATCTCATTCGACATTTCTCTGACAGTAGAGTTTTGTGGAATCAGTCATTTCATGCGTAAATAAGTTTGTTTGCAGCTCCAGCACAACCTTTAGTCCTTTTTCCTACAGCGCATTAATCGCCCACTATTAACAAGTGATGGAAGTTTCAGCATGTGTTTACAGACAACCTGTAAATGTGAATAAGCTGATGGGTCATCGGCTGTAACCCCTGTTGTCACGCATGAGATATTTTCAATGGGATAGAGACCTGTCAAGACTAAATAAGAATTATTTTGTTCCTCTCTTTAACCGGGTTGTACATAAAGGCAGCCGGGGAACTATTCATAATTTTCCAGCTGATAACACAACTGTGATCTGTCATTGAGCTCTTTGCTATCAGCTGCAGCTCGGTTAGTAACTTCTGAATAACAAGATTCTGTGTCCCATTCAAGCTCAGGATTTGATGTATAAATCAAGGCTGTTACTCTGAGAGGTTGCTGTACTGTCAGAGGTTCTGTTTCTCAGGAGGACTGTTAAAAGCAGAGGCCCCATTTACCCTCTTAAGTGTTTTAGTTGAATGTGAAGAATCCTATGGTACTGTATTAAAGAACAGCAAGGATGAGCTCTTCAGTGTCATCACCAATATTTATATCTCAGTCAATATCACAAAAGAATGTGGTGGAATATTATTCATATGCCTGTCTAACACTCCAATATCACTCAAGGATTTTGACATCATCCAGAACAAAATAGCATATTTGATCAACACTCCATCCATCTCCTTAAACATCCATTCTCTCAATGACAGCACAGCAGTGTGTTCTGTCTACAAGAAACTTGGTAAGTCTGCTTCTGTAGCACCTTCCAGAGATCTCTTCACCTAAAAGGTGGCAGATACAAGGAAACATCATCTCCCTCCAAGTCTCCTTTCAAACCACACACGATGCTGCCTTGGAACAATATCATCATTCCTTCACTTTCACTGGGTCAAAATCCCGGAATTCCCTCTCTAATAGTACTCTGAGAATACCTCTCCCGGATGGGCTGCAAATGATCAAACAGATGGCTCACCTTTAACTTCTTCACTCAGTTATGGGTGGGCAATGGATGCTGACCTTGTAGGTGATGTCCATTTCCTTGAAGGAACAAAAGAAAGTTCTGGGGCCTTTTGTGATGTGATGTGGTAGTGTTCCTACCTGTAGGCCAGGAGATCTCTGTTCGAGTCCCACCTGCTCTAGAGGTGTGTAGTAACATTTCTGAATAGGTCGATTATAAAACCTCTAAATGAAAGTTCTGGGCCTTCTTGTAGTACCGTGGTGGTGTTCCTACCTCTGGACCGAGAGGGCCAGCTTCAAACCCCACCTGCTCTGGAGGTGTGTAATAACATCTCTGAATGGTTTACCTTACAGATACCGAACAGAAAGTTCTCTGCTAACACCCTTTGAATTAAAATAGCCATGTGAAATGGAAATGGTGTGTAAACCTGAACATGCGGCAGACAATTTAGTCAGAACCAACAGAACTGCAGATGCCAGAAATCAAAAACAAAAGCAGAAATTGCTGGAAAAGCTCAGTAGGTGTGGCAACATTTGTGGAGAGAAATCAGAGTTAACATTATGGGTCCAGTGACCGTTCCTCAGAGTAGACAATTTAATCATTTGTATTAACGATGGGATTTAAGTGACCGTAGCTCTGGACAGCTTCAGGAGTGCTAGTCTTTACCACTTTGCAGGAGGTTGGGGAAAGAGTTCTTATGCTCGTTGTATATTATAGCATTGCAAATGCATTCCTGAAAACCCAGCATTCCTATTGCAAGGGCAACTGGGGAATGTAAGTGAAGAGAGTTGCATCGTAATGCAACTGACGTCTCACTGCAGCTATTATGAATGTATTGAGACTGGAAGATGGCAAGTGATTTCAGAAGGGAAACACTTATTTCAATTCATTGTAGTATATTGAGTGGAACCAGGTGGATCTTATTGACTATAAGATCCTTGATTGGGGTTGTTGTCCCATGTCAATCAGGGAGCCTTGGATGACAGACAATAACAGGGGATTCAGAATCTCCTCACTTCAGGGATTCACTCCGAGCTGGCTGGATACAACCAGTGTACTGTGCACATGTAAATAAAGGGGGGCTCGGTGGCAGGATACCGGCATTTGTACAGCTATTACATACAGTCAAATTATTTTCCACAGAATATTTATATAGCACCTATAATGGATCAAAATGTTTCACAGACGTATTACTGAACAGCATTTGAATTGAGCCACATAAACGGCCATTAATACGATGTCTAAATTCTAGGTCATACTAAAAGCAGTATCCTACTTAAATAGCAAAGTTCCTAAGAGCATACATATCACGAGTTTAACTATAACACAGTATCAAAGACCAAACTTGAAACAGATTTTTTTTTCTTTCCCCTTAGATCTACCTGGATGGGCCATTTGGTGAGGGCCACCAAGAATGGAACAAGTTTGAGGTGTCTGTTCTGGTAGGAGGAGGGATTGGTGTGACACCGTTTGCATCTATCCTCAAAGACCTTGTCTTCAAGTCAACCACCAACAGCAAAATATTATGTAAGAAGGTAAACTGGCCTGAATGTGTCCTGATTCATTTTTAAATGTGACGCAGCCTTTGAATAAGAACAGCAGGCGTCCCTATTGCAGATTTCCTTCTTTCTCACATGACATTTATCAGTCCACTGTTCCATTGGTCCTGGCGATTGGCGATCATGTGTATGCCTGAGGAGAGACAGTGTGTCAACCACTATTTGGCCAGACAGGCCATAACAAACACATTCTGTTGCACATTTTGCAAGATCCTCAAACTTAGAAAGCTCTTAGGAGCGTGTTAAATGGGCAGCTTATTCCTTTGCCTTCCTTCAATCCAGAAGCATTGAGGCCATTTGTTGTGACACGATGATGTTGTAGTTATGTTGTAGCTAGGATAACACTCCAGAGGCCAGAAATATTAATTCAAATACTACCATGCCATTTGGGAAATTTTAAATACGTGTTAATTATACAAAAGGAGGAATGGCGATCCATAAACTCCCACACTATTGTCAAATAACACAGGATTCACCAAAGTCCTTTAGGGTAGGAAATATGCCATCCATACCTGATTTAGCCTGTGTGTGATTCCAGACTCACACCAATACGGTTGACTACTCCCAGAGATGTCCTCATTAGCTCACTCAGTTGTGTTTAACAGTGTGTCTCACTACCATCTTCTCCAGGATAATTAGTCGTTGGCTGGAGAAAGACAAATGCTGTAGTAGCTGAAATAAGTTAACATTAGCCTTCTAGCCTTTGTCTCAGTCTCACACTGGCAGGACACTCAGTCAAGGAACAAAGGATGAGTTTGGTGTTGATATAATAATGAGGGGTGCCAAATCTCAGTGTTGTCTTTGTGTTTAATTTTGTAGACCAGAGTTCATCTGAGGTTGTTCTCATGTTCATCAAGGATGTATCATATTATGCATGCTTTCAGAAAACAAGGAAGGGGTGTATTTTATGATTTATTTGAATTCGTTGCAATATTTAGCTACTTCCGTGATAGTTCACATAATGTTCTTTCACATTATTTATCTGGAAAGTATTTTCAAGTTCAGTGACTAATTTTACACTAATTAGAAGTTTCATGCAGATAATTCCTCAGGCACTTTGTGGTATAATATCTATGGAACATTAATCTTGCCCATCTACTGACAATTCAATGTCATTTTCCTTATTCTAAAAAGTTACAGTGCATTCCAATCTGCCAAGCTGTAATCATGTAATGATCATTAAAGGGAACACCTTTTCCTGGAGCATGGTGCAAAGCTGCAATCTTTACGCTGCTTTCTCATTTAATAACTTGAGGAGGCTTTATACAAGATCTGATATTGGTTTTGAAATCTAACCGTAGAATCATAGAAACCCCACAGTGCAGAAAAGGCCATTCAGCCAATTAAGTCTGGACTGATCATCCAAAGAGAATCCCAGCCAGACCTAGCCTCCTACGCTGTCCCCGTAATTCGCATTCTCCCTGGCCTAACCTACACATCACTGGACACTACAAGGCAATTTAGCCTCTCCAATCCACTTAACCTACACATCACTGGACAGTTCGGCAAATTTAGCCTACTTAATCTACCTAACCTGTACATCTCTGGACACTACAGGGCAACTTAGCCTATCTAGTCCACCGAACCTGCACATCTCTGAACACTATGGGGCAATTTAGCCAGTCAAATCCACCTAATCTTCATATCCCTGGACACTAAGGGGCAATTTAGCCTGTCAAATACAACCTAACCTTTAATTCTTTGGACATTCCTCTTTCTTCATTTTGTGTCCTTAGGAGTGGCCAAAGATTCCAATTTTGCAAAACAAAAGGGCTGAAACTTCTTTTTGTCTGAATATCAGCCACTCTTTCCCACAGTTGTACAATTCTTCCTTTTCAAATATATATCTGGCTACCCAGTGAAAGCTCGATTGCTGCCCAAGAATGTTAGTCTTTTCATTTTAAGGACAGCAACATAATGACAACTCCATGTAATTTCCAGTTAACAGGTGAAACAGCATGGTGGCGACCAGAAGCTGGGAACTTAGTCCTTAGCAATACTCAGAGGGCATTTTATTGCAAGTGTTAAAAATCCAGGATTTTAGGATAAGGATTCAGCTTCCCTTCACTTGGAGGTACTCTGCTAATACCATGTTTCCCACATTTACACATTGCATGACTCCTTTTAAGGAGAAATTAAGAACAATATCTTCACCCAGGAGAGCGGTGAACCTGTGGAATTCTCGGCCACAGAAAGCATTTGTGGCCAAAACTTTGAATGTTTTCTGGAAGGAGATAGGTATAAAAACTGATAGAACTGTTTGATGTTGGAAATCAGAACCGGAAATGGAAACTGTTGAAAAAAGTCAGTGGGTCAAGCAGTACTTGTAGATAGAAATCAGAGTTAACGTTTCGGGTCCAGTGACCCTTCTTTAGAACTGGTAGTAGCTAGGAAAATGTTGATATTATGCAGAAGATCGGGTAAGGGGAGGGGAGAAGGAGGAAACGACAGGTGGAGATAGAGCCCAAACAGAGAGAAGAACAGTTGGACAAACTAGTGGATAATGATCAGCCTGGGAGAATGAATAGCTGCTTATGGGGACAATTAGATAGAGGAATTAAGTTTGGTCCTTAGGGATAAAGGGGTCAAAGGATGTGGGGAAAAAGTGGGAACAGGGGACTGAGTTGGCTGGTCAGCCATGATGGCATTAAATAGTGGAGGCTTGAAGGGTGAAGCAGCCTACTCTGGCTCACAGTTCCCATGTTCCTATGCTTTGTTTTGCTCTAATTCCTCTTTAAAACTCCCTGATGACAGATCTACTTCATCTGGGTGACTCGGACACAGAGGCAGTTTGAGTGGCTGGCGGACATCATCCGTGAAGTTGAAGAAGCTGATAAAAATTCCCTGGTGACCGTCCATATCTACATCACACAGCTGGCAGAGAAGTTTGACCTGAGGACCACCATGCTCGTAAGCAAACATTTGAGCCTCGATTTATATAAGGCCTAGTCAGCACTAAGTTAACCAGTGATTTATTGGCCCTCATTTTCCCATCTCCTAAGCATCAGCGATGAGACCAGAGTGTGGGACTGTGTAGTACCTCAGGGCCCAAGGAGTTGGTCACCTGCATTTTGGTCCAGGGTAGGGGCTGCTGGGCTTTGGGTTGGCGAACGGAGCTGGAGGACTGTGCTGGAAGCAGCACAGGGATCTGTCATTTCCATGCCTGGCCCTGATCAGGACCCTATGGTTGTCCCATTGCTTTGACAGGGAATTTCCTGGGATATTTAAACTGCCAAGAGGCTGGATTGTGACCCTGCAAAAGTGACACCAACCCTGAACCCAGGGCAAAAATACAGACCAGATACACAGGATTTATCCTGGGAATGTTTGGAGGTTTACAGTCTATTCTAACGGCTGAGTAATATTACAACTGATACTCTTCCTCACCCGTTCACCTAACTACGCCCCTCCCTCGATTACCCCCCAACTAGACCCAAGTACTCTTTCAACTCCATTCAACTTCTACTCGATTACACCCCAACTATTCATCTTACCCTCTGCCCCAGCCCCAACCAACTACACCGCTAACTGCCTACCCACTAGCCTGACTCCTCAACTAGCCCCAAACTAAAGCCATTGACACTCCATCCTGTCACCTTCTGAACCACACCTGCCAACCAGCCAAACCACCCACTTACCTATTCACTCATTTACCCACTCATCCACTCGCTTGTTCACTCATAGATTCATAGAGTCACACAGCACAGAAACAGACCCTTTGGTCTAACCAATCCGTGCCGACCAGATTTCCCAAACTAAACTAGTCTCATTTGTCTGTTTTTGACTCATATCCCTGTAAACCTTTCCTATCATGTACCTGTACAAATGTCTTTTAAATTTTGTAACTGTAGCTGCATCTACCATTTCTTCTGGCAGTTCCTTCCACACATGAACTACTCTCTGCATGAAAAGGTTGTCCCTCAGGTCCCTTTTAAGTCTTTCTCCTCGCACCTTAAAAATGTGTCATCTAGTTTTGAACTCCCCAACCCTGGGGAAAAGACCTTTGCTATTCACCTTATCTATGCCTATCATGATTTTCTAAACCCGTATAAGGTCACCCCTCAAACTCCTACATGCCAGTGAAAAAAGTCCCCGCATATCCAGCATCTTCTTATAACTCAAACCCTCTGGTCCAAACAGTATCTGACAAATCCTTTCTGCACCCTCTCCAATTTAATAATATCCTTCCTGGAGCTGGACACAGTACTCCAAAACTGGCCTCACCAACATCCTGTATGACTTCAACATGAAGTCCCAACTGCTATACTCAAACATCTGAGTAATGAAGGAAAGCATGCCAAATGCCTTCTTTACCACCCTGTTTACTTGTGATGCAACTTTCAAGGAACTATGCACCTGTGGACCCTTAGGTCTCTCTATTTGACAACACTCCCCAGGGCCGTACCATTAACTGTTTAAGTCTTCCCCTTATTTATCTTACCAAAACGCAACACCTCTCATTAATCTAAATTTAGCTTCATCTGCCACTCCTTGGCCCGTTGGCTCAATTGATCAAGATGCCTTTGCACTCTTAGATAACCTACTCATTCACACTCATTCATTCACAGACTCAGACCTTTAAAACATGCATGAATAAGGCAGCTACTGCTGTAAGGGCAGCAGGAGAAGTCTCATCTCCCTCCCCTGACTCGAACCTGCTTACTGGACTTGCCCAGGAGGTGTTGCACCATCTGTTTCTCCATCAGCTGGGATCAAAGGATGCCTGGAGAGATGTGCAATATTGTTACTATTGGTTAGGAATTTCATGAGCAGAGGTACCCAGCATCGCCACTGACTGGAAGTTCTAGGCCACTGGACACTCCTTCTGACCTCACAGAACATTTCATTTTCTGTTTCTTGCTTTAGTACATTTGCGAACGTCACTTCCAGAAAGTGTCAAACCGTAGCTTGTTCACTGGACTTCGCTCCGTAACTCACTTTGGACGTCCCCAATTTGTCCCTTTCTTCCGTTCTCTGATGGAGGTGCACCCAGAGGTGAGTGCTGGCATAAGGGAGCCATTTGATTTTCATTGTGAGGCCTTTGTAAATTGATGGGTTGTGACAGTCTTGACAGGGGAATTCTTACCTGAGCTTATAAGTTTGTTCCAGTGTTAGGTATGCTCCCAAATTGAGAAGGTGTGACTAGTGCCTCATAATGCCCCCTATTTTCTGCAGCCTTGTATTTATTGAGAATGTCAGTCATGGCTCAGAGGTGGAGTTCTTGCATTGGAGTCAGGAGTCCCACTCCAAGGCTTGAGCACAAAAGTCAGGGCTGACATTCCTATGTTTTACTGAGGAAGGACTGCAATATTGTTGGTGCCTTTGTGATGAGATGTTTACTGAGGCCCCATCTGTCAGCTTAGGTGGATGTTAAAAAATCCTGTAGCATTTTTTCCAAAACATATTTCTTGGCCAATAATTATCTCTCAGTCAACGTCAGAAAAAAAAACAAGATTATCTGTGTATGCTTTCTCCTTCTCAGCCTCAGGAAAATAATCCAGGAACAGGGCAATGCTTGGAATCCAATACGCTAGCAACATGAATTTGTGTACCTTAGCATTCCTATATTTGCCTGCTTATAGAATGAAAATGCAGCAGGGATCAAAAGCATGTAGGTTATATAAATAGTATCAGAGATAATGGGAACTGCAGATGCTGGAGAATTCCAAGATAATAAAATGTGAGGCTGGATGAACACAGCAGGCCAAGCAGCATCTCAGGAGCACAAAAGCTGACGTTTCGGGCCTAGACCCTTCATCAGAGAGAAGGGTCTGATGAAGGGTCTAGGCCCGAAACGTCAGCTTTTGTGCTCCTGAGATGCTGCTTGGCCTGCTGTGTTCATCCAGCCTCACATTTTATTATCTAGGTTATATAAATAGCTGCCTGGCCATGAAGAAGCAAAGCTATTGAAACTGTTGGTCTGGCACACAACAGGACAGATACAAGAATTGCAACTTTCTAAGGAAGTAACAATTTATGTCACACAGTTATTTTACAATGAAGATAATAATCCCGTGTTACATTCACCATAGCAACACCTGGACAAATCAGAGCTCACTTGCCGATCAATCAGCATCTGTTTCTCATGTAGAATGAATTGTTGTTCCATGTGAAATTTGGCATTCTTGCATGTGTCCTGATGAGTGCAGAATGACAGTTTTTGACACATTCTGGTTTGTCAGCAATGCTCTTGTACAGTCTGTTTTTGGAGCTTGTGAAATCAAAACAGGCAAGTTCAGACAAATACTGTGGATAAAACAGGAACAAAATGTCACAATAAAAGAATGCATTGAAAGAAAGAATGTCAATCTTTTTGAACACTGCTTGGGGTTAATGAGAGAGGTATGAAATCTGATCTGGAGTGAAATTATGTCTTGTTTGTTTGGTCAGGTTATGAAGATTGGGGTCTTCAGTTGTGGACCTCCGGGTATGACTACAAATGTGGAAAAGGCCTGCAAGGACATGAACAAGAGGAGTAAGATCCAATTTAACCATCACTATGAGAACTTCTAACCTCACCCATTAATAGGGGAATAACAGCACCCCCACCCCACCCCCCCGCCACCACACACAATTCAAAATGTTCGATTTTGTGCAATTTACTTGCAGTGAAGGAATATTTTTTGAATCATGAAAATGTTTGACTCTTTATCTCCCGTTATATGCACATAAAAGTGTACTTGTTATTTATCTTTGTGCCTAACCTCGTTGCGTGATCTGTAAATCTGTTTTGATTCTCTGGCAAGCTAATTTTTCATTTGTAAGGATTTATAGCAAAAAAATGTCTCTAATGATCTAGATTTTGCTGAAGGTGTGCCATCTGAATCAAATGTGTGGTTATTAATGTTTTTATTAATTATTAATATTAATCAGCCAGTGCTTGTGTAAAGGAAGAGATTCCTTATGACTTTGAGGCTGATGATGATAATGTCTCTGTGATACTGGTCCACATTAGTGCTCTGAGGACACGAGTTCGAATCACCCATGACTGACAGTGGATTTACATTCAAATAAATAAATGTCCGGAATTGAAAGTCTCAAGACCATAAAACTTCTGCAAACTGGTTGGCACGCTACTCACTGGAGTTAGATGAATGAGTGGTGATCTCTTTGAAACATATAGGATTTTTAAAGGGCTCGACAGGGTAAATGGTGAGAGGATATTTCCCCTCATGTAGGAGTCTACGACCAGAAGGCATAGTCTCAGAGTAAAGGGGTGCCAATTTAAGATTGACATAAGGAGGGATTTCTTCTCTTAAATGGTTGAGAATCTTTGGAACACACAGCAGTGGGGACAGAGTCCTTGTGCCTATTTAAGGCTGAGATAGATTTTGGTCAATAGGTGAATTAAGGTTTATGGGAAAAAGGTAGGAAAGTGGATATGAGTAATGTCAGATCAGCCGTGATCCTACTGAATGTAGGAGCAGGCTCGAGAGGCCAAATTATTGTTCCAATTTCTAATGGTTTTGATTGTCGTGAAAATCCATCTGGTTCTCTAATGTCCTTCAGGAAAGGAAATCTGCCATCCCTATCTAGTCTGGTCTTCACATGACTCCAGACCCACAGCAATAGGCTTGACTCTTAACTGATCTCTGAAAGGGCCTTCCAAACTACTTAGTTTGAGAGCAACTGGGGAAAGGCACTGGCCTTGCTGGTGATGCCCATATCCCATCAAAATGTCTTTTTTAAAGCATGAATCACCACAAATTGCTACACAAGGTCTGGATTTAAATGCAACTTGTTTGTCTCTGATTTCTTTTTTAGCATGAATTAATTTGGACAGCTTAGTGCTGTTCCCTCTCATGCTCCAGAGTCCATATCCCACTCTATAACTCTGCCCAATGTGACACAACATGTCCATTGAGTCTGTATCCTTGTGATTTCTGTAAGCTTTGCTCAGTTTTTTAGTAAAATACCCTAAGTCCAAACGAACTGGAATGAAGTGGTCATTTCAGTTTAGTTTCATCCTGAGGAATATGTTCTCCGTTTTGTATCAAAACTGCATGCTCTCTCAAATGGACCATTAACTTGAAACTTTAAAAGCAGGTAACCACTGAAGGAAGTAACTTTCAGTTTTAATTTTATAATCTCGAAACAAATACTAAAAAGGCAGCAGTTGTTTTCTGGAAAGGAAAGTGGCAGAAGGAAATGGAAAATTATGTGCTTCATACATCAATTGTCTTTTGAAATGAAAGATAAGTTTACGGTAATATGATCCTATCAAGGAACTAAACCCAAAGAAGGAAATGATATTCTTAATTTAAAGCAGAATAACTAAAATAATCTGGGAGCAGTGCTTCCAAAAATGAATTATCTTTGCTATTTTACTGATGTTGCTTAAGCCAAATTGTTGGATAATTCATTGTTTATTGAACAATACGTAACTTTTAAGTACAGGCAATTACTTCAAATTGCCAAGAGAATTAAAAAAATGTTCAACACCATCTGGGACAAATCAACCTACTTAATCAACACCCATTTCCCCACTTAAGCATTCACTTCCACTACCTCTGAAAGAGCAGTGTTTACCATCCCAAGATGCATTGCAGCTATTCACTAAGGTTCAGTCGATATCATCTTCCAAACTTGTGACCTCCTCTTCTTCTTAGAATCGTAGAATCCCTACAGTGTGGAAACAGGCCCTTCAGCCCAACAAGTCCACACCAAACCTCAAAACATTCCACCCAGACCCATCCCCCTATAACCCATACACCCCCGGCCACTATGACCTCTGACATCTAGAAGGACAAGGGCAGCAGACGCATGAGCACACCACCACTTGGAAGTTCCACCCCCTCCACCACTACCACCGCCAACCGACACACCATCCTGACCTGAAAATAGTGAAAGAACCATATAAACTGAATGTTGGGTCCGCAGAAGTGAAAAGATTATTACAGCTAAATTTCTTGGATATTCTGAAATCTGGAAATTTTACAAACAAGGAGCCAATATAAAGGAGGTGGTGGTGGTGTACAGTGACTGCTGTGACTGTGTATCCACTGCTGACTGTTATAAAAGCAGTTCTCCTGACAATCTGAACCACACAGACCAGGGAAGTGTTGGTTCGCATTCAAAGTCCCATCTAGACCAATCAAAGATTCTAGACTTCAGGTACCCATGAGTTCAGAAAGGAGACTGGCCAGCTATTGTCTGACAGCCAAATCTAATTAAACTTTGGCTGGCCAAACCTTTTGTTGATGGCTTATCCCATCATAAACTCGATTCCAAACATTTGCCTGGTAGTATACAATTCGAGTATTGCTGAAAAGGGAAACTTGTTGCTGATCACTTCTCATCTTGTACTCACCAGGACATGCCTCCCTTTTCAGCAGTACTCAAACTACATTCCCTCAACTTTGATTCAACCCTTGTCTTTAGTCACAGTCTGTTCACAATCCTATCTGACCATCAGCTCAGTTTCTAATGTTATAGTCCATAGTGCCTGCCCCTACTATCACCCATTTTCATTTCTGTATGAGCCAATCTGAAACCCTCACCCATCCCTTCGTTAGCCCCTGACTTTAATATTCCAATTTTGCTCAAAGTCCCATCCATATCTGTTCTAGTTTCAGATACCCGCGCTGCCACCATGTGGCATCCTGCTTTGGATGTCTCACTGCCACCAATCCTCTCTTTATTCTGTGCCGAGTCTGGGGCCTGTCTAATTATCTATGGGAGAGGAGAGACCACAGGTGAGACTAATGTTTCTGCCCAGTTCCACACACAGGCTCTTTTGCATATTGGACAAATATGATTACCACTACACTATAGAAGCTTCCCCAGTAAGTATTTTACAATTTTACCGTTTCCAGTTTCCCATTAGTGTAAAATTAGTTTCCAACCAAGACTGAGTTAGGTAAAGCTCCATTTCTCTTCACACTACACTGCTGAAGCGCAGCACCACTGGTGTGTCAAGACAGATGAGGCACTTGACTTGCATAACTAAGGTAGTTTATTAATATGTTAAGCATAATTGCAATGAAGGGGCTCTGAAAGCTTCTGTTTTTAAATAAACTTATTGGACTGCAACCTGGTGCTGTGTCACTCCTGACTTTTTCCGCCCCAGTCCAACGCCAGCACCTCCACACCAGGACTACAATTGAATGATTAACTGAGCTCAGTTATGGTTTGTTTCTGCCACCATGTGGTTACAGTTTGCTATTACATCAAAATAAATGCTGATGCAGTTCTCCCATTTTTAACATCAAATGTTTTGTGTTTTTTCCATGAATTCTCTTTCTCCTTTGCTCATCCTAATACTTCTAGAAAGAGAGGGGGATACACAGCGAGAGATTAAAGAAAATGAGCATAGACCCAACAACTTAGTACAGCTGGGTAGAGAATTTAGTAAGTAGGATATGGGTTGATGGACATCAATTCAAAGTTTGAAAACGTTGTGCAACAAATACCTTTTCACAACGGTAATAAGAATTATGGAATCAATTTAGGAGAGTCTTACTTCCCTTCTATGCTACTCATTCAGTTAAATCAGAACAGGGATTTCCATAATAATCAAATGAAATCCTCTAGATTTTACATTGTTAAAATTTGCACTTTTATTACGGCAAGGTTCCACAAACCATCATAAAATCTTAATAGACCACCAAAAATACCAATTTGCCTAACTGACTGCTGTTCAGGCCAAAAACAATTCAAACCAGGTTTTGTCATTAACAGGAAATAACTCTAATTAATGTACCAGAATTAATTATTAACAGAATTTGTCTGTAAATTATCATTCAATAAGTGTAGCTGTTTGGCTATTGTTTGACTAGTCTATGAGTCAACTCTCCCAATTTTGGCACTCGCTCCCAGATGGTAGAACCCTGCTCAGGCCGCAAGAGATTCACATGACAGTCAGAGTCAGATTCACTCATTAGCTTAAGCCTCTGGCGTTAACAGCAGCAACACCAGGACGAGCTGTAAATGGCTGCAAGCTAGGCCAGGGTCTTCACGTGAGCGAGGAATAGGTCCCAGGCTGACTCTCTAGGCATGTACTCACAGGCTAGGCCAACGCTGCAGGTCAGCAGCAAGGCCCAGGTGCCTGATGGAGGAGAAAGGCGGTCCTAGCCTGGCCTTGTGGTCTCCCTGTGTGTCAGCCTCCATAGTGCGGCAGTCTGGTCCCAGCGTGTGGAGGTCTTGTCCAGGCATTCCAGCTGACCAGCAGGTAGTCTCGTCCAGGAGTGACAGTGTCGGCCTGGCATGGCAGTCTTTTTCAGTGGAAGTTTCTGGCCCAGAATTCCAGCAGTGGCAGCCTCATCCTGGCTGTGTCTTCAGCAAATTCCATCATTCCTAAATTGGCTTTCCTGACCCCGGAGCCATTAACTGAACTGTGATGTATTTTGTCTTAATATTCTTTTAAGTATGATTTCTGTCATTGATGTAGGTGTTGTGGTGGGGGTGACTTATGAAATCTAAATGTATTTTTCATGTAAAAGTACATCTGACAATAAATTCTTCTTTTCTAACAAATAGCAGCGAAAAGAAAGGATTATTAACCTCCTGGTAAGTGACTTAAACTTATACCCCTTTAAAAATCCAAATAAACATACATTCATTCTCAACTAAGACACAGGTATTTGGGCAGTATTATGATTCCAGTAGACATTATCACTGGACATGTCAGGCCTTAGACTGAAATCCAGCTTGATAAATCATAGTTTTGGTTTTAACGAGGTCTTTCACTGAAACACAAGCTCGCAATACTGCAAATTTTGTTTTCACAGCTGCACAGAAGTTTATTAGACAAGAGAAGTAAAACTAGAGTAAACCAAACTAATTACATATAACATACATTTGAAGATTTTCAAACATGTGGTAAAATTCAAAATTTGATCACATAGAATCCAAGGAGAAGCAGCCATCTGGCAACAAAATTGGTTCGAAGATAGGAAACAGAGGGTGGTGGTGGATAATTGTTTTGAGACTGGAGGTCTGTGACAAGCGATGTGTCACAAGGATCTGTGCAGGGTGCACTGCTTTTTGTCATTATAATAAATGATGTGGATGTGAATATAGGAGGTTTGGTTCCGTAGTTTGTAGATGACACCAAAATTGGCAGTATAGTGGACAGCGAAGAATGTTATCTCAGATTACAATGAGACCTAGTTCAGATAGGCCAATGGGCCGAGACATGGCAGATTGAGTTTAAATGAATGAGAGGGGCTGCACTTTGGTAAGGCAAATCAAGGCAGGACTTATATACTTAATGCTAAGGTCAGGGGGCGTGTTGCGGAGCAAAGAGGCCTTGGGACGTAGGCTCATAGTTTCTTGAAGGTGGAGATGCAGGTGGATAGGATAATGAAGAAGGCATCTGGTATGCTTGCCTCTGTAGATCAGTGCATTGAGAATTGGAGTTGGGATGTCATTTTGCAGCTGTACTGGTCATGGTTAGGCCACTTTTGGAATACTGCAATCAATTCTGATCTCCCTGCTGTAGGATAGATGTTGCGGAACTTGAAAGAGTGCAGAGAAGATGCCGGGCTGGAGATTTTGTGTTATAGGGAGAGGCTGAATAGGCTGGGGCTAATTTTTCTGGAGAATCGGAGGCTGAGGGGTAACCTTATAAAAGTTTATAAAATCATGAGGGGCATTAATAGGGTGAATAGCCAAGGTCTTTTCCCCAGGATAGGAGTCCAAAACTGGAGGGCATAGTTTTAATGTGAGAGAGATAACATTTAAAAAGGACTTAAGGGGCAACTTTTCATGCAATTCGTGGTGCGTGTAAGGAATAAGCTGCCAGAGGAAGAGGTGGAGACTGGCACAATAATGTAAAAGGCATCTGGATAGGTATGTCGGCCAAATGCAGGCAAATGGGACTAGATTAATTTAGGATACCTGGTTATCATGAACGAGTTGGACTGAAGGATGTGCAGTTCAATGACAATATCATTAAACATAACAGCATTCTTTGCAATACTCAAAATTCCATCTCCATTTCACATCGCATTTGCGGCTTCAACTTCTGGTCTAGAATCTGATAGCTTTTTCCTTGATTCATCATATAGCTGAGCTTAAATGTTCTCAGTTTCAAGTAGCTCCTTCAGAGTTTTGACCAAACAGTTCAATTCTGGAACTTCTACTGAGCTGTTTAAAATAAGGTAACTTAATAATTCTAAACTACCTTCTCCCTTTCTTAGGAACAACTTATTAATAAATCCAACTCTGGCCAAAAAACCTGCAGAACTGTCCTAAACTGAAACTGAAAAACTTTTTTCTAAGCTCTGGGTGTGTCCCCTCAACCCAAACAAAAGTCCAGTATCTTCAATGTAAAATCTTAATGCACAACATTGTTTATTTTGATTACTCCTAAACCCTCCCAATGTAAATCATTTCCCATTAAACTCCAAAATTATAGCTGTCACATATGTTTTGTGAATCTCACAATGGTTACAAAATACTTACAAATTAATCATGATTTAAATGGTGGAGTGGACTTGATGGGCTGAATGGCCTTACTTCCATTCCTATGTCTTATGGTCTACAATACACAGAAAACTGACTTACTGCTAGTTCAAGTTCATTATTCCAAAAGCAAATGAATGATGTAAAAGTGATAATGGAAATTACAGATGCTGGAGAATCCAAGATAACAAAGTGTGGAGCTGGATGAACACAGCAGGCCAAGCAGCATCTCAGGAGCACAAAAGCTGACGTTTCGGGCCGAGACCCTTCATCAGAGACGGGGATGGGGAGAGGGAACTGGAATAAATAGGGAGAGAGGGGGAGGCGGACCAAAGATGGAGAGAAAAGAAGATAGGTGGAGAGAAGAGTATAGGTGGGGAGGTAGGGAGGGGATAGGTCAGTCCAGGGAAGACTGACAGGTCAAGGAGGCGGGATGAGGTGGTCGGTAGGAAATGGAGGTGCAGCTTGAGGTGGGAGGAGGGGATGGGTGAGAGGAAGAACAGGTTAGGGAAGCGGACACAGGCTGGGCTGGTTTTGGGATGCTGTGGGGAGAGGGGACGAGCTGGGCTGGTTTTGTGATGCAGTGGGGGGAGGGAAAGAACTGGGCTGGTTTTGGGTTCGCAGTGGGGGAAGGGGAGATTTTGAAGCTTGTGAAGTCCACATTGATACCATTGGGCTGCAGGGTTCCCAAGCGGAATATGAGTTGCTGTTCTTGCAACCTTCGGGTGGCATCATTGTGGCACTGCAGGAGGCCCATGATGGAATTGTCGTCTGAGGAATGGGAGAGGGAGTTAAAATGGTTCGCGACTGGGAGGTGCAGTTGTTTGTTGCAAACTGAGCGGAGGTGTTCTGCAAAGCAGCCTGTTCCTGCCCCACCGAACTCATCTCCATCTATCTGGACTCCATTTTCTCCCCTTTGGTCCAGGAATTCCCTACTTACGTCCGTGACACCACCCATGCCCTCCACCTCCTCCAAGACTTCCAAATCCCTGACCCCCAACACCTCATTTTCACCATGGACGTCCAGACCCTATACGCCTGTATTCCTCATGCAGATGGCCTCAAGGCCCACCGCTTCTTCCTGTCCTGCAGGCCCGATCAATCCCCCTCCATCGACACCCTCATCTGCCAAGCCGAACTCGTCCTCACCCTCAACAACTTCTCTTTCGATTCTTCCCACTTCCTACAGACAAAGGGGGTGGCCATGGGTACCCGCATGGGCCCAAGCTATGCCTGCCTCTTTGAAGGTTACGTGGAACAGTCCCTCTTCCGCGCCTACACAAGCCCCAAACCCCACCTCATCCTCTGTTACATTGATGACTGTATCAGCGCCGCCTCTTGTTTCCCAGAGGAGCTCGAACAGTTCATCCACTTCACCAATACCTTCCACCCGAAGCTCAGGTTCACCTGGGCCATCTCCAACACATCCCTCACCTTCCTGGACCTCTCAGTCTCCATCTCAGGTAACCAGCTAGAAACTGATGTCCATTTCAAGCCCACTGACTCCCACAGCTACCTAGAATACACCTCCTCCCACCCACCCTCCTGCAAAAATTCCATCCCCTATTCCCAATTCCTCCGCCTCCGCCGCATCTGCTCCCAGGATGAGGCATTCCACTCCCGTACATCCCAGATGTCCACGTTCTTCAAGGACCGCAACTTTCCCCTCGCAGTGGTCGAGAACGCCCTTGACTGCGTCTCCCGCATTTCCCGCAACACATCCCTCACACCCCGCCCCTGCCACAACCACCCCCAGATGATACAACGTATCATCCTCCGACACTTCTGCCATCTACAATCCGACCCCACCACCCAAGCCATTTTTCCATTCCCACCCTTGTCTGCCTTCCGGAGAGACCACTCTCTCCACAACTCCATTGTCCGCTCCACACTCCCCTCCAACCCCACCACCTTCCCCTGCAACCGCAGGAAGTGCTACACTTGCCCCCACACCTCCTCCCTCACCCCTATCCCAGGCCCCAAGATGACCTTCTGTATCAAGCAGATGTTCACCTGCACATCGCCAATGTGGTATATTGTATCCATTGTACCCGGTGTGGCTTCCTCTACATTGGGGAAACCAAGAGGAGGCTTGGGGACCGCTTTGCAGAACACCTCCGCTTGGTTCACAACAAACAACTGCACCTCCCAGTCGCGAACCATTTTAACTCCCCCTCCCATTCCTCAGACGACAATTCCATCATGGGCCTCCTGCAGTGCCACAATGATGCCACCCGAAGGTTGCAGGAACAGCAACTCATATTCCGCTTGGGAACCCTGCAGCCCAATGGTATCAGTGTGGACCTCACAAGCTTCAAAATCTCCCCTTCCCCGACTGCATCACAAAACCAGCCCAGCTCGTCCCCTCCCCCCACAGCATCCCAAAACCAGCCCAGCCTGTGTCTGCTTCCCTAACCTGTTCTTCCTCTCACCCATCCCTTCCTCCCACCTCAAGCTGCACCTCCATTTCCTACCGACCACCTCATCCCGCTTCCTTGACCTGTCCGTCCTCCCTGGACTGACCTATCCCCTCCCTACCTCCTCACCTATACTCTCCTCTATTTTTCCAAGTGTATAACCCTAATTCAGCTTCCATTTCAGTTTTATAATCCAAAGGAGGGAAAGTATAGAGTCAGAGTTATGCAGCATGGAAACAGACCCTTCGGGGTCCACCATTACTCTCTGTCTCCTGCTGTAAAGCCAATTTTGTATCCAGTTGGCAAGCTCACTCTGAATCTCATGTACTATAGCTTTACTAATTAGCCTACTATGTGGGGCCTTGTCAAAGGCTTTGCTGAAGTCCAAGTAAATAATGTCTGCTGTTCTGGCCTCATCAATCTTCTTGGTTATTTCCTCAAAAAACTCAATCAAGTTTATGAGACATGATTTCCCTCACACAAAACCATGCTATCCTAATCATTCCTTGCCGTTCCAAATGCGTATAAATCCTATCCTTCAGAATCGCTTCCAATAACTTATCCACTACTGTAGGCAGACTCACAGGCCTATAGTTCCCAGGCTTCTCCTTACATCCCTTCTTAAACAAAGGTACAACATTAGCCACTCTCCATTTGGCACCTCATCCGTATTTATAGCTAGTACAAATATTTCTGCAAAGGGGGCCAGCAACTTCTTCACTAACTTCCCACAAAATCCAGAGATACACTAGATCAGGTCCAGGAGATTTATCCACTTTTTTTATTTTCTATCTACTACATCTTATCTCATGTGAGCTCTTTTCAAAACATAAATATTTATTTCCCAAGTTTTCTAGCCTCCATGTCTTTCACCACAGTAAAAACTATTGCAAAATATTCATTTAATATCACTCGCATCTCCTGAAGTTCAACACAAACATGACCTCTCTGAACTATAAGGGGCCCTTCCCTCTCTCAAGATGCTCTCTTGCTCTTAATGGTCCCTTACAGCATAGCAAAAATGTTAGTGCACTTCTGCTTCAGGCACCCAGGGTAATGCCCATGGGTTAAAATCCCACAATGGCTGCTGGTGAAATTTAACTGCACTTAACAAATTGAAAGCTACTCTTGGTGCTATAACTGTGGAAGTTTACCAATTGTTGTCAAAACAGTTCTGCTTTGATAATATTCCTTGGAGAGGGAAATTGGCTCTGACCCACTATCATATGGTTGAAGCTTAAGTGGTACACAGCTCAAAGGTAAAGCAATGACTGCCAGCCTTAATTACACTAACATTCCATGAAGCAATAAAGAAAATAAATCAGCAATCAGTTATGGTCTGACTGAATGATTGAACGGATGGAGGGGCTGAACAGTCCATTCTTTTTCCTATTTATATCCAAATTTCTATCATCGTCAGCAATTAGTAACTCATGATTGCCCACACAGGAAATTCAATATCACTGGTCATGGTTTCTGTGGGTACCTGGGGAGCTGATGAGTCCAATCGCAGAGCCACGTCTCCAACCACACATATGGCAGATGTTTACTGAAGGTGCAGTCAGTCCTTGATCTTGGGATCACTAGCATTCCTTTCTTCTATATGCCTGTGGGATGATAATGAATTTACAGAGAAGAAACAGATCTGATTTGTGCTTTCCATAAACCTCATCTCATGTAATTTTATGTAATACAAGCACTGTTAACTTTCATTCCTTGATCCTCCATGCACTGAAACAGTTCCAAACTCTCTTACGAGCTCATGAATTCCAAACTACAACAATGATTTCTGAATGCAGGATCTCTGAGGTTATTAATTCCAGCTTCTGAATTACTCGTCCAGCAATGTCAACAGAGGAATCCATCCAAGGTGGGAATTGGTCAAAAGAATTTAAAGGATGAAGAAAAAATATGTTTTGTAAGTCAAAGTGACTTACCACCAATGAAGCACTTTTGAAGTGTGGTCACTGCTGTGAGGTGGAAGATATGGCAGCCAATTTGCAAACAGCAAGCTCCTACAAACAGTAATGGACCACTAACTCTGTAAATGCATTTCTGTGATGTTAACTGAGGTCTAAATATTGGCCAGGATGTGTGTGAGAACTCAAAATCACAAGAAATAAGAGTAGAAGCAGGCCATGTGGCCCCTTGGGCCCATTCTGTTGTCCAATAAGATCAGGGCTGATCTGACTGTGGCCTTAGCAGCACTCCCACTGTGCTCCTCCAAAATGCTCTATTCCCATGTCTGTCAAAACTCTGTCAAGCTCAACCTTACGTGCATGTTCAATGGAGGACATGATGGCCTACTGGTGTTATCACTGGATTATTAATCCAGAGACCTAAGTAACATTCTCGGGACCCAGGTTTGAATCCTACCACAGCAGATGGTTGAATTTGAGTTTTAAAAAATCGGGAATAAATGCTGGTCTAGTTAATGATGCCCACATTTTGTGAATGAATAAAATAAAATATATTTGCTTCCATTGGCAAAAGTCTCCAAGGAATTTTTTAAAATTTATTCATTCATGGCATGTGGGAGTTCCTGGCTAGACCTCAATTTATACCCCATTCCTAATTACCCAGAGGGCAATTAATCGCCAACCACATTGCTGTGGTCCGGTGTCACATGTAGGCCAGACCAGGTAAGGACAGAGTTCCCTCCCTAAAGGACATTAATAATCCAGATGGGCTTTTCCTGACAATCAACACTAGTCATGTGGTTTCCATTTAGCCAGCTTCTTATTCCAGTCTTTTTTTAATATATTGGATTAAATTATCTGCACTTGTTCCCAAAACAGTGAAATTACATCACATCATTCTCCTTCTGGGAAGAAAACTCCAAATATACTCGTCCTCTATGAGAAAAAACTCCTCTTAAGCCTACTCCCTACCTCCCCACCTATACTCTCTCCACCTATCTTCTTTTCTCTCCATCTTCGGTCCGCCTCCCCCTCTCTCCCTATTTATTCCAGAACCCTCACCCCATCCCCCTCTCTGATGAAGGGTCTAGGCCCGAAACGTCAGCTTTTGTGCTCCTGAGATGCTGCTTGGCCTGCTGTGTTCATCCAGCCTCACATTTTATTATCTTGGATTCTCCAGCATCTGCAGTTCCCATTATCTCTGAAAACTCCTCTTAATCTTTGTTTAAATGGGAGACCCCCTATTTTAGAACTATGTCCTCTAGTTCAAGAATTTCATGAAAGGAAACAGCATCTGCCCAGTCAAACTGTCTCTGGATTTCACGTTTTCATGAGACTATCTCTCAATCTTCTAAAATTGAATGAATGTAAAATTAAGCTGCTCAACATTTTCTTTATTAGCCAAACTCCTCATCCTGGGCTGACAACAGAAATTGCTAGAGAAACTGATTAGGCTGATTCTGAAGGTGGGGAATAGAACTGTAGATATTAGAAATCTGAGACAAACACAAAAATTGCTGGAGAAACTCATCAGGCCTG
This sequence comes from Stegostoma tigrinum, assembly GCF_030684315.1. Lineage (NCBI taxonomy): Eukaryota > Metazoa > Chordata > Chondrichthyes > Orectolobiformes > Stegostomatidae > Stegostoma > Stegostoma tigrinum. Next base: position 13,626,272 of record NC_081389.1, on the reverse strand, counting down.
GCAGCATCTGTGGAGAGAATGCAGAGTCAATGTTTTGGCTCCAGGTGGCCAGTTCCAAAGAGTTAACTCTGTTTCTTTCTCCTCGATGTTGCCAAACACGCTGAGCTTCTCCAGCAATTTCCGTGTTTGTCTCAGATTTCTAGCATCTGCAGTTCTATTCCTCACCCTCGGAATCAGCCTAATCAAGATTCTCTGAACTGCCTTCAGTGCAACATACCCCTTCGTATCTACAATCAAAATTGTAGATTGTTCTCCAGACGTGGTCTCAGGAACACCCTGCAGCAAGATTTCTCTACTTTTACACTTATATCCTCTTTGCAGTAAAATCCCTCTGTACTGCAGCATTCTGTGGTCTCCCTCCATTAAAATAATATTCTGCTTCTCTTTTATTCTTCCTGCCAAAGTGGACGTCACATTTTCCACCAATGTATTCACTTCATCTGCTGACATTTGGCCCCTCACACAAATATTTATTTTCCTTTTAGAGACTTTGAATGCTCCTCATAGTTTGCTTTCCTAGCTGCGTATCATCAAACAAGTTGAAATTATCTTCGTAATTCCTCTCTTCATTTTTCTCTTCATGTAGAATCTCTACAGTGCGCAAAGAGGCCAGTCAAAACATTGAGTCTGAAAGGGCCGCCCACCCAGACTCAACTCCCCCACCTCCACACCAGCCTATCCCCACATTTCCCATGGCCTACCCACCTAGCCTGCACAGTCCCAGACGCTAACGGCAATTTAAGATGGCGTCCCCAACCAAGCTGCATATCTTTGGACTGTGAGTTGAAAAACCGGAACAGCCAGAGGAAGCCCATGCAGACACAGGGAGAATGTGCAAACTCCACACAGAGTGTCACCCAAGGTTGAAGTCAAACCCCGTTTACTGGCACTGTGAGGCAGCAGTGCTCATGACTGAGCCACTTTGCTGTCTTTGACATAACATGCTTTGGTAACTTTGACATGCTCCTTAAAAAAGAAACCAGCATCCAACGATCCTGAAACCTCCCGACACTATATAACACTTGTGCAGCACAAGATCATGGAGAGCTGTTGGTGTTGGCATCTGGTTGTGTGAATTCTTCATTCTTTCATGGGTTGTGTGGCATCATTGGCAAGGCCAGTTGCCCATCAATAATTGCTCCTTGAAGTGGCTGAGAAGGACAGTCAACTGTCAACCCCATCCGGGAAAGAAAAGAAAGGTTAACCTTACAAATATTAATTCAAATACAAATTTATAATACTGTAATACTGTATTAATACAAATATTAAAAATTAGGGTGGAGTGTGGTTCAGTACAATCATTTCCACGTACTATTGGGTATTGACTCTGGGTCATATGTAGGCCATATGAGGTGGCAATGGCAGATTTCCTCCACCAAACAGCATTAGTGAACCAGGTGGGCTTTGACGGTAGAGTCTCAGGCAAACGCAATACTGAAGAAAGCATTTGGTACACTTCCCTTAATTGGTCAGTGCATTGAATGTAGGAGTTGAGATGTCATGTGACAGTTGTATAGGACATTGGTTAGGCCACTTTAAGAATACCATGTTCAATTCTGGTCTCCCTGCTACAGAAAATATGTTGTTAAACTTGAAAGAGTGTAGAAAAGATGTATAAGGATGTTGCTGGGGTTGGAAGATTTGAATAGGTTGGGTTATTTTTCCTGGAACATTAGACACTGAGAGGTGAATTTATATAGATATATAAAATCATGAAGGTCATGGAATGGTGAATAGCAAGGTTATTTCCCCAGGGGGGAGGGAGTCCAAAGCTAGAGGGCTTTAAGGTGAGAGGGAATAGATATAAAATGGACCTAAGGGGCAACTTTGTGTGTATGGAATGAGCTGTCAGAGGAAGCTGTGGAGGCTGGCATAATTGTGATATTTACAAGGCATCTGGATGGGTATATGAATCGGAAGGCTTTAGAGTGATATGGGCCAAATGCTGGCAAACGGAGCTAGGTTAATTTAGAAAATCTGGTCAGCATGGACGAGTTGAGCCGAAGGGTCTGTTTCTGTGCTGTAAAATGCTATGATTCTATGACTCTTAACAGAAATGCTTTTGCTGGAAAATGGGATTACATGGATGGATGGATGGTGACCAATGACAATGCGATGGGCCAAAGGGCCACTTCTGATGCTGTTAAAAACTTTACGACACACCTCTGGATGAAGGTGGGGCCTGACCTTTGGCTTCCTGCCTCAGAGTTAAGGTCACTACCACTGCAGCCCCAACAAAGGTGACCTTTATGACAATCAAATTAAACAACTGGCTTTCAATTCCCGGTGTTATTCATGGAATTTAAATTGCTCCAGAGGTGTGTAACAATGTCCCTGAACTGGTTCATGAGACAAAACCTAATATCTGTCAGTTGCCATGTGGGATTTGAACCCATTCATTAGCCTGGGACCTTGGATTAATTAACTCTGACATTACCATTCAGTTATTTTCCTTTTGGGGGGGTGTTATTATACCCCTCTGGAGAAGGAGGCCCTTCAACCTGGACCTGTTAGCTTAGAGGCATGGACACTACCTCTGCAACCCAGGAGCCATTAACGAATTCCTCTCTGATGAAGGGTCTAGGCCCGAAACGTCAGCTTTTGTGCTCCTGAGATGCTGCTTGGCCTGCTGTGTTCATCCAGCCTCACGTTTTATTATCAACGAATTCCTCTAGCTATTTTTATCACCCTGTTTGGAGATATTATTACGCACCTCTAGAACAGGTGGTGACATGAACCCAGGCCTCCTCCCTCACAGGCAGGGTGACTACCACTGCAGCACAAGAACCCTTGACATTTCCATTATAGCATCATCACCCGAGAGGGAAGGGATAATTATTGTTACTTATGAAGTTGGCTTTGTCCTTTGTTGTATTTCTCTAGTGGTTTTCCCCTGTGAGCCACATTTGAACACAACCTTGAGACCCCTTTACGTTGGAGGATTTGGCGTCGTCTTGTCCCCACAGAACATCCCTGATTGAGTAGGCGGGGCGTTGCTATTCCAGTTCGGTTTGAGTGACAGGATCATCAGCCACTGGAATGAGAGCTTGCTGGGTCGTTGCTATGGGAGACCGACTTGAGTGACGGGGCATCAGCCACTGGAGTCAGCTCCGTGGGCTGTAGGGGCGGGGTGTTTCAGCACGTGACCGGTTTGAATGACAGGGCCGCACACGCTTGCGAGATCCCCTGGTGGTGAGGGCGCGGGGCGTTACTATTGGAGACCGACCTGAGTGACAGGGGCCACTGTAGCGAAAGCCTCGTGAGGAGGGGGAGGTGGTTGCCATAGGACACCGATTTGAGTGACAGGAGAGCACACGCTGACGTTCGCTCCTTGAGGCGTGGGCGTTGCTATTGGTGACTGATTGGAGTGACGGAAGTTCCAGCCAATGGAGAGAGATCCTGTTTCTGAGGCGGCTGTGTGTTGCCATTGGGGACTGCTTTGCGTGAAAGGGGTGGGGCTTTTCCGCAGGAGCCCCATTGCAATGATAGGGGCAGCAGCCGCTGAAATGAGAGGGCGACGGTGAGGGGGTGGGGCATTGCTACGGGAGATGTGTTTGAGTGACAGACGGTGAGGGGGCGAGTTCAGGACCCTTTCTCGCGAGAGGCGGCGTCCGGGAGAAGGTGAAGGAAGCGTCTGCGGTGGGGGAGGAAAAAAAGCCAACCGCCTCGACATTTGACTCCTACACTCGGGGGCGGGGAGGGATTGGAGTAAAGAGGGTAGAATGAAATCAGCAAATTAAATCTCCTTTTCCACACACAGGTAGGCAGGCCGGGCCTGGCAGAGACACAGCGGCAGTAGCAGCCCGCTGGAACGGTAAGGGCAGGGCAGGCTGGGGCAGGTCGGCCTAGGCCTGGCATTACAGCAGGGGAAGCTGGGTTTGTGCAGCACGGGTGCACAGGGCAGGCATTGACACGGAGGGCAAATGCACCATCCAGCTCAGGGCATGTGCATTGCACGGTGGGGGCGACCTTGCATTAACAAAAGTGCACATCACATCGACATAAAAGTCTATGCAGTATATTTAGAATAAAATCGCTGTTTTGATACTGTTGAAGCAGGGGGAAGGGAAAATCTCGTATATCGTTTGCAAATTGCGTGTCACCTTATGCATTATTTTAAGTGATTGATTCCTTGGGTGCAGTATTGAATGCTTGCTGCTGCTGGGATTAAATCTACATGGTATGTTGTGTATGTTACTGAACTTTGATTTTAACAAAAATGTATCCATAGTATTATGGGATATGGGCCAAAGACAGACATGTGGAATTAGGCCACAGATCAGCCGTAATTTGTTTAGTTGATGAAACAGGTGCGAGGGACTGAATGATGTACTCCCTATGTATCACTTGTATGTATTGCGTGTGTGTACGAATATGGTGACTGGTTACTGATGAAACTGTTTGCCTTCATGTTGCATGATGTAATCTCAGCGGGTTGACTGGTTTGCACTGCTGCTTTCAAATTCACTCCTGGCTTATTGTTTCTTTTTTCTTTCTTCAGTTTTTGCAAACTAATTATTCAAGGGAATCTCCTTAAAAATCAAATTGTTGCAAACGCTCAGGTGAATTGCCGTAATGGTTGTATTCACTCTGTCAGTAATCCAGAGGTCCAGGCTAATGTTCTGGGAGTGTGGATTCAAATTCCATCATGGCAGCAAGTGGAATTTAAATACAATTAAGAAAATTTGCTCTTGAAAGCTCGTTTCATAATTTGTGACCTCAAAAGTCTTATCAATTGCTTTAAAACAAAACTGTGGCTCACTTCATAGCCCTTTAGCAAAGAAATCTGTTGTCATTACCTGGTCTGGCCTACGTATGATCCCAGACCCACAGCAATATGGTTGTCTCTCAACTGCCCTTTGAAATGACTTAACAGGCTGCTGAGTTCAGTGGCAACAAATCATTGCCTTGTCTTGCCAGCAACATCCATAGCAGAGCTCTGTGGGAATGCAGGGTACTTTCTGACTGAAAAGAAAGAAGGGGTGGAGATCTAAGTGCAAAGATCATTAAGATGCCTCAAACAAGGTTATAAAATTGGAAACATTGAAAATTAAGGAGGATAGTGTTACATTTCAAAAGGGTTTTGTGGCATAGTGGTAGTGTTATTCTATTAGGCTGGAATGTGTGGGTCCTAACTGTACTAGAGGTGTGGTCATAACATGTTGATTCAAAATAATGTGCATTACAAAAGATGTAAGCCAGATGAGTAGTAGATGAAACTAAATGCAGAAAAGTGTGACGTGATTTGTTTTGGTAGTAAACAATGAGTAGGGAAATGTAAATTATAAAGGAGGAATAGAAGGGTACATTCCCAGGGTTAGCTCTAACTTGGATCTTGCTAGAACTGAAAAGCTGGAGTTGCCTGTTAAATGCTGGAGTATATTTTTCAGATTCTAAGATAGCATAGACCCAGGGAGGAAGAGCGATCAATCAGAATGTGATTCGGCATTGAGGATCTTTGTCATGAACTTACTCAGTGAGTTTCAAGGCAAACTTGTAAAAGTGAAGAATTACAATTCTTGTGAAGTTTTGAAAAGATACGTGACCCAATGCCTCACGTTTTGGGAGATTTGCTGAGTGATCACTGGGCTTTGTTTTCATTGCGTATGCTTTATGTTTTGTGCTATAATTTGTTCCATCGCAGTCTTTTACTCTTTCACCATGTTACATTCTAATCTAAAATTAACTTGTACATGCAGGTTGTTCTAATACTGTATAGTTTATTATTTGTTAATCCTATTGTTGGTTCCTGTCTAGCCACATTGTAACATCAGTTTCATTGTCAATGCTGAGGCTGTCCTCCTTGGAGAGGCAGAAGTTGGTAGAGGTATTCAAAATTATGAGGATCTGGACTGAGTAGAGAATGAGCATCTGTTTTGCACAAAGCAGAGGATAGAGGTTTGAAGTGATTTGCAAAAGAAACAGTGGTGATTTGAGATAAAACAGTTGTGCATGAGGTGTGGTTAAAGATCTGGGGTGCATCAACTGAGTGTGATGTTGATTCAGGAAAGAATTAAATCATTACCTGAAGAAGATTTTGCAGGCTTTAGGAGAAGAGGGTGAGGATGTAGTTAGGGTGGAATTGCTGTTGAAGAAAGCTGTGAACGCAGCAGGTTGACCACCCCCACCCCAGTAACTTTTGATTATTTTATATAATTGAAGAAAGCACACAGAATGCTAGAGTGATAGACTCTGAGCTGGTACAAATTATGCTTTAGGTACACACAGAACCACATCGACCCCACAACCAGTGTAGTGAGCAGTTTTGCGTTGACACCACAGGATACATTGGCATTTGAGCCTGCATTATACGTAAATTGAAATGATATCGAGGTTGCAAGGGTTGAGCTACAAAGGAGCAATCAAATCAGGATTGTAGATTATCTTTATTCAGTAATTTCAGACATGTTATGAGATATGGTTTGGAGTGGGTAGCTGTTCAACTTCGGCTTTCCACCTCAGAGAAAGTGTCATCCCACTTCACCACGAGCACTAATCTTGCATCCTTTGTATACAACTAATCACTCAGATTAGCCTAAAACTAGGATTGTATGTCTGGAGTTTAGAAGGTCAGAGAGTGATTTAATTGCCGTTTTCTAGATAATGAAGAACAGAAAGAACAGATAGGGAAAAATTACTTTGCTAATTAGAGACTGGTTAAGGAGTGAGAGATAGATTAATTTACAAATTCAGACTTTGCAGAAGTGAACATAAGAAAACACTTGCAATAAGTTTGGCACTTTTTTGCAAATGGTAATAAGTAATTTATTTACCAATTCTTAAAAAACTACTTTGGATTTTCTTCCTAGCCATATGAGTTTAAAAACAGCTCGATAGAGTGAGGGCACAGATTTGGCTATGATCTAACGGGAGTCATATTCCTGCTTCTGCCTTTTCGAGGTTGTCCATTAACTACTTCCGGGTGAAGTACAAGCAAGAAATTCTTTGTTTTATCATTGAGGGCTAAAGCTAAACCGCATATCCTAAAGAGCCTAACTTTCTTTTGGAATCTAATTAGAACTGAATACTTCTTTTCAACTTGCCAGGAGGAGTGCAGATGCAACAGTATTCAGCACAAGTGCGATGCAGTTGCAGCTATCTGATTGGCATCTCATCTGACATCTTCAACCATTAGGTCACTCCACTATCCATGTCCGGTGTCAGCAACATGCACCTTTTACGAGCTGCACTTTGCAAGACTGTGATGTTTGACTGGAAGGATGGGTGCAATAGATTCTTGGGAACACCATCAATTGGAAGTTCTCCTCTAAACTACACGCCATCCTGATTTGGAACAATATTGTTGTTCCTTTGTCGCTGTTTGAAAACCCTGGAACTTCTTCCCTCACATTGCTGTGGCTGTACCTAAGAATGCAGCTCACCATCATCTTCTTAAGAGCAACTTAAGTGTTGTCCTAAAATATGATCAGACATGATCTTATTGAAGGACAAGTGGCTTACTTCTGCTCCCAATTCATAAAGCAAATCAGATCTTGTTTGATTTAAGGAGGGCGAAAATAATTTGTTCTTTACTGCAATTCATAGTTTAAATATCTGTTCATACTAGAATATCCATTTTTATTAATGGCTGAATGGCAGTTCTAACCCAGCTAAGCATTTTGTGTATCTAGCATTTGTTACTTACAATGGATGCCCTGTTTTCATGATTAGATAACCCATAGTGCTACTCACAATAAGCCCAATAATACTGTGTTTTTAACAATTGAATTTTTGTCAGCACGGAGAGATAGGAGAAAGTGTTGCACTTAGCATTGATTTAGTTTGTTGTATGAATTTGGTTTGATTGCTATTATGAAGGGCTTTTGGCCTTTTTGTTTTGTTGCGTAAATGTCACCAGTAGGTAACAGCAGGGAGTGATTCTGCTCATGGCAGTCATCTTAGTACAATGTAAGCAAACACCTGTTTTGCTCAAAGAAACCATTTCTTGAACTCATAATATTTTGGCTTAATGCACATTTGAGGTCTTTAGAGTTTATGCTTGTGGATTGGCTAGCTTTCTGTGGTGGTGCTGGTGCTGACTGTAATTAGTATTATGGAAATTGCAGTACATCATTTTGAAAGCCATTAATTGTGTGCACACAACGTTCTTGAACCATAGCAGAACAGCATTCATGCTGAGCTTGAATTTGAAACCTTTTCTTTTGTGTTTTTAAAACTGTAGGACTGAAGAAGTTGGAAGCTGATCAGCAAGAAAGGAGGGAACAGAAAAGACACTAGTGACCTCTTAATGTAAGTTGTGACAGAGGTAATGACTTATTTATGAAAGTTGTAGTCTGATTTCTGAAACCACTTTAATCCCATTGTCAGTGAAGTTGGATCCTTTGGCAATTTAGTAATGAAGTATTGGGCAGGACCAAATTATAGCTGTTAATCCCAGCACTGTCAAGTGGATCTTATGCACATGGAGTGAATCTTGTTCTTTTTCACCAGAGTACTGCAGTATTGAGTTGATCTATGTAAGAGGATGCTATTCAGTGGTTAATGTCGCACCAAAGAGCTGTTTAGCTTACAAGAATAGCTTCTGTTTGGCTCGGACACATGTGGTTTGTTCAGCCACAAGTTTAAATTTGGTCTTGGTGCAGTTTTCAAGTAGATGTGATTATTAATGTTTTAACTGATGAGCCTTCATATAACTTGGTTTTCTGCAAACTGAAGGTGACCAGACTCTGCCTTCATCACAGATTCCCGAGTCCTCAAAACTCAACTACCTGCCCTATAATTATATCCAATGTAGCAAGGTCTAATTACAGACACACTGACCGCATCCTATTGTTAACTGTCTGTTATCTGTAAGTATATGACTTTCCAGCTACTAGAACAGTTTGTTCCCAGTATATAATCTCAGCCGTCACAAAGGTATTTTAATTTATGCAGAAGCAGAGCCTAGTGTTTGACAACACTATCTATTACAGAAAGTCCAAAGAAATTATACTCCTTTCTCAAATTTTAAATTTTCCTCGGAACTGATTGTGTTAAAAGTTCATGATTCTCTCAAGCCCTTCTCGGCAGTTACATGTCTTCTTGGAATTGGTGAATTGGTATGTTTCAATCACAGTTCCAGAATGACTTTCTGTCCTTTCCTACACAGTACTAATCTACCTATATACCTCTTTCTGATGCAAGTTCCAAAGAATCATAATATTTTATAGACCTTTCATCCCACAAGGGAAGTAAGTGACATAGCACGATACAGGAAGATAGTGTTGAGGTTAAAGATCAGCAAAAGTTGGTGAATGGCAGTATAGGCTGGAAGAGTTAAATGACCTCCTCCAACTGCTATTTCTTACGTGCTGAACGCTTATGTTCACGTGCAACGTAGTATATGCTGGAGTTCTTTGTTTTAATAAACTTAAGATTTGGAGGGATATGGACCAGGAACAGCAGGTGACGCTAGTTTAGCTTGGTATTATGTTCAGTATGGACTGGTTATACCGAAGGGTCTGTTACTGTGCTGTATTACTCTGTCAGCCTCTTGTGCTTTACAGAACTGCTTGGGTTGGTTTCTTGATGCATTATTTATCATGCTACCACACACTCTCTTGTTGTATGGAAAACCATTTCTCCCTGTCATGTATGTAATCATTATCTGAAAGAATGACCTGCGTTCATCTAGTGCTGTTCACAACCACCAGTATCTCTAAAGTGCTTTAAGCTGACGTCGTACTTTTGAATGCAAATCACATTTGGAATTTGGAAACACGGCAGCCAATTTGTGAACAGCAAACAACAAACTAATGATCAGAATTTTCTTTTGCACTGCTGATTGAGGGATATGGAGGGAGGGGTTCACTATATTTCCCAACGCAACATGCTGTTCTGCTTTTGAAAATAGTGCCACAGGAGCTCTTAGGGCATACAGACAAATGGGACCTCTAATGTGTCACCTCATCAAAAGGTAACATCACATAATGCAACAGTCCATATGTATTGAGTTGCAGTTCTGGTCATGGGTTTTTATGCTCAAGTCCTGGAATATAACTTGAACTCACAACCTTTTGACTAAGGTCAAAGTGCTGCCACCTGACCCATGACTAGCACATATGTGCTGTAGAGATTAGACTGAATTTCAGTCCTGTTGCTGTCCTAAAAAGATATGATCATGCTTAATATTGCTTGTTCTTTTCCTTGGGTCAGTATTGTATTGCTTTGCCTTAAGATATGTCTGGAAACACCTGCTGAGCATCACTGCTAAACTTTAGTAGTTGATGACATGCTAACTGTTTTGCAAGATAACTTGAGGTTCTGAGGAAGGGTCACTGGAGCTGAAACGTTAACTCTGATTTTTTTTCTTCACAGATGCTGTCTGATCTGCTGAGCTTTACCAACAACCTGTTTTTGTGCTTAAGGTTCTGTTCTGTTCTGAAGAATTATTTTATTCCATTGATTCAAGTTGTTGGGTTCCGAGTGTATTTTTTGTTGCTTATGACTCTCACGCTTGAATTTTGTACCTGTAGCAGCCTCCTTCAGTTGCAGCTGGCAGTAGTGTTTAACAAAACCTGTTCATTCTATGCCTCTTTCCCTGTGATCACCAATTCATCTGATTTGCATGGGATTTATAGGTCATTGGATCCAACAGGCCAGTGCAAACATTTGTGCTCCAAGCAGGTTAATTTTGTTAACATGGACTTCTGTTTTATTTTGTGCAATCTGGCTTTCCTTTAAAAACCCATTCTTGCCCTATAGCAAAAATGCAAACAATGCATCAAGAATGGGAGTAACTTTTAAATCTATTTAAAACATTTTAAAAAATACCCAAGGCCCCACAGGCTGTTTATTGGCTTGGAACATACCACTGCACATCTCTGTTTCAACCTCTCTTCATTTTTTTTTGAAAAAGACAAAATGCACTTGATAAAGCCATGTATCGTCACAAATGGTAGCACCACTGAATATCCTACTATTTAATAGTGTGGCTTCAAGAGCAAGTCAGAAGTTAGGAATCCTGTGCTGAGTAACCTGCCACCTGAGCAACAAGACAGAAATCAGGATTGTGATGGGATACTCCCCTTTTGCCTAGATGTGTCTTCAGTAATACTCAAGAAACTTGATATCATCAAGGACGAAGCAACCTGCTTGAATCTCTCACCGAGTTTTTATAAACAGCAGCTCCAAACCCATGTCACTACGCTTCAGGACAAGGGCAAAAGCTACATAGGAGGGCTAGCAACTGCTATCCAAGCCACTCACCATCCTGACTTAGAAATATATCACTGTTCCTCCATTGTTGGGTCAAAATTCTGAAACTCCCTAACAGCATCATGGGTTTATCTACACCATGTGGAGTGCAATAGTTCAATAAAGCAGCTTACCACCATCTTCTCGAGGGCAGATAAGGATAGGTAATGCTGGTGCATCCTACAATGCCCACAATCCATGAGTGAGTTTCTTAAAACAAAACCTTCTACACTTATCAGGTAGAGATGCTTCATGTGATGTCCTTTTTCTTTCATTCTTTATAATTATCCCCTGTTTTGAACTCTGATAAATAGTGTCATATAAATAACATAGAACTGGACTCCATATACACTACACTATGAAGGAAAACCAGAAGTGAGACAATCAGCTCAAAGGACTCCAAAGTTTAAAAAACAGGCGAGGAAACACAACAGTGCTTCATCAGGGGCTGCATTGATGATGTTACCAAGCATGGTAACAAAACGTCTGCAGAACAACAAACCAGCTCAGTGAGCCACCCAACCTTAACATCACCTCAAAACCAACCTGAAGTCCCTTCAGTGTGTTACAGATCTCTATTATTGGATTACCCTTGCCCTTTTTCAGCACTTTCAAACATTTAAAAAATCAGTGCTAGTTATCTATCAAGCAAATTACTCAGCAGTGGGAGATGTCAGAAATTCCACTAAATCATATTTTGATATTCTGGTTACTTGTGTGCACTTTGTCTTACCAATGCTGCAATCCTAAAAACTCTGAACCTTGAAGCCTGGAATTAAGCCATTATTGCTGTGTTTAATTCTGAGATACAGAAGTCCTTATTGTGCTTTCTAAAGGACCTTGAGTGGCCCTGGTCCATCATGCGTTTTCACATCTTGGATTAAAAATGCACCTTAACAACTGAAAGAAAGTACTTGGCAAAGTTGGAAGTCAGATTGCTTGTTAACTGAAGGTTTTTCTTTACATAAAGCAGATTGAAGTAAAACTTAGAACTGTGGTTTGTAAGTAGTCAATATACTGAAGTGAATAACGATAACTGGTACAGTTGTAGAATAAAATTGAATGCTTCTAAAGTTGGTGTAAAGCTAAAAGCACCTTGGAAAGGTTTCCAGAGATAGCAAGAATTGCAGATACTAGAGTCAGAGTCAACGGTGTTGAGCTGGAGGAACACAGCAGGCCAGGCAGCATCAGAGGAGTCTTTAGAACAGAAAAGGGGTTCCAACCCAAAACGTCTAGTTTGCTGCTACTCTGCTGCTTGACCTGCTGTGTTCTTCCAGCTCCGCCCTGTGTTGACTCAAAAAGGTCTCCTTTACTTCTAAAACATGAAACACTCCGCTTTAAAGCTGTTGAATATCAAAACAAATGGTGAGAATTGCAAAATGCAAAAGAGAGGTAGAGTTGGAACTTTCTGCATAGACAGTTGTTAACAATCCATTCTGTAAGGAATTCGCTACAGTCCATCTACTTTTGCAGCGAACTGATAAATTAACTCATACACAAGCTGCACTTTGTTTATTGGCTAAGATTTTAGTCTTTTATTTTAATATTAATACGTTTGTAGATATACATTTGTAAAGTGAGTAACTTAGCAGAGGAAAACCCATGACTGTAATTTCAGATGCAGTTAAATATTTAGAGCTCACAATAAACAGGGCCAGATATTTTGCTCATCCCTAACTGCTTTTGCCTTTGAACTGAGTGACTTGCTGGACCATTCCAAAGGGCAGCTAAGAGCTAACCATTTCACTGGTTTACTTTTAACATTTATACTTAAGTTTTTGTACTGTAAATGTTTGGGCTGCCTGGATGTAAGTGGGCATTGACTCAGGATAAGTAGTCAGTCACTTAGGATTGTGACAATAAATTTCCTCACGGAGAGATGAATTTTCAAACTCAGTTGTGGATGCTCAATTGCTGACTGATGTAATGTGTAGATAGGCCGATCTTTGATCTGTCAGGAAACAGGTTTATGAGGAGTAGAGTCAGAAAGTTAGCAATCCTCTTACTGAAATGTGGAGCAGATTGAAAGGGCTGTATGGCTTTTATTAGTGCTATAATTGTGCACCCCCTACGCACCAGCTTTTGTTTGAAAGTCGGCTTCTAAGCACTGACTCAATTGAGTGCTATTTCAGCATAGTCACCTGGACTTCCCCAAAGCATAATAAGGTGTCACTGAGTTGAAGCAAGTTTTCTGTCCACACATTACTCTCTTTAAAGTCATCTTTGCCTCCAAGCTTTTCCTAACTTTTTTCCCCTACACTGAATGACTTTTCTTCCAGCTTAATGCGCTTTTTCCTTTTGCTGCTCCCTCTTGTCATCTACTTTTCTTTTTGTTTTATGAAAAACTTAACGTTATTTTGAAATAACAATTATTTGTGTAATGAATATCAACAGCTGGCTGTACTGTAGGCTGAATTATATGTTCAGTTCACAGCCTTTTACTTTCATAGATTTGACTCAATTCAATTTGATCTTTTATTGTGGCCAATATTAATTACTCATCGGTCTGTATCTGTGCTGAATAGCCCATCTTTTTCACATCCATTAGAACTCAATTACAAAAAAGGACAATTGAATAAGTTTCTACACTTAGCAAAAACCATCACCAACTGATGTCAGAAATTATAAATATGAAGTAGAACAGCTTGTGAACCTTAAGAAAATATGTCATTTTTGCTTAGTTGCTTAATGTCTCAAGCATGAGGGCTTGGGAAAGAGAAAGAAAAAGCATTGTTTGTTCCTGTATATTTTTAGTTGATCTTGATGCTACGTTTTATATAGGTGAAATAAGGATTTATTATAAGTAAAAGCAAGCTAATTTTGACTTCCTGGGTTGCAAGTGAGTTTTTAAGGAAATATTCCAGGGAACCCCTACCTTGGCCTCGTATTTGTGTAATCAAAAAGATGATTAAACAGTTTTAAAAAAACGCTTTCACGTAATGACTAGCTTGACATTGTGTTATGAGAAATTAAACTTAAGCCCTTTCGTGGATTGATAGCGTAGCTTGCATTGTCTCAATCTGTTCAACCCACTAAGCTGGATAATCGTGATATGTTCAATATGCCACTTCAGCTAAAAGTGGTTAATACCAGAAAATCTTCCATATGAGTTCACCCTATAGGAGTTAAAACTAGTTAAGTTAATTGTGTTTTGTACTTGGAACGCTTGTGAGCAATTCTTTGAAAGTCAAGTGGAGGAAACAGGCAGTGTAAGAAATCTGAGCTGGCTGAAGAAGCAGTAGGGAGAGAGAATGGCTGCCTTATTGTCAATAGTGAACTGGCAGGAAGGAGAAATGAAAAGAAGCTCGGCTAGATAGCTTGAGTTATTTGGGAGGCTTTGGAAGGCTGCAACAGAAGACTGAAGGAGTGAAGCACAAACAGGTCAAGCAACTATATTTAGGGCTATTATGCTTAGATGGACGATAACTACCAACAGGTTCGGGCAAAACGCATTGTGTTGAACATGGGCCGAATAGCCAGCTTTGAGCTTAACAGAAGTGGTATTTCTGCATCATGTGAGCCACCTAGAGTTTCAGTACAGTTGTAATTCCTTTGTGTTCCACAGAAACAGGAAATAGCAGAGGAGTGACAAATATGTGAATTGCATTTCCTCTGCAGTAAGTCAGATTGCAGGTTTGCTGATGTATCTTTTTAAAATTTTTTTGCTGGAATGCTCTACTGGCCACTATCAGAAAGAAAGCATCGGCTACATGAGGGCACATGAAAGATGTTAATGAATGTGCGGAAGAATTCTCCAGTAGCATATTTAGTTGTATTTTCATGCATTTATGTGTGGATGTGTGACAGAGGAAAAGATGCTTCTGCGGTGACTGACTTCACATTGTTCAAGAGGTATGCTTCAGTTTGGCTGTCGCCTTACAGTGGAGGTGTTTTGTTTAAAATTGTTAAAATCCTTTCAAGGGACTTGGGTGTAGCTGGCTGGGCCAGCATTTGTTATCCATCCGGAATTGTTCTTCATGGTGGTGATAGAGCCACTGCAGAGAGCATTGTAGGGAAGGGAGCTCCAGGACCTGAAAGGAACCATCTAATCCGAACTATTTGATTTCCGTTTGGGGCAGCTAATTGTAAAATTGGTGAAGTTCAACTTCAGATATTAGCTCCAAAGGATTAGTGGTCGTTTGTGTTGAAGTAAGTTGCTAAAGTTGGAAATTCATGTTTGCATATCGGCATTTCAGCTGAACTATAGTCGATATTTAAAATCCTACTGTCTTTGTTTTGCAGGTTAGATCGTGTTGCTCATTTGAGGCAGTAGACTCCACCTTAAATATGACAGGTAAGGACGGATGTCATTTAGTTTGTACAGCTGAGTTTCTGCTGAGCATTTCCTGGATCAGAAAGGACAATGTGCAGACGTCCTTTTCAGATAGCTGTAAATGTGATATCAGTAATAATTTCAATGATGTTTGAGGTTTTTTAAAGCCCATTTTCTTCCAATTGCAGCTAATTCTGCCAGTGTGTCAGTGTTCTGTGTCAACCATCTCAGCCTCCTGAAACCTCTGAATACCTAATCCAACTACTTGTTTCCAATCCTGCATGAAGCTCTGTCTGACAGGTTGGCGTGCTACTGACTGACCAGACAGAACCTGATTTCGAGTGAGAACACGTATTTGTGCTCTTCCTGTCTTTGTGAATGACAAAAGATGAAGGCAAGATAGTAAGCACTTTGAAAGGTCCAAAGCCAGCTCCTGGGTGCTGCATATTTCTTAAGCGAAGTTGAATCGTCAGAACCTGGCCCTTTGTAAAAGTGATCAGTATTCTTTCGCTGTATTTGTCAATGTAAAAGCACACCAAATACTTGGATCTTACACGTTCTGTTGATCAAACAGTGACGAGACCTTGAAGTTAACAAAGTGTGGCGCTGGATGAACACAGCAGGCCAAGCAGCTTGAAGTTATTGGAAGGCTGAATGGAGAAATGGCTTCTCTTATTCATAATTACCTTATGATCTCTGACATAAAGTATTAGTTGGTGTAAGCTACAAACAATTATCTGCTGTGAACTGTTCATTTTGAGTTTTGGAAGTTTGAGTACCATGACCCCTTAAATGCAAGGGGTTTGCATTGCGAGAAGTGATATTTTGGCTAGTTAAAGCTAATTGATATTCTGTGTTCTAAGAGAATATTTTTCCATGGGCAATGCGACATTCACAATAAAATACAGTGAAGGGTTATTTAAATGCTATTGCATAATTGGAACAACTTGCCTAAAGCTGTTTGACACGCAATCTGCTATGGAAAATTACAGCATTTCTCCAACATCTCCCTGCTCCCTACTTTGGGACCTTCCTGGCACAACCTGTGACTCTTGATATGTTGGAATGCCAGGTGGACTGCACATTGGAACTGTAGGGGTGTAAGTAAAAGATGGATGTGATAGAAGTGACAGACTTTTCTGTTCGGATTTACCGGCTATCAGCGCCCTGTTAAATGGACGAGTATCAAGTGTTTTGCTGGGACCATCTATGATAGTTTGAGATCCAGCAATGGCTGTGATAGAGACAGTTATACATGTGCAGGAGTGCACATGTCCTCAGTTTGCCAGCCAAAATGAAAATCGAGCAACTGCCCAAATGTGTGCATCTGGCAAATGAGAAAAAGCATTTAATATTAAGGTAGGTGGGTAGGATTTGCTTGATGAGTAGAAATTATGCAGAGTAACTGAGCAAAACATGGTAATTGAAAATCTAGAAAGTTGAAGGAGAAGGTTTAGAGTAGGAATAATGAATCTTACACAAATATGAAGGGAAAGCATTAGCAATCTATAAAGATACTTGGAGAAAGAGGAAAATCACAGGAGAGCAAGAGATGATGCTAAAGAACATTATTTCAACAGGGAGAGAACGGAAATATTAGACATGGATCAGGGGAAAAAATTTATAGATATATACAGAAGCCCGGTAAGTAGTAACGAATAAAAGGAATGGAGGAGACACTCCTGTGTGTGCCCTCTACCTGACAGGAGAGAGAGTATTTTCAGCCATCTTGGAAATAGTGTGGGCCCTAGCATGTTCAGCTTATGGGTTTGAGTGTCTAGATTCATGAGACTGAGCAAGTAGGAGAAGACCATTCATAATGGTGGGAGGATAAAGAAGGAAATGCAACCGAATTATCTGAATGTGTTTTGAAAGCACCATCTAAGGACTTGGGAAAGTGAGGAACCCTTCTTGATACGTTGTAGGAAGAGAAAAGGATGAGTTGGAGGATTTGCTCCTGTCAAAAAGTAGGTGCAGTATATAACAGCATACTTTTTAACTTTGCAATAGCACCCAATACTCGCCACCATTAATAAACTGACAATTTTTAATTGTTTAAACCTTACCACTTGTAGATTTACTACAAACATGATGCTCTTGTTTTGTTTTGTAGAAAACAATTTTCCACCGCTCCCAAAGTTCATTCCGTTGAAACCATGTTTTTACCAGGATTTTAATGAGATCCCAGAACCCCACAAAGTCCTGGCAAAACGCATTTACTACCTTTGGATGTGTGAGTATGAGAACTAAACTGCAAGTAATGTGAATGCATCCTAGATGTGCCATAGATCCCAATAACATCGGTCTAACCTTCCAAACATTGTTACAGGCCCTTTTCTTTCACAAGGACATATGCAATGACATTCCTATTGATTTATGTCTATATTTCAAAACTATTTTAAATTTCAATTCTGTGTATCATAGAATTAGTGCAAGTTGGTTGAACCAGTTAAATAGTTTAATCTTCCCTGCTTGCAAACTGAATTCTACATTTAATAAAAGTATTTGCAATTATGTTTTCAAATAATGAGCAGAAGTCGAACAGTGAACTGTAAGCATGCCATTTGACTTCTGGAATCCAGGTACAAATCCATCCTCTAAGTGGAATCCCAATCTTTGTAAAGTTTTAGGCCTCTTGAAATTGATGTGAGCTGTTTTTAGCTTCTGACTCAGTAAGTTCACTAAAAACTCCATATATGTTATTTTTATCAATTATAACTGGTGCAGCAAGCTGAATAACTAGTGTTGCTATAGTAATGTCCAAGTTGGTTTTTAAAGCATTGCAGGAGGTGCATTTCTCTGCTTCTGACCTAAAGAACTTGACGCTAGTAGTCTTTAGGAAGCTGGAAGGGTTGTTCCATTTATTGTAATCCCAGCTGATGATAATACTGGACCAATCAGATTCCAGAATTAAACCTCGCTTGATAGATCATATTTTAGTTTTGACTTTGAGCAGTCACTGAAGAAATTGACACAAGGCAGTCAATGTATTTTTAACGGAGCTATGTTAGTTTATTGTACAAGAACAAACAAAATTTTGATAAATTAGAAAGATCTTAGGAACTGCACAAAGAAAGACTCAACTTTTTCCAAGTTTCCCAACCCCAGTGAAATATCTCTTATCTTCACTGTAAAATCTCCTACTAAACTGCACAGGTTGTAAACATTGCGTTTTGGTGACTTTCTACACATTTCACTGGAAGTGATTCTCCCCATCTATCCCAGAGACACACGAGAAGGCTTGCTGATTGACCTTTTTACTGAACTCTTAAGAAATGCTCAGGAAATTTTTCCAAACTTGCTATTTTGGACTGCTAAAACAGCTTATGATTCCTTTCTAGTTCCAATGGCCCGGAACACTAAAACTGCCCTTCTGCTGGTATAGATCACTTTATATCTTTGTAACCAACTACTGTATGGCCTCTGGCTGCCTTCCTATACATAATAAAAACTCACCTTTAATGTATACTTCAGTAATCTTGCCAAACAAGTTCTTGTAAGACTAGATGATTTTAGATTTAGCAGAAGGACATTTAGCCTGTTTGACCAAAGTATTGGGTGAGAAATTTCCGAGGCGGCACTGTGGCTCAGTGGTTAGCACTGCTGTGTTTCAGTACCAATGACCTGGGTTTGATTCTACCCTCAAGTGACTGTACAAACGTCACAGACATTCTTCCCCCATGTCTGCATGGTTCTCCCCTGTGTGCTGCAGCTTCCTCCCATGGTCTAAAGACATGCAGTTCAGGTGGATTGGCCATGCTACATTGCCCCATAGTGTCCAGGGATGTGTAGGTTAGCTATGGGAAATGCAAGGTTACAAGGATAGTGGGTGGGATGCTCATCAGAGGGAGAGTGTGGACTCTGGGCTGAATGGCCTACTCCCACATTGTAGGGATTCTAATTCTGCAAGTTGCAGTGAGTTCTGAGAGATGTGATTTATTGATGCACTGTTTACCTTCTCCCGTTGAAAATTCAATTTGTGTCAATTATAGAATAAGACCACTGCTGTGAACCCTCATCCCCAATTGTTCTTTACAATACGTTTCTTTATCAAGACAGATTTGTTAACCTGGCATTGCACAATTGTCTTTAATTGTTTTGAACCATGATTGTTCAATGAAAAATTTTCATTTGAAATAATCAATTTAAAAGTTGTCAAGTTAAAATAGAGGATCTCTCAACATCGCAGATTAAATGAATTCTGACTTTCATTACCTGCCAGACTACCAAACAGCTTACCTAGCATAAATCAATTATCCATAAAGTTCAGAAAAGTGATCAATATATCTACTTTAATCAGCAATTACATTTCTCTTCCTTCAGCTGTGCTGTTCCCCTAAGACATGATCTTTTTGATAATTCTTCAAAGGTTTGGAAGTTGACTGTGAGATAGGTATTGCTTTTATTTACTGCAGTCTCCTCCCAACATAGACAGCTGCTATTTCTTAAGCCTCAGTATTTGCTTGTTCATTTTCACTGCCCTGCAATGTAAATCAAGAATTAATTAATTGAGTTTCAGCCTTTGTAGTATTCTTGAGTTTTGCTTTCAAGTTTGTCTGTTTGTTTGTATGTATAAATACAAACAGGATCAGCAGTTTTATTTATATTTAAGAATAAAAACTACAGTAAGCAAATTCCATAACTACTTCCAATTTAGAAGACCGTGCACAAGACAGTTCTATATACAACACTAGTCAGATCAGGATAAAACTGAATAGAATGTATAATTTGATAAATGGATGTGGTTTGGATTGTAGCTTTCTATCGAAGGTGCTGCTTCATTTAGAAGCAGCTAATAGGCAGTTACAAAAAATTAGCCCTGCTGGGCTTAATCTTCTGAGGCCAAGAATGCAACAGATCACAAATTACGTGAAATTTTGGTTTGATCCATTCTGGGTAATTACGTTCTGTTCTGGATACCCACTCCCAAAAGGCCCTTAAGGCAGTTTAGCGCCCATTGCCAGAAGGATACAACTACTTAAGCCCTTGTATTATGTAGAAAGCTAGCGTCAACATTGCCAGTATCCCTCTACATTTAATGAGTTGGGAAACCATCTAATTCCACCATTTACAATGTGTAATTAGTTTTGATTGTACAGTTATTTCCTGAGAAAGGAGAATGCAAAACAATGTAAAATCTTAAAATTGGAGATGTGCTATTCAACAATTAACTCAAGAAGTACCTGTTTACTCAGTAAAAGTTTGGAACTCTGACAAAGGGCTGTGGTTGCTCAGAGTGAATTCAGATTTCCATGACTGAAATTGCTATAGATTTGCTCATTAGGCCACCCAGATACTTGAAGCAAAGGTGGATGGGTAGAAACAAATTGAGATCCATTTTACCGCTTGAAGGTTGTAGATCCCAACTATTGACTGCCAGCCCATTGATTTTGAAAGTTATGAGGGAGCTGGACAAACCTCAGTTTTTCCTTAACGTCCATGTGATTCAGAAGCTACTTGAAAACATTACAGGGGGTCTGGAATGACATTTATTCATTGGTGCTACAGCAGTATAGGATAGGGCTACCACATTCTAGTTTAAAAATACTTGATTAAATTGCTCGTGTGAACCTCCTGTGTCGATAAGCAGTTTATTTCAGTGTTAAGGCAGCAGTGTAATGGCAAAAGACAATGGAGGAGTAGACGCAAGACGTGCTGCAGTACTTGATATTTGCTGCTGGATGGAGCTATTTGCTTGCTAATTCATATTGCCATTTAATAGATACCATATCAAATAAAGTAGTGCAATGTTTTGACATTGCTCCCTTCTTACTCTGGCACTGTGACCATTCAGATATTGAATGTTGGACCAATAAGTTGCAGTTTTCTCAGATTTTCCTTTTGAAAAAAGGATGAAATAATGCGAATTTTTGTGTAAAGAATTTTGAATTCGCCAACGGTTCTACATTGTAAATTTGTCTGGTTATTGTTACTTAAGTTTTGATGACACTGAACAAATATTTTAAGAAAAGAATTGTCACATGCGATCAAAGCTAACATGCAGAATTTAATCTATTCAAGTTATCTTAGCTCTTCAACCATTTGCCAGAAAATTTCTGTCATAACAGCAGCACAGTGGATCAGTGGTTAGCACAGCTGCATCATAGCGCCATGGTTCCAGGTTCGATTCCACCATCAGGCAGCTTTGTGTGGAGTTAGCACATTCTGCTTGTATTTCCTCCAGATGCTCTGGTTTCCTGCCGTGGTCTAGAGATGTGCAGGTTAGATGGATTCGCCATGAGAAATGCAGAAGTACAGGGATAGGGTGTGACGTGTGGGTCTGGATGTGAAGCTGTTTGGAAGGTGTGTGGACTCGAATGGTGGAACGTCTTGCTTCAACACTGTGAAGATTCAATAATTCTGTGAACTTATATAAAATCAATGTTTTTATCCAATTGTCCTCTACTGTGTTAATATAGTTTAGAGGATGCTTTGAAGTAATAAATATTCTGAATATTTTTAAATAGGTTTCATACTTCTATTTAAGTGCTGTACCATATGGTAATATTAGGTATAAAGTTACATTAACAGCAATCCCAAATAAAGTACTTCCAAAGTGTAGTGGGTATCGTAATGTAAGGCAATGCGGGATTTAGTTTGTGCGTAGCAAATTCCCATAAGTAGGAATGAGACAAATTCTGGGGTTTGAATGTTGAATGAGGGATAAATTTTAACCGGGGGCTAGGATGAATGTCTGCACTTTTCTTTGAATAGTACCATTGTTTCTTTTAAGTTTGCTTAGAGGAATGGCTAGCCTAAGTCTCAAAACAAACACAGCATCTCTGGCAATGAAAATAACGTGCTTAGATACCCAAAATGGGACTTGAGCTCACAACCTTCGGGCTCTGAGATGGGAAGACTACCATGGAGCCAACAGTGAAACTTCAAATATTTAAAAACAAAGAGCTGTGGGTGTTGGAAATTTAAAACAAGGAAACAAAGTGCTGAAGAAACTCAGCAGGCCTGGCAGCATCTGTACAGGGGAAAAAATAGTTAACACTTTAAGTACAGTGACCCTCCATTAG
Source organism: Stegostoma tigrinum (assembly GCF_030684315.1). Taxonomy (NCBI): domain Eukaryota; kingdom Metazoa; phylum Chordata; class Chondrichthyes; order Orectolobiformes; family Stegostomatidae; genus Stegostoma; species Stegostoma tigrinum. The sequence goes on along the minus strand of NC_081389.1, from coordinate 13,603,778 downwards.
AACAGTTCTGACAAAGGGTCACTGGACTCAACGGTAACTCTATCTTTTGCTCTCTGCAAATGCTGCCATATCTGTGTTTATCTGGCACACAATGACACTAACTTGGGAGGTTCAGCAAGTTCACTTCTTTTGACTGTCGAGCTTGTTCCTAGTTTAGATTATCGGAACCTGTACTCTGCATGACAGCTACATTTTGTCTCACTGAAGAAACCCTCAGTAACTGTCCTGGGTTTAATGTTGATACTTACCATCTTATATTTATTTATCTTTTGATGCAAAGGCTAAAAGATGAGCTGGAAATGCTGAGTTAATTGTGTTTATTGCTGTTAGTTTTACAAGCAGAGGTGCGGTAATCAGGTTAATTGCAGTATGTGAGATGTAATTTGAAGGAGGGAAATGTAGCTAATTTGAATCTGGTCAATTCTAAATTCTGTTCCATTGGTTCTTGGCCTGTTTTGCTGTCCAGTATTTATGTTTATCTTAATTTCATAGCTGTAATTTAAGATGCTTGGCCTCAAAGTAATTTTTTAAGGATTGGGACACCTGGCAACAAGGTTACAGCAAGCTACAGTGCATTTTTATGATTTCAATGCTTTAAGTTAAGAGGTTTTTAACTCCCTGAAGATGGAAGGATTTATGGTACACTGCAGTAAAATGTGTCAGACGTTAGGCTTGTTCCTTGTTTAGATTATTTATATCTGTAACCTTTTATAAAAGAAATTATGATCCCAATGCATGAGCTTTCAAGTGACTTTTTAAATATGTTCCAAGCAAACCTGATTTCTGAATACAACCTATTGCTGTTTAAAATTGCATTATGCTGGTGATTTTTTTTGGCAGTGTTTGATTTCCATTGGCTGTCTGGCGCTGTCAGCCAAATTTAAGAGGCAGTACCAAGGTCATGTTATGGGTGTCGAACAACACCGGGAGCAGGAGTAGGCAATTCAGCCCTCTGGCCTAATGCACTATTGAATACAATCATGGCTGATCTCATGACCTCAACTCTACTTTCCTTTGAAGCATTTGAATTAAAAATCTGCGTATCCTCAAATTTATTCAGTGTCCTGATGTCCAGTGCACTCTGGGGTAGCAAATTTCAGATTCACGACCCTTTCTGAAAGACAAAAGCCTTCCTCGGCCGTTTAAATTTGCCACCTCTTAGCCTAAAACTAAGACCTCGTTCTTGTAAGTGGGAACACTTGCTCTACGTCTACTTTGTCAACCCTCTGTAGCATCTTCTATTATATCTCAAATAGATCTCCTCCCACCCTTCTAAACTCCAGCAAATATAGGCCCAAACTGCCCTACCTGTCCTCATAAGACCGACCTTTCACCTCTCGAATTAATCAAGTGAATCTTCTCTGAACTGCTTCCAGTACAATTGCATCCTCCCTGAAAGAAGTGAAAGAAAACTGCATGTGGTGCTCCACATGTAGGCTCGTAGTCAGAGTCTCACAGCATAGCAACAGACCCTTTGGTCTAATTTGTCCATGCCAACCAGATGTCCTAAACTGATCTGGCCCCACTTGCCAACTAAACACACTTTTTCTATTCACTTACCAGATAACTTCTTTAAATGCTGTAATTGTACCAGACTCCATAGAAGTACCACTGTCCTTGTGGAAAAAACTGCCTCTTAGATCACTTTTAAATCTTTGCTCTCTCACCTTAAACCTATGCCCTCTGCCCTCTGGTTTTGGACTTACCCACCCTGGAGAAAAGAGCTGTGTATTCACCCTACCCGTGCCACTCATGATTTCATAGACCTTTATAAGGTTAACGCTCAGCCTCTGATGCCCCAGGGTACTTAGCCCCAGACTATTCAGTCTTTTCCTATAGCTCATGTCCTCCAACCTTGGCAACATTCTTGTGATTATTTTTCTGAACCCACTCAAGTTTCACAACATCCTTCCTTAAGCAGGGAACCCAGAAATGCATGCAGTATTGCATAAGTGGCCTCACCAGTGTCTGCACTGACATCCCAACTCCCATACTTCGTGCACTGACCTAAGAAGGCAAGCATATCAAATGCCTTCTTCACTATCCTGTCTACCTGGTGCTCCACTTTCAAATAAATTTAAACTCCCAAGTTATTTGCTCAGCAACTCCCCAGGACCTGGCCATTACATTGTATAAGCCCTTCCCTGATTTTCCTTTCCAAAATGCAGCAATTCGCATTGATCTGAATGAAATCCATCTGCCATTGGCCCATCTGATCAAGCCCTGTTGTACTGTGAGGTCACCTTCACTGTCTACTACATCACCAAATTTGGTGTCATCTGCAAACTTGCTAACATACCTCCTGTGTTCACATCCAGATCTCTTATGGAAATGATGAAAACTGTGGACCTAGCACCTTTCCTTGTGGCCCACTGCTGGTCACAACCTCCAGTCTGGAAAGCAACCCTCCTCCCTCTGTCTTCTATCTTCGACCCAGTTCTGTATCCAAATGGCTAGTTCCCCATGTATTCCATGTGGTGTAACCTTGCTAACCTGTCTACCATGTCAGGTGCCTTACTGAAATTCATATGCATCATGCCCACCGCTCTGCCCTCATCAGTCCTCTTGGTTACTTTCTCAAAAGACTGGATCAAGTTTGAGAGACATGGTTTCCCACACAGTCATGTTAATGATCCCTAATCGGTCCTTGCCTTTCCGAATACATGTAAATCCTATCCCTCAGGATTCCCTCCAAAAACTTGCCCACCACTAATGTCAGGTCACCAGTCTGTAGTTCCCTGGCTTTTTCTTACAACCTTTCTTCAATAGTGGCACCACGTTGGCCACTCTCCAGTTCTGGCATCTCACCTGTGGCTATCGGTGATACAAATACCTCAGCAAGGGGCCTCGCAGTCACTTCCATAACTTCCCACAGAATTCCAGGGTACAGTCGATCAGATCCTGGAGCTATATCCACCTTTATGCATTTTTAAGACATCCAGCACACCAGCTCTGTAATGTGGACATTTTTCAAGATATCGCTTTTTTTTTCCTCCATGTTCCTTTATCTTCCATGTCCTCCACAATAAACATTGTTTAATATCTTCTGGTGTCTTCCGGTTCCATGCTGAACTTTAAGGAACCTATTTTCTCCATAGTTACTCTTTTGTCCTTAATGTATTTGTAGAATCTTTTTGGTTCTCCCTAACCCTATTTGCTAAAGCTATCTCTGTCCCCTTTTTGCCCTCCTGATTTCTCTCAAGTATACTTTACACTCTTGGGTTTCAGTCAATCCCTGCTGTCTATACCTGACATGTGCTTCCTCCTTATTCTTGACTGAAACATCCAATTTCTCTAGTCATCCAGCATTTCCCGTACCTATCAGCCTTGCCTTTCACCCTAACAGGAGGATACAGCCTCTGGACACTCATCTCATTTTTGAAGGCTTCCAATTTTCCAGACATCCTTTTACCTATAAACATCTGCCCCCAGTCAACTTTTGAAAGTTCTTGCCTAACAATCAAAATTGGCCTTCCTCCAATTTAGAACTTCTAGATCTAGCCTAACCTTTTGCATTACTATTTTAAAGCTAAATAAATTATGGCCCTTGGCCCCAAAGTGCTTCCCACTGACACCTCTGTCACCTGCCCTGCCCTTATTTCACAAGAGTATATCAAGGTTTGCTTCTTCTCTAGTAGGCCCATCCACATAATGAATCAGAATTAACAAACTCCTCACACACTTAACAAACCCCTCTCCATCCAAGCACTTAATGCTGTGGCAGTCCCAGTCTATATTTGGATGTTGAGCCTCCGTGTACCAAAACCTTGAATACTGGTGAGGAGCACTTAATAATTAATGCGCAAAAGTAACTTCATATGCATGAAGGAGTTGACAGTTTGTAACATAGCTACTAGCTTAAACTGATTCCAGGACAGGTGAAGTCACTATGGATTATGCAATGAAGAAGATCTGGAAATAACCCAAGAAAAAGTTCTTTTAATATCAATTGAGGGATACTTTGGACTGTGAGAGGTTTGAGTTTGGATTTTGCAAGTAAGGTGTGGGATACAGTGCAGTTTAGAACTATGTGTCAGGTAGCTAATCTTGTCAGCATGCCAAAAATCTCACTTAGAAATTGAGTGGTTGTCATTTCACATGGAAAATAACATGACCCAGTGTGTTCTCAAGTGATTCAGAGCCAAGATTTTGAATATTTCTGGTAATAGCAGTCTTACTGTAGAGCTTAATTGTTGAAAGTCCGCACGTTCTACTTATGTTGCTTTTTTTCCTTCAGAATCCAATTGTGAAGTTGAGAAATGTTCAGAACTTCAAATCTAAACTACAGTAGTAAAACGTGAAAGAATATAGACAATACTAGCACTAATTAGATTTTTTGAATGTCGTGAATATGCTTGAGGAGATTTACCCCATATTTTTGATAACGGTCAACCTTGTGTAAACATTGACTCCCAACTTTTGGCCAAGTAATTGATCACTTTTTATCAACCTAATGTAGATAGGTCAATTTTTTTTATCTGCATTTGCTTCTGATCCAAGTTCCCCTTGTCTGTTCTTACTGGTTGCTATTTATGAATCATAACGTAGCACTGAAGATGGTTGTTCATCCTTCTGTGACTGCACACGCATGTTTGTGCCCCTTTTGGTTATGGGGTTGGTAAGAACAGTCCTCATTGAACCGGCTGTGGTAAGTTCGGATGAGGTGGATTTCAACTCCTTCAGCATGTTGCTCCTATAATGACTGACCCCTAATTTTTTTTTAAACTTAGTTTAGCCTCCCTTGATTTTTGACCCTGATGAGACAGCATTTATTAACTTGGTAAATTTTAACAGGAATTCAAAAATCAAATGTTTAAAATTTTGCCAAAAACATCTGATTTACATTTGTTGAATGTAGCTGTTCACTTTTCAATAATGGATTAAAAATAATTCTCTGAATGATGGAGCCCCGTACCTTTTCATTTCTGCTAAATTGGCAAGTTGTGAAGCTGAAGTTTTCCATATGATCTTTTTGCATTTCTGGTTCTCTGGAGTTGGACAAGCCTCCCTGTAGTAGGATTTTTATTTTCCTGAAACATGACATCAAAATTCTGAAACAACACTGCAGTGATAGATTGAGCACCGGATGGTGTACGTGAGAAACAGATTTCAGCTGAATTCCTAGCTAAGTGGAGATTTAATAGAAATGCTTAACCTTTTAAAGGGATTAACAGGAAACTTTATTCCTCTGGTTGGGAAGTTACCAAATCAAACAGCACAAGGAGGCTATTTAGCCCATCACTTCTGCACTGTACTGCCTCTACAAAGCTTTCTAATTAGACCAGTCCTTTGCTCCTTCCTCATGTACTTACATTCTTTTCCCTTTCATGTATTTGACCAATTCTTCTTTTTGGAATGCTTCTTTTGAATTTAATTTTATCACTATTTCAGATGTTGCAAAGAATAACACCTGTAAAGGAAAAGCTCCACTGATTTTTTTTTGTGAGTGATGTAAAGAGAACTTGTAAGATTCACTCACACCATATGTAAAATACCTCTACTACTTGTGAGTTAAAAGGTCAATTTAAAATTGTTTTTTGAGGTTGAAAGTAAGATTTAGAAATTGTTTTAGATGAAGGATCTTTTCAGAGCTTGAATCTGCAGCTCACATGAAGTAGACTACAGCCTCTTTAAAAGGAAAAATTGCTAAATCTAAATAGAGAATTTGTAAGGTAATGGAGAGAAGACAGGAATGTGGGTTGACCTGAAGATTTCTCTATCAGAAAGCTGCCACAGATGAAGGGTGTATTTATTTTTTCCCAGGGTGTGCACGCTGCTGGCTGAGCCAGCGTTTATTCCCTTGGGGTGTCAAATCTTTGATTCCTGTGCCGTAAACCTCCCAGAGACTTGTCTGAGGAATGAGACATCTGTTACAGTTCAAGCTTCTTGTCAATGTCTACTGATTTTAATGAGCTTCACAGCACTTTCCATAACAGATTAAATACAGGCTTCAGTTCATGAATCAGTGTCCGTGAGTTTCTCCATGTTGTAGAAGGCACTGCACTTCAAAAGTACTTCACCGAAGTGTTTCAGAATGATTAGAAAGTGTAAAAGTCACTTAAATGCTAGTTAATACATTTCTGCCTAAGTATCACTGGCCTAACAATTAACTCTGTGGGAAGCTTCTAACTGAAAAGATATTAAATGATTGATGTATTCAATCTTTAAGTGTTGAGGTTTTTTTAAATAAAGAATGCACAGAAGTTTTGAAAAGATACGAAACAGATGTAAAGAAACTGGGTGTTAGCACAAAATTAATAGAAATTTCCATCATGCTGAGGAGAGAGTAATGTAAAGGTCATGTCATTGGATTAGTACTCCAGAGATTCTGGTTCAGATCCCACCATAGGAGATGATAGACTTCAAATTCAATTAATGAACTTGGAATGTAAGCTATCTCAGTAATGCTCATCAATTGTTAAAAACCAATCTGGTTCTTTAATGCCTTTTACAGGAAGGAAGTCTGCCATACTTGCGAGTTTTGAGAAGATTTGTAGCTCAGGTTGAGGTTCTGGATGTAAGTTTGCTCGCTGAGCCGGAAGGTTAGTTTTCAGACGTTTCATCACCATTCTAGGTAACATCACTGAGCCTCCGACGAAGCGCCGGTGTTATGTCCTGCTTTCTGTTTATATGTTTAGGTTTCCTTGGGTTGGTGATGTCATTTCCAGTTCTTTTCCTCAGGGGATGGTAGATTGATTTGGAGCCAGTGTGTTTGTTGATGGAGTTCCGGTTGGCATGCCATGCTTCTAGGAATTCCTAGAAGCATGGCATGCCAACCGGAACTCCATCAACAAACACATTGATTTGGAGCCAATCTACCATCCCCTGAGAAAAAGAACTGGAAATGACATCAGCAACGCAGGAAGTGACATCACCAACCCAAGGAAACCTAAACATATCAATAGAAAGCGGGACATAACACCAGCGCTTCGTCGGAGGCTCACTGATGTTACCTAGAATGGTGATGGAACGTCTGAAAACTAACCTTGCAGCTCAGCATGCAAACTCACATCTGCCATACTTATTGGTGTGGTCTATGTTTCACTCCTGATCCACAGCCATGTGGTTAACTCTTCACTGCCATCTATAATGGCTTGGCTGTTATTGAATTCAAAGGCAATTAAAGATGAATAATTTGTCCTCTTCCCAGCAATAGCCCAAACCAAAGAATGAAGAAATAAACATTTCTATTCCTCTCTGGAAACTTGACCGATTGCAGCTTCTCATGCTCCCTTGTATTTAAGTTAAGCCTTTACTTCCCTTTGAACAATCATCACTAGTCTTTCCAGATGGTCATGTGATGACAGGTGCATGAACCAAGTCTCTGTAAACATCTCAAGCAGAAACTGTTTCTGCTGGTCACAACTGTCCTTTTTAATTCCATAAAACAATTTCTTACTAGATGCTTTGCCTATTTTAGCACCGTTAGTAGACAAAGTACAATAGTTTCTAATTAGTAGTTCTCCCAACAGGAATCCCTTTTCACACCTGACAAGGCTCAGAAATTGTGGTCTGGCTGATATAAACCTATAGCCTTTAACACTTTATCTATTCTGCTCACAACCATGTCCCATTAAAACCTGATTGAAAGACAAATGCAATTTTTCACAATCCTGTTGCATTTGCTTTTGCAGTTGAGCCCAGGAACTTTTATTTCTTTACCTATTTTCCCTAATAAGAACATAAGAACTAGGAGCAGGAGTAGGCCATCTGGCCCCTTGAGCCTGCCCCGCCATTTAATAAGATCATGGCTGACCTTTTTGAGACTCAGCTCCACTTACCTGCCCACTCACCATAACCCTTAAATTTTTTAACAGTAAAGGAATTATCCTGTCTTGCCTTAAAAACATTCAGTGAGGTAGCTTCAACTGTTTCACTGGGCAGGGAATTCCACAGATTCACAACCCTTTGGGTGAAGAAGTTCCTCCTGACCTCAGTCCTACATCTGCTTCTCTTTATTTTGAGCCCAGGTGCCAGGGTCCGTGATGTTTCGGATCGTGTCTTTGGGGCCCTGAAGGGAGAGGGTGACCAGTCCCAAAGTCGTGGTCCACATAGGCACCAACAACATAGGTTGAAAGAGGGATAGGGATGTCAGGCAGGATTTCGGGGAGCTAGGGTGGAAGCTGAGAGCTAGAACAAACAGAGTGATTATCTCTGGTTTCTTACCCGTGCCACGTGATAACGAGGCAAAGAACAGGGAGCGATTTCGCCTGAACATCTGGCTGCAGGGATGGTGCAGGAGGGAGGGCTTCAGGTTCATGGACGATTGAGGTTCATTCTGGGGAAGGTGGGACCTCTACAAACAGGACAGTCTCCACTTGAACCAGAGGGGCATTAATATCCTGGGTGGGAAATTTGCTACTGCTATTCGGGTGGATTTAAACTAGCTCAGAAGGGGGATTGGAAACAGAGGTGTAGTCCTCGTACGCAGGAAGATGATCGTAGGGAGAACATGGACAGGACCCACTGTCAAAGAAGTGTGCTGGTAGACAGCAAGCTGGATTGAAGTGTGTCTGCTTTAATGCCAGGAGTATCCGGAATAAGGTAGGTGAGCTTGCAGGTTGGATAGGTACCTGGGACTTCAATCTTGTGGCCATTTCGGAGACCTGGATAGAACAGGGTCAGGAATGGATGTTGTAAGTTCCAAAGTTTAGATCTTTCATTAAGGTCAGGGAAGGTGGTAAAAGAGGGGGAGGTGTGGCTTTGTTAGTCAAGGACAGTATAACGGCTGAAAGAACTTTTGATGAGGACTCGTCTACTGAGGTGGTATGGGCTGAGGTCAGAAACAGGAGAGGAGAGGTAACACTGCTGGGAGTTTTTTACAGGCCCCCACAAAGTTCCAGGGATGTGGAGGAGAGGATCGGCAAAACTATTCTGGGCAGGAGTGAAAAGAACAGGGTGGTCATTATGGGAGACTTTAACTTCCCTAACATTGACTGGAAATGCTACAACTCTAGTATGTCGGATGGATCAGCTTTTGTCCATTGTGTGCAGGAAGGTTTCCTGACTCAGTATGTCGAAGGGCCGACAAGAGGGGAGGTCACACTGGATCTGGTACTTGGTAATGAACCAGGCCAGGTGTTTGATTTAGTGGCAGGTGAGCACTTTGGAGACAGTGACCATAATTTGGTTATGTTTACTTTAGCAATGGAAAAGGATACGAACATGCCACAGGGCAAGAGTTATAGATGGGGGAAGGGCAATTATAATGCGATTAGGCAAGACTTAGGAGCCATAGAATGGGTTAGCAAAATGCAGGGGATGGGGACAATCAAAATGTGAAGCTGGTTTAAGGAACAGATATTGTGTGTCCTTGATAGGTATGTCCCTGTCAGGCAGGGAGGAAGCGATAAGGTAAGGGAACTGTGGTTTACTAAAGAAATTGTATCTCTTGTTAAGTCAAAGAGGGAGGCTTATGTGACGATGAGACGAGATAGTTCAGATGAGGCGATGGAGAGTTACAGATTAAGAAGGATTTAGAGAGTTAAGAAGAGCAATGAGGTTTGAGGGACACGGCCTGCCCTTGACGAATCCATGCTGACTATCTCCAATCAAATTGTCGCTTGCTAGATGATTATAAGTCCTGTCTCTTATAATCCTTTCCAAAATTTGAGCAGACATTAGCAGGTAGAATAAAGGAGAACCCTAAAGCTTTCTATAGATATGTGAGGAATAAGAGGATGACTAGGGTAGGAATAGGGCCAGTCAAAGACAGAAGTGGGAAGTTGTGTATGGATTCTGTGGAGATTGGAGAGGTGCTAAATGATTATTTCTCATTTGTTTTCACTGAGGAACAGGAGAGTATTATAGAGGAGGTGACAGAGTTATGGGCTACTAGAATTGAAAGGATTAAGGTTAGTAAGGAGGAGGTGTTATCAATTCCATAAGGTGTAAAGGTAGATAAATCCCCTGGGCCGGATGGGATTTTTCCGAGGATTGTCTGGGAAGCAAGAGAGGAGATGGCGGAGCCTTTGGCCTTGATCCTTAAGTCCTCATTGTCTACAGGTTTAGTACCAGATGACTGGAGGATTGCAAATGTTGTGCCCTTGTTCAAGAAGGGCAGTAGGGATGACCCTGGTAATTGCAGACCTGTGAGCCTTACGTCTGTTGTAGGAAAAATTTTGTAAACGATTATAAGAGATAGGATTTATAATCATCTAGCACGCGACAATTTGATTGGCGATAGCATGGATTCATCAAGGGCAGGCCGTGCACCTCAAACCTCGTTGAGTTTTTTTGAGGAGGTGACCAAGCGTTTGGATGAGGGTAGGGCAGTTGACGTGGTGTACATGGACTTCAGTAAAGCCTTTGATAAGGTTCCACATGGTAGGCTATTGGAGAAAATACAGAGGCACGGGATTGAGGGAGATTTAGCAGTTTGGATTAAAAACTGGCTTTCTGTAAGAAGGCAATGAGTGGTGGTTGATGGAAAATATTCAGCTTGGAGTCCGGTTACTAGTGGTGTGCCTCAAGGATCTGTTTTGGGACCACTGCTGTTTGTCATTTTTATAAATGACTTGGGTGCAGGCGTAGGTGGATGGGTTAGTAAGTTTGCGGATGACACTAAAGTCGGTGAAGTGGTGGACAGTGTGGAAGAATGTTGCAGCTTACAGGGAGACTTGGATAAACTGCCAAATTGGGCTGAAAGGTGGCAAATGGAGTTTAATACGGATAAATGTGAGGTGATTCACTTTGGGAGGAATAATAGGAAGGCAGAATACCGGGTCAGTGGAAAGATTCTTGGTAGTGTAGATGTGCAGAGGGATCTTGATGTCCGTGTACATAGATCCCTGAAGGTTGCCACCCAGGTGGATAGTGCTGTTAAGAAGGCTTACGGTGTGTTAGGTTTTACTGGTAGAGGGATTGAGTTCCAGAGCCGTGATGTCATGATGCAATTGTACAAAACGCTAGTGCGGCCTCGTTTGGAATATTACGTGCAGTTCTGTTTGTCCCGTACAGGAAGGATGTGGAAGCATTGGAAAAGGTGCAGAGGAGATTTACCAGGATGTTGCCTGGTCTGCAGCGCAGGCCCTATGAAGAAAGGTTGAGGGACTTGGGTCTGTTCTCATTGGAGAGAAGGAGGCTAAGAGGGGATTTAATAGAGACATACAAGATGATCAGAGGATTAGATAGGGTGGACAGTGAGAGTCTTTTTCTGAGGATGATGACTTCAGCTTGTACAAGGGGGCATAGCTACAAATTGAGGAGTGATAGATATCAGAGGCAGGTTC